>NW_027286874.1:75874013-76389013 GCF_022747635.1 Hetaerina americana
CGTGAAAATTGTATACATTCATGTTAAAGGAGGTAACGGCGTACTTTTTCGCAGAATTAGCAGTAGCTTTTAAGGGAGGCGACCGACAGCTGAGGTCATTTGCGTCACTAGGCATAGATGGGAAAGGAAGGGTGGAGAGAAACCCGGCATCGACATTAGCCTACTGTGGTCGAAAGGCGCCAAGGGGTCCGCCGTTCCACATCCCATCCGACGGACGTCGTACTCACTCGAAGTGATCTCCACAAAGCACCTCAAGTACGGATCGGTATCCCACTGAAAAATTTTTGTTATGCCCGGGATTTGAACCCGGACACTTTCGGAGGGGAAGCCAGTACATTAGCCACCGCGCCATTCCGCGCCCCTTTTTCGCAGAATTTTACCTTTTGGTCCACAGCGTTTCTCCTTGATACGGAAACATTAGGGGCACAAAGAATGGGCGGGTGTATAATGTAAGTTGACTAATAGACGCTCAATGAAATGCAATGAGAATGGCGCACTTGAGAGATTTAAACGTTCGCTCGGTGTCATTTTTCGCTTCGCAAATTTTGGTTACGAGTGCGTGACGAAAACTTAAACGGATAGGATGTTTACCAGAATCTGATGGTATTTGGGTGTAATGGCGGCTCAGGTCCATTCATTCCAATTCCTCCATTCCACTCTCCACCCCAAGCTTGCTTCACGCTCCACATGACTCTTCATAGGCTTCCGGAGCCACGCGCCTATACGCAACGTCAGATTTTGACAGAGGAATGCGAGCGAGCCGAATGCCCGCTCCCGACAGCTGCCAGCATCCTATTGTGTTGCCCATGTGTCAATGACATCGGCGGTCGTTAATTAAGCCATTACCGAACTAACCCAAAATCATTACTCTACCATCGCTCAATGCCACTCTCTCCAGGGATGTGTTTAATCACCACCATCTGCCGCTCGCTTAGAGGAATTCAGTTACCTCAGAAATAAAACTAAGAATACCACAGCAAGCATTGCGTAATGTTGTCAGACGCCATGTAAAACATCTTCGATGACATCCGGAATCAATGAAACGAGGCTGCGACGAAATCTATTGGGCCACGACTAAATAACTGTGAGTAGCCCGTACATAATGTTGGTTTTTTCTCCACAGGAACAAATACGACGCAAACAAATCGATTATTTGAATTCTTCGAATGCTGATTTCATGAATCTCACTTAATGTTTCCACTAAAAACATTCTAACGGGTCTTGGACTTTGGACAGTTTTATGAAATTTAGAATATTAAAAAAATACTGAATGAGTGAAACTTGTTTTCAGAGCAGTTCAAAAAGAAAAAAATAGAAAACACTCGATTCACGAAGTCCAGATTTCAAATTTCATGCCCTGAAGACGATGGACGACTCGGCCATCGAAACGTCGGCAAACCTACGAACGTGGACCCGGTGGGAGACCCGAATAATCTTGGAAAAAGATTAACTTTGTTGACATTATTGGTTTTTTCGATTACGTCAGACCGCAATGTTTCATAATTTAAGCGGTATAGTGAATATCTTAATTAACTTGACTCCAAATTCACGGATTTTGCCGAACTTAACGATAGATTTCACAAATTAAAAGATTTTTTGAAATTTCAGATCGGGACTAAACGATTTGAAGGTTTTCTGAAAGCTCAAAATTTTCAATTTCTGGAAAAAAAACAAATGGAATTTTTGGCTCTTAAACATTTTTTTAAGAATAAAGGAAATCGTTTCTCGCAAGATCGCTCGGTGAAAAAGTTATCGTTTAGACAACGAGCCTTCGAACTTATCCCAAAAATGGTGCCTTCGCCACGTGTCTATCACTCAGATTAAATAAATTATAATTAAATATATTTTACTTAATGACCCCATTCTACATTTTATACCATTTACACTCATACATACGATTACATTCTGTTTTTTCGCAGATTTCAGGCATTAATAGCACAAATTACGAGTAAATTTCTAATATCGTTAATTTCCGTGGAGGAAAATCTGCGTCTAATCAGGATCATTTTTTATCCATCGGCTAAGCTCTGCTTCTTGGAGATTAAAAATCGAGATATTATTAAATGTCACGCTTTTAAATATTACTGAGCGAAAATATAAGAATTATTCATCTTGACATACTCAAACGTTTTTTGAAAAATAGTATTATAATTTTTTATCGCAGAACATAATAAAAAAATGAGTTATATTACGTAAAATATTATTAATTACATATCCGATGAGCTTATCTAAAATAACAGAGTAAAACTACTAGAGCACTTAAAAAATGACTCTGATGAGCCAGGGGATGTCGATCAATTTCTGGTTCATCTTTCACCACTCGCATTCGCTGCCCAACAGATTGAATAAAATTATTAAACGGGCATATTAATCGACTCCAAAGAGGAAGACAGTAACCAGAGCAGGGAGGAGACACAGGCCATCGACTTCAGACCCATTGCTGCAGGCGACTCGGTGCTTTTAAAAGAGTGGCATACGGGCGTCACAGGGATTTGAGAGAGGAAAGGATTACGGGGGAGGAATGCAGGCTCTCGGCGGGGAGCGACGGGACGATGGAGGCCGGTGTGACGACACGCATGAGGGAAGGAGACTCGTGGCCGGACAGATGACGCGAGCGGGGTCAGACGCACGTTTGAAACATTGGAAGTGGGACTGGTGCATTCGCGCACGAGGACAGAAATGGTGTCGGAGAGGGCGGAGGAGAAACGACTGTGACAGGGCCGACGAGATGAAATCGCTAAGCAAAGATGCGAGAAAAAAACATCTCTCTCGAGAAGGGGAGGGTCGTTTTTGCCAGTTCCATCGGTCATGCCGGAGTAGAGCTGGGGCTCGGTCACAACCGTTCCAGGAATTCGGACGAGTATAATTTTAAGTTGTTTTTGAGGACATAATCAGTAAAGAATATTGCATCGAGATGTCAATATTTATAAGTGTCATTATGATAACATTTCCTCGACTTGTAACGCAAATCTATCGAAGTACGATAAATACAAGATCTTCCTGTGGTAGTTTTCACAGAAATTGGCACCGAAAATCCAAGATTTAATATATCTTGTTATGACAGCGAAGGAATAACGGCTGAACTATGGATAAATGGTGGAGGAATACATATCGTTCTCACGAAAAACTGATATTATGTGCGCGATTATACTCGTAGAAGAGTTCTAACACTGTTAACATCATTGTATTATTGTACATAGAGTTGGTCCATCCAAAACCAAACATCTCAATCGGTAGACTACCAATTATAATAACACTAGTTTTAACGTAAAACTACCATCCCGCATTAGTTTCAATTATAGTCATTAATTTTTGGGTAAAATATTCCGAAATCGCATAGATTCAAAAATTGTCGCCAGAGAACTAATCCAAAATAAGTATTAGAAAAAGTTTCACAAATCAATAAGAATCTCTTAGAGAGCTTAAAACTGTACATTCACAATGGATATCTGTTTAAGAACCACACATGTAAGGGTGTTACATTAGTTTCATAATTCGTCAATAATAAATTGAACTAAGGTAACAATTTGACTCGTGAAGTCACGATGGAACATCTTCAAAATACCCAGCCTGGAGGAAGTCACTTCGACTTCGATTCCCAGGAATGTCCCGAGTGTTTCGATCGCATTTCGAGTTTGAATTGAAACCCTCTTGGAGAGTGACTCTCGGTATGTGGGAAAGAGTCCGCCGCAAAGAACGTTAACCCCTCTGGCCTTTCGAGCAAGACAATGCCTGCGCAACTATGCTTTACTCAATCCATTCTTCTATTACACAGTCTATTTCTATTCATTCCTAACCTCCAATCAGATTGTATTAATTCAAAAGCGATTCAGCGTCAACCAGAAATAATAGAATTGAGTTTTAATTGCACACGGGCAAATGCGAAATCGAGGGAAAACGATCGAAAAACTATTTAGAGCACGAATTTGAAATTCTTCACATAAAGATAAGGTTGTCTGGTACTCTCTGATAAGTAAAACCGGTTCACTTTTTTATTAGATTACCCTCTCCTGCACCTGAATTAGTCTCTAAAGGAGATATAAGCGCCAATAAGATCCAAACATTCGTGTTTGTTAGTCGAATGCACACACGAAAATGCACCACAATATCCGTGTCATTCGTCGGAGAAGATTTCTCCTCTGGATCTGCAGTTATTTCCCGTCGGTTATGTTCTGCGAATAGGTTGGTTATATGATCTTCGGAGGGCACTCAGGGAATGAGACAGACATTCGACGGTTATGCCTCGTCCGAAAAAATCTTTTCCGCCACATTCCTTCGTCCCGCAGCCGATACAGTTCGATTTCATCCCTCGCGTACGTATGACTTTCCGATACACGCAGGAAGTCGGACACATCCTCCGCTCCTTTCAAGCTTTTTTTTATCCTGTGGTTTCTCCGCAAAAAAATTGAAAATATGTTCTTCTTGCTCTTACTCCATTTCCTTCGCTTCTCCCGCTCTTTCCTCCACCCGCCCCCTCCCCCATTCACTCACAAGAACACACATTCCATCTCGGACGATTCGTTTATTTTTTTGTTCGCTTCCAGAGAGCACTTCGCTTCATCTTCGTCTCTTGAACACAAGTGAGGTATTCCCAGGGAGTATTCCCATCTTTTTTTTTTAGCATTTCATTTCCTCCGCGTCGCAGTTAGCGCGACTAAGCACGCTCTTTCTCTGTCTCTTGTTTCAAGTTAGCGCTCGTCATTGTGTCAGTGTCCCTCTAGCAGTCTAGGGGGGGCTAAGTTTCACATGTTTATCGCCAGTTGAAGAATTTTCTCCTTCTTGTACTCGCAACGATCTGGTCTAAATTTTCTGACTGGCCAAATGTTCCTGGTCGCCGTGCGAATTTAGAAATCCATTCCGGCGATTAATTAATATATTCATTTGTAATACATTAACGCAGCACCTATTGTTGAATATTAGCGTTCCGCGGCCATTTTAAGTTTTCCTCAATTGTTTCAGACTTTTTTCTATCAAGGTGGTACAAAATACGCAATGCGAGTCTACTTAAATTCGACGATTAGTCAGGGTTATTTAGAGGATAGTTTCCAATTTCGACAGCGTACTTAAAATATTGAAAGAGCGAAAAAACGCGTAAGAGCGAGGGAAATATTGCGGCTTATCTCGTACATTTTTGAATTGGTGCGATAACGGAGTAGGACGTCGTGTATAGTTCTAATCAAATAGGTACTGATAGGTACATAACTTGATTGCGTGTAAATCTAGGATTTATGATTTTTTTTTATTTCACTACTGTATTTGATCCACGTGTGGTAAAATTGTCACTTTTATGATAAAATTTCATCAGTTTTTTATCTCAAACGTATCCTTCATTTCTAAGAAGGCCCACCAGAAGACCAAAGCACAGGTCACATCTTCGCAGAAAGAAGGAAACTTAACGGCCTTTGAAAGTTGTTGTTTCCAAGGCCAAGCTAATTCCAGCACCATTGTGCGTTTATGAAAGCACTATTTTTATACCTTCCGGCTTAATAATTCGGAAAAATATCCGTCACGTGATGCTCCCCATAATCTATGCACACTGCATGGGTAAAAGTTAATTCTCTATGCACGCGGACCGAAAAACACAAAAAAACGCGCGCACCTACGCAAATACAACATACGATCATACATAGGCCCAAAGCATGTGCAAGGTGAATTGAAGGACACTTTAGAAGCATGCAAACAATCAATCTCCAAATATAAGTCCTAGGTTCTAAAACCAAATGATCCGAGCTAATGAATGACTTTAATTCAGGTGCCAAAAAAATTATCACTCCGGTCCACCCCACCCAAAAATGAATCCTGAGAGCTGACCTTCCTTTTTTTACCCAGTGACCTAACCTCTCATGTCGCAGTTATTTAAGGCAGACCCCACTGCATGTTAACTTTGTGCTCTTGGTAATACGGTAGAAATTCTTAAGCCGATACAGTATTTCAAATATGAAAAACACAGTGCTTTTCTGTCACAAATCCTGGTTTAAGAATTACGATGAACAGCATCTTGAAGAGCTATATTATATTTTTGTCTGATGACAATGCTCGATAGTTGAACGCATGATCCAACAAAATTCCGCCCCTTATCCGTATACTGTCGTTCATAATAATAAAAATATCGCTTCAGTTGAGATGAAAATTTCAATTAGGTTATCATCATTTCAACTATAAGTTTGGTTTGCAGCAACCCTCGATTGTTCTCTAACCATTGATGATTCCCTCACCCCGTGATGCCTTTTCTGTTTCACGTCCATTTCAATGTCCTATGCACTTGTCTTTGATCTTCCTCCCGGGATCTTCCCTTTGATTATGCTTCCAACTAATCCACCATGCCTCAAGGTGCGTCCAATTCATCTAGTTCTTCTTTGTCGAAGAGTCCTCCATGTTTTCTTTTCCTCTACTCTATACTTGATCGCTCCTCACTTTTCCTGTCATTTATTTTCCAGCATTCTCCTTCAACACCACGTTTCAAAAGCTTCTTATTCTTTGCTAATACACTTGTCCAAATGTGTGTGTGTATATATATATATATATATATATATATATATATATATATATATATATATATATATATATATATATATACATTTGACGGAGCTAAATTCCGTCGAAATTATTAAGAAATAACGCGTGAGTGTTCTTTTTATGTGTTCTTATATTGTTTATCGCTGTCTAAGCCCTTGTCAAATTCCTTTGTTTATCTTGGCTTCTATTTTCCTTCCTTTTTCCATTTTCATGGTTGTTACTTGATTCTTGTAGAGGTAATTGATTGTCATTTAATTATTAGAGTACATACATTCCAAGAGTTTGTAGTATCTTGAACATCTTGCTCCATTCGACGATGTAGAAGGCCTTCTCCACGATGCCCACGAATGCCACACATAATGGCTTTTTCAAATAGGTGAATCTATGGGTTTATATTAGAGAACTACATACACGTCGCCAATAAAATTCGCATTCTATTAGTAAGGTTGTTTCATATGGTCAGAAGGGCCAAAATCGGCGAAGCGACTACGCTTTTTTTTGCAAGCACACACACACACACAAAATAATGAAAACGAAGTGACGCCACTTAAAGAGAATGTGTCCAGGGGGGTGTGAGCAACCGCTATCCCCACATCCATGGCTGCCCCTTAACGATAGGATCACAACTCCTCCAGTAACTATGCCACAACGCCGTTATAACTCGGAATAATACCTCGACCGTGAGCGGCGGCATGCAGCCTTTTTACCCTCGAAAAACAATCTACCGACACGTGAGTTTAACATCAATGGAATTCTCTTCCCGGCGTCTTTTCTAATTTGCACCGTAATGCTAGAAATTCCGAGGAACAACGTGAGAATAATTTCGTTAGTCCACACTCCTGACACACATATATATATATGTATATAAAACCTCGTTTTGGCCAGCGGAATTTCGCCAATCCGCCCCAAACTGAAGGGCGAAAACTGCAGACCAACCCCCCCCCCTCCACAATGAGAATCTGGGAATATTAGTTTTGGGAGTCTAAAATGGGATTTTCCAAATTATTTTAAGCACGCGGAGCTTGCTGCTGACGTCGCGGTTAATGTGCTTTCCGAAACTGAGACGGAATTTGGATAACAAAGAGTAATTTAATGGTGAGCGATAAACATTTCTCTTCAACACGGTGAGGTAGGTGTGTGCAAGCCAGAAAGAGGTATTACTTATTACACTTTCCGAAAACAAGAAGAAATTTACATTTCGTAGTCTTCAGACTTTTTAAAGGTCATTTGAACTTGCATACCAAGCGCCGAGATGGGTAAATCCACATATTTCATATGACTGCGGAGACTGGATCGTGACTGCACGAGTCAAATGCGTCACGTTCAGTCATGCATTGATGGCAAGTGATGAAAAGTAATTCGATACCTTTTCAAGCGCGTTTCGTAAATATAAATTCTGTGAATATGCAATTACGAAGAACTCTAAAGAGATTTGTTGTCTCAGGCGTAACTTTGTGGAATTTGCATAACATATTGAAATGTAATGAAATAATTGACTTTGTAATTCCACACACTTTATTTTTCACCAACGTGCCACCCATGGAAGCGGTGAACCTTGCCGAAGACATCCTCATCCGGAAATCCATCCCAGTTCCAGTTATAAGTGAACTTTGTGCATTACTTAAGACGTGTGTTTCCCAAAATTATTTCATTTTTAATGGTACCTATTTCCAACAACCCAATGGTTTAGCCATGGGCTCGCCCTTGTCCCCACTCCTGGCCGATATGTATATGGACAATTTTGAAAAAGTTTTGTTCTCCTCAGCCTACCCTCTCATTAATAATGTATTTTGTTGGTTAAGATATGTAGACGATGTCTTCTGTGTGTGGACAGGTTCTGATAGGCAACTAGATCAGTTTCTAGCACATCTAAATTCTATCAATTCTAATGTACAATTCACGTGTGAAAAAGAGGAAAAAGGTTCCCTGAATTTCCTCGACCTATCCATTTCTAAAGACAAAGATGGGTTACAGTATTCCATTTTTAGGAAAGAAATGTATACAGACCAATTAATTAATTCCTCTTCAAGGCATTGCTTCACCCAAAAGCTTTCGGCATTTCATGCAATGATCCACCGTTTGACCGCTATCCCTATGTCAAAATTCAATGTAAATAAGGAACTTAATGTAATTAAAACGTTAGCAGTAAACAATGGGTATTCAGAAGATCTAATAAATAAACTTTACCGGAATAAACTTACAAAAATAGCCTTAAGCCACATTTACAACCCCGAACATGTAAAAGATCCCACTGCCAAATGGCGGAGAATACTATATCTTGGGACTATTTCTCAAAAAGTAATTAAAAGTTTACCTAAAGAAAAAATTAAATGTGCCTTTTACAGTCGTTCATGCCTTAAGAACCTGATCTCTCACACTAAAGACAAAGTCCCCGAAAACGAGAGGAGTGGAGTGTATGAGTTAAAGTGCTCGGATTGTAGCACAAAGTATATTGGACAAACAGGACGGAAATTTAAAGAAAGGATTAAAGAACACCAAACATGTGTAAAAAATAAGAACATAACATCCCTCTTTGCAAAACACCTCATCGAAAGTGATCACAAAAGTGACTTTGTGACAAAAATTATTCATTTTGAAGAAAAAGGTCAAAGGCTCGATGCTTTGGAGCAGTTAGAAATTTTGAAATGTGTCCGTTGGAAAGATGATCTTGCCAACGAAATTTTGTATCCCTCCCACTCCCCACTCCTAGACCTACCACTCTTCTAAATCAAAAATGTAATTCTCTTTTCTTCCCAGCTACATTGTAACCTTTTTTACCCCTCCGACCTCCCTCTCTGACCAACCCCCCCCTCCTATGATCAGAAGGTATATATAGCCAGCGTGCTTCTATGAGGACCACCTGATGATGACGTTCAACGTCGAAACCTGGGTCGTGTGTTTTTTAAATAAAGTGTGTGGAATTACAAAGTCAATTATTTCATTACATTTCAAAACTCTAAAGAGGTTATTTTAAATTAAATAGAAAATGCTCTGATATTTATTTTGAGGCGTCGATTTTCGAAAATATGAGGTTTCAACTAATTTTACCCACAGATTAATTCTTATCATTGAAACAAACACGGGTATATGCTAATATTTTAACTCTAACACAACTCTTCTTTCACTTAGCACATGGCATTGGTTTTTCATGAGACAGACATGTATTTCAGCATCATAAATCTTTCTGAGCTCTTTTAGTGCTAATAGTCCACTGCCATTAGGCGTGTATGAAATCTTGGATTTTCAACGTAAAAATATACAAAAACTGGAGGACACCAATTCACCGCTTAAGTCTCACTTCCCTTTAGATTTATATTCGATAAGTTTATGTTTACTGGTAGCAGTCTGCCTTCTGACATTCGATTGAAATGTTCGCTCACACTCCTTTGTATTCTCCATAAAATAGGAGATTCAGGCGTCAGGAAATAATGACAGAGGAACAACGTTGACACACAATGTAAAATACGTGCCAGATTCATAAATTCTAGACTAAAATCATTACAGACACGTTATTATAAGAACAGAATGGGATTCGGAAAGGAATAGGTCTTTGATAATGAGAAACGACCGCCATTATTTGCAATAATGGAGGATTTCCCTGAATAATCAACCAAAGTCTCCCAAAGTCTGTGTGTACATGTGTGTGTGTGTGTGTATGTATGTGTGTGTGTATATATATATATATATATATATATATATATATATATATATATATATATATATAAACTATTACCTAATCTATTTTTGAATGACAAATTATCCGAAGATATTCCTAAAAACAAAGGCGTTCAACAAGGGTGTCCTAGCTCACCCATAATTTTTAACATTTACATAAACGACATATGTCCTGTGTAGAAAGCGTATGGTCACCAAGGAAAATCACTCCACATAACTATACATCTCGATTTCCAACTAGACGCAAGCAGATGATAAATTTATTACACAAAACACTAAAGACCAGTGAAAAAGGTGTTATTTCCCTTTTTAAAAAAACTATAGTTTGCAGAATGTCACTAAATAATATAACCCTAAATTTGGTTACTTAGAATGTAGTTAACACCTCACACTACTGTCATTACTATTGGCTGGAGTATAAAACCATTAGGGTATGGAAACATACAGGTATCTTGGAAAATCTATCGAATACTAAGAAACAAAACTAGTGAGGGCAGACTCATAAAATTAAACTAAACAACAGCTTTTCTTAAATCATTTTATGCAAGAGAAAACAATGGCCTTCGGTACAACGAAAGAAAAGAGAGTACAGTCTGCAGAAATGATATTACTGAGATAAAATTAATTATGTCCTGTCGTCGTGTATATGGAAGGAATAAAGAAGAAAAGAGGGAAGCTTCAAAATCCAATTCTTAAAACAAGAGATCAATGAATGCATAAAGCAATGCTAAAAATTAAATATGCTAATTTCTGATATGCAATTACCGCCACGAATCGCGTTTTTTTGCTACCTTCTATCAGAAACAAAGGGCTGCTAGAATAATTTGAATCTAATTTTACGCGACCGAGCCGAATTGATTACTTTCTATTATTCTTTTATTATTTCGAAATAACTTGCCCTTTAAACATTTTCCCTTCACAACAAACATTAATGATTCAATTGATACATGCATAAATAAATATTTTTATTTGATTTTACCCAGTACTTAAATTCGCCAGAGTGGGTACGGAAAAATAAGTCTTTGAGCGTTAGGCGGTGAAAATGAAAGCATTGAGTTAATGGCGTCCAGCTCAAGGCAGCTTTGAATTCCCGAGTGCTAAAGAGGTAGGGCATCGGCGCCACTTATATCGAATACAAAACTGTGCACGTGAAATGCGGTGGCGCCAATCTGATAGTATCAAGAGTACCAATCATTAAAATGGGTATGAGTACAAAGCAGAAAAGGCATTACAAATCTGTGCATAAATTTACTGAAAGAGTTCTCTTAAAAAGAGTGCGAAAAGTGAAAAATCAAAACATTTTAAAAGACTCCTCCTCCGATGTTCAAGTTCTCGGGAAATACCCACGAACTGGGGTAATTCTGATTGCTCAATCTAAATGCAAGGAATAAGGCGAACAATGAACTTCAATGAGTTCACCCATGGAAAGTGCAGAGTAACATGATACGCACCTTCGCGCACCAGTACGAGTGATGCGGCATCCCACGCCGTTGGATTACGGGTGTAGCACGTATCTTCGTCGAGTGGAGAACACCTACAGAGTTTATTTTCCACGTCAGAGAATATTTATTCACAACTAAACAATGCTTGTATTATGACCTCACACTTCTACAATAATAACATCACACCTCCATGGTAACGTCTATTTAAGTATGATGGTTAAGACCTTCAGAATGATGTGCATGGAACATTAATGCTGATAAACATTCCCAGTAAATGAAAAGAAAATAATGCTGAACATCATACTCAAATGATAATTTCCTCATTTCGCTCGGGTACAAGCATATATCAGAGTATTTTTTGTGTGATGTGTAAGTAATATATCTTATTTGTATGTATTAGTATACACATTGTAAATGTCCACAGCTATTAAAACGGAAAATATTCCAAATTCAAAAGAAAGCCATTTAACTTCAGATTACGGTAGTGTAGTCGTTCACCCGACGTAAACTAAGCAATAAGAGTATTACACAGCGATCTGTTGACCAAGTGAAATATTGTAGTCGGAAATTTAATTGTAAATGCCGTTACTTTCGCGTTTCAATTTCACATTTGTAATAACCTATCCAACGTGTGATACAGATAAGTCCCGTGTCATTACAGCAAACATGCTTATTATTCAAAGAAATTTCATTTCTGAATACTTGAGTAAATTAAAAAGGCAAATGTCCTCATCAGTACTCAGGACCACATGTTGGGGTATGAGTCACCCGGGATTCCGGAAACTCGTACAATTTGTACGCGTTGTCGTGTTGCAGGAATTATCACAATCGCCGAGGAGCGTTCGGTAAACAAGAAACTATTTTGCCATCTTATAACGCTCTGCCCAGCCGCGGCACATCACTTTGTGAAGCAAAGGTTCGATATCAAAAATATACTTCGGAAATTAACAGTTACTGCCGAGTTTCAACAATTTACTTTTTAATTTCGACAGTGGACTGTTGAGATTCAAAAGTAGCTCGTTTAAAGTTTGTAGAAGTTTTCCGTTGATTTTTCATTGCTTTTTCCAACAGAACGAATTCGTAAACTCAATGGTAAGTCCATAATTTTCTGATCGTAAATTCAAAATTTTTCTGCGGCAAATGCATTACATTATTGACAGTCGACAGTTTTTTAAACCGTATATTCAACAGTCCAAATTCAGCACTGAAATTTCCAGTTTATTTCGCAAATGAATGCCTCGTCTAGCCCCGCCTGATCGCGATCCTTGCCGAGATTCACTTGCCTCCACGAAAATCTGACAAAAATGTAAGCGACCATCTCGCCGAGACTTGGTGCAACTCATCACGGTGAATGCTGGGCACACGACAGTGTGGACTTGGCAGAAAACTGCGTACATTTTAATTAGCCGACCAGCGGCCAGAAATTTCCAAACGAGAATCAAATGGCCCTCACTCCATAAAAGCTCACGCATTTTTTTATAGCCCTGCGAACTCTCTTACAATTCAGCCCACGCAGAGTGGATCACATAAAATTAAAAATATGCAAGTTCATAAATAAAATTCGGGCTTCTTTCGGCGCCTAAGACAAATCATTCATATTGATGGCGACGCTTCGCAGCACCCTCGAGTGAAATAACCCACTTGAGAACCCTTCTTCCGTGAAAAGTGGGGGGGAAGTCAAACAGTTACCCCTCCTCATTTGAAATGGAGAATGAGTACACAAAAATCCCTTTAAAATGACATCGGAAGCGAAACAGAAATATTGAAATGTTCATTCCGAGTGCACATAAATTATTCCATCACCTTTTCCAGTTTGGCACAACCATTTAATATTGTTAACAATCAAACGAAATGCCAAGGTGAAAATTTCTCCTCCCTTGTGACCAAAAAAATATGAATTTATGATCGACCTTGCAGAATTACAATTATCTTCACAAATATTAACTAAGGTTGACTACTTTTATTTCGGCCAGGAGAACTTTATGAACTAACTCACATACGTAATTAGTATTCTACTCATCTAATCTAAATAATTTTTCATTTAGATAAATTTAACATTTCCCTGAGTCAGTTCAAAGGAAATTCTTAATGAGTCACTCCAAGTGGACAGAAAGAATAATAATTTTAAAAAATCCGACCATAGACAGGGTAATTTTGTGGAACACTGACACCACTGCATAATTAAAAAAACTTGGAAGTATCCCAAAAATTTAAGTAACCCCGGCAAGTTTTGATGTTATCACATCATCCTCATGGGATAGGAAAACAAGGAGGGCTCTGAACATCTAATTTATTAGCAGGGAATAGGGGGGGTCATAAGGTACAGGGTGGGGAGGTGGTGTGATCTGTCATGTGGATGGAATATTGTCAAAATTAAAATAAAACCAAAATATTAAATGTCAGGAACCAATTAAGGTATGGGGAGAATGACAGTACACATGGTAGATGGGCATTCGATACTAATTCATTAAAAATTTATTTAAAATTTGAAGTTAAGAGTGAATGCAGATTAAAAAAAAACACAATTTTAATGTCTTTGTCACAAGTATGTAAAAAATAGTTGCGATGAAATCAAAGTAAAAAGAGTCATTAAGCAAGAATTCAATCAAGACACAGATTTATTTCCATTATTTTGAAAAAAATATTAAATGCTGACATGCTGCTGTTAAAGTTCCTTCCATTCTCACCAATATGAAAGAATCATAATCTGGAGTATTATACACAGACAACATAGAAAAGTCAAGTAAATGCATATCACATATCAGAATTATTTAAAATACTGTACATTCAAAGTATGCCCGATTCATAATGTTTCATTGATCCAATTTTCGACAAATGCTTCTCTTGAATAATACCCTCATCTACATTTAACGATCTAATTCCATCTATTACCTTCCATGTTCCTCTTTTCCTGATCTATAAATAAGATACAACATAGCCCTCCATATTTATCTTATCCCTTGAAGAGGTCGTGAAAATATTAGCACTGGTCAAGGCTCATCAAAACTGTGGAATATTACCAAGCGTTCAATACCCAGAAAATTGAAGTAATTAGCGCTGGAACTACCAGCATATAAGAAATTAGGACAATATTAGAGTAATCATAGCAGAGAAGAATAAAACATTATAGGCAGTTAGATTTTATCAGTGAATCAGCATGATAGCATGTTATCAAGGGATGTCACATTTTTCCAGCTTGCAGAGGAGGGCCAAATGTAATTATGTGACATGTTATCATGCAAAAATAACTATCATATTTTATGGCTGAGTATTTTTTATTTTTGCATATTTTTTATTCCTGCGTACTTTATGGCTGCGTATTTAACTGCACCAAGAAAATAGCAGACGCTCTCCCTGGACCGAAGGACACAATTCCGAAAGACCTATACGAAGAGGTCTACCAAGTACCCTGTTCATGTGGGAAAGCCTACATTGGGGAAATATGCTGCTCAATGAAAGTTCGGATGAAGGAACACCTCCGGACAACAACAAATAAGCAATTTCACCTGTCGGCCATTTCAGAACACAAATGGAGTGAACCCGGCCACAAGATCTTATTCCAAAAAGCAAACGTAATAGCAAAGGAGAGTAGATATTACCCACAATTAATTAGAGAGCCAATTGAGATAGCAAAATAACCCGGAGAACATCAACAGAGATGAAGGCTACCATTTCCACAACGCGTGGAAGAGAGTTCTCCAGGAACGGACCAATCAGCGAGCAGCCACTAGACGGGACCACCTGTATAAGGGTGGCAAAATTCCGAGTCCCTCATCTTCAACCTGAAGACGCTGAATGCAACTTCGGCAAAACTGTTGTCAGATTCAAACAACGACGCGGTGAAACCCAAGAATGCAGAATTCTTCAACTACCGTATTTCCCATCCTGTAAGCAAAACTTATTTTACCCCAAAATGAGCTCCTAAAATAAGCCTGCATCTCATGACATGAAGTTAAACTGGTATAACTTTGACCTAAAAGCACAAGCCGATTTGCTAGAAAAATACTTACTGCTAAGTATTTTATCCCACATCGTGCATGGAAAATGGTTGCCCTAAGGTAAATTTTGATAATAACACTGTTTTGCACCAGTAGTAAGCAATCAAGTTTTAATATTTCCTTGACAGTACTTCCTGAAAAAATTACCAAATAAATCTTAAATGTATACAATGTAGTGTGTTTAGTTAGATATATCACATGACATGATACTGTTGAAACATACATGTATTATGCCAAGGAGGATGTTGCCCCTATGCTAATACATTGTATCTCTCTCGATAATTTCAAAAGTCTACAGGCACTCAACCATAAGTAGTATAACTGAGTCAATGGTATTTCAATGGTATTTAGTGCCCATATCTGCTTTTATATGCAGGAATTAAGCATTGCATAAAAATTTAAAATTAGAATGACCTCATGGAATCTAAAAAGAGAATATTCTCATACAAAACATCATTTAAACTGGAAGTCATATATTACACTAATGGAAGTTATGAATCGAGACTTACATTGAGTGTTATTTAAAAAAATGTGGAATTAGTAATGTCCTAGATGACATCGTGTCTGAGGAAAGAGAGAACTCAAGCGAAAATAACTGCAGTTATGATTTTAGCGGAAGTGATTAAGGCTTTCTGTGATTCTGCAATGAAAAAACGTTGATAGACAGTTGCTAATTTTTTAATGTAACAATTCTATTTTCTTCACATGAAGTGTTAACATTGAAATAATTTGATCCTTTCCTATCTAATCCAAGTATTTTTCGTAATTATAACCAGAAATATCACTGTGCATTTTATGTGCTCGTACATTATGGTTTTTTACGGCCAGGAAATGCAGTAGTGTTAGAATAAAAGCTTAATGTTAATGACGGTTATAGTTTAATTTGGCTCAAAGTTTTTGGAAGCCGAATAATTTTGTTACACACAAGGATGGAATTTCTTTAACATTTTCTTTTCATGCAAGCTATTTTGATATTTAACCCAATCAAGCATTAGATATATCCCAATGACATAACCGGAGATAATGGGTAATCTTTAGTTAAGGGTAATCAAAGGTAACCTTAATACCTCAATATATCTGTCACTTGTTTCATACACTGTAGTTTGCTATGACATAATTTTAAATTCTGGTCATTACTTTAAGAGGCTCTATGCCCTACATAAGTAAATATAAGTAATATATATATAACAAACTTTGTTAGGCACTAAATGTCTTCAATATGACCATTTAGGAATAAATAACTCATTATCAGAAAGAGAAACCAATAAAATACAATATGGACCTATAAAGTATTTGAAAATAGCACCATCACTTTTTAAAGGGTTTTTTATCACTTTATTTTTTTTCATTTATACTTCAATTATCACTTTTTTTAAATTTCACCAAATCAATAGGCTTATATGTGGAAAAATATGGAATTAACTACTTTTTAATTCAAGTTCAATATTAAAAAACCTCAACTGTAAAAACAAGGCATTTAAAAATTATTCAATGACAAAGATAGGTCAGCTTTTTAAGCTGTATCCATAGATTTTCCCAGATCCCAACTTTGCAGGATCAGATAAACCCTGATATTTACCGCAAACATTTTTACATGGCGAAGGACAGCAACCTTGCTTGCAAGGATATCAACATTTGGAATAATAATAGAAAGCTTGGGTAGAACTAAGGAAAGAGGCGGGAAATCCAATTTTTTTTAGGGAGGAATGATCACAAATTCTAAGCAAAATGCCGGGCACAAAGAAAAAATAAAAAAAAATTCCATTTTTTAATAAAACAATTGTTGATTGGACGGTTTACCAGCAAAACTATTCGAGCCCTTTCCTAACAGAGTGTATACTTTTAAGAGAAGATGTAAACAGTTTATATAATAATTTGATTGATGTGTTGTGTAAAATTGTATGTAACAGCTTAGTTTTCATATTTTTTCTGTTGGTTTGGCAAACTGATGTAGATGAGGTGGGGATTTTCTTATTTTTGTGTCAGAGATTGGTGCTTGGAAGTTTCCTTTAAATGTATTTCTTTTCTGACTGACTTTATTTAATATCTTTTGTGATATTTATTGGAATTGAGATGCCATGTTATTTTTCCCAAGGAAAGTTTGATTGTAAAACTTGGAACTTGTGTGCCATCTGATACTGTGTATCAGCACATGTGAATTTTTATAATAATAATTATCTTGTGAGAATACACCGGACCATCTACTTGTCACTTAAAGTCACTGTACCAAGGAAGATGGTCACATATTTGGCATATTAAAGAGTTAAATATCCAAATTAAAGCTGTTAATGTCAAGATTTATTAAATTAGTAACAAATAGCAAAATATAAATAATAACAATCTGTAAATCCACCATCAGATCTACAAACGATATCTCATTAAAGGTTATAATACCATGTATTAATCAACTGAAAGAGCAAAGCTTAATATCACACGACACGCCTTTCCTTCATAAATGCAGCGGAATTATTAACCCACAGAAATACTATTGGGGCTTTGAAGTACCAGCGGTGGAACGAGGAATGGGTAGACCTAAGTGTTTGCAGAAAGCATTTCGAGATTCTCGAACCGCAGACATGTCTGGTGATGCCCAGTCAGTTTCAGCGAGGAGCGACAGAGCTTCCTCGACGGACGCTCCAAATATCTCCTCCCCGGCCACCAAAAGTGCCTCATACAGCAGTGCTGCAGTGGCTGTGCGAGCTCGCGAAGCACCACAGCCAAGGAGAATGGCGAGCAGTGAGAGGCACCTTTGATGATACAATGACAAACAATGACAATCAGAATCACATTCATCCATTGAGAATTCACATACGTTGTCAAACAGCAATGCACTTTTCACATTGTGTTTTGCATCCATACACATGTTCACAGAATTACACTTAAGATTTTCAACATTTTACGGCCACGGAACGGGGAGGGGAGGAGAAAAAAGGAGGGATAGGATACACATTTCCCTTGCATGGAATTTTGAATTATGTTTATCATGCATTGTGACCTCATTTGGAACAAGACAATACTCTGAATAACTGTCAATGGTTTGTTTCTTTAGAGAATCACTGGCTGAAGGAGTAATATCTCAATGACAATAACAAATATCTCTTCCCTTGTAAATTTTTCCCAGAATACCGCAGAGTTAAAATATATGAAAGCAGTAAGACAAAATCAACAATACACAAGTGACATTTTTCACACCCTAATTTCACTTTACTTTTCCACAGGGCAACTGTATGAAAGATAACTCCATTTATAAAATAATCTAAATGTACAGCAGGTGATTTTACATGCACACGTCTAGCGCTCTGAAACCTGTGCAGTGGAGACCTGTATCACCTGCAGTGGACACTTGTCTGTGATGAGCCAATTGAATAAATTGCACATTATAAAGGGGTCAGAGAAAGACTTACCTGTCCTACTCAGGTGTAATGGCACTTAAACTAAAAGGAATTGCTTTTTGAATAGCTGGATATATTTGATGGATAGTTAGAAGAAAAAAAATAAAATCGCACTGCAAGAATTTCAGTGAATTGGTAATTCACAGACAGTTATCGTTGAATTGATCAAGGATCACTTCGAAGTGAAAGAGGGTTAATTTTAAAAGGTACGGTCTCATCATGATCACTAATATTTTGTCAAGAAAAGAAGCATAAAACAGAACATAATTGACCCAATATTGTACATGGTACAGGCTAATAATTAATGAGCACATTCAGCTGGCCAACTAAAAAAGTATGAATTTTATGTGAAATTTAACAGAAGTGAGCTCAGGAAACATATTTTGCTATCAACAATTTGGAAAAGCTAAACTTACCCTTCAAATGGCAATTTATGTTAGAAAAATGATTGAAGTGCTTTATAAGGGGGAAGTTAAAGTCTCTCTTCAGTGACAGAGTACAAGGAGAAAACATAAGCTGTTCATTTTTGCTAGCAAGAAACATGAACCTAGTTCTCATTGGTACACGCTTACTTAACACAAATAAAGATAACATTCTGGGATACATACCCCTTAGAAACAGGCGGCGGGACTCCAGCTTGAAGCAGCTGACAAAGTACACCAGCAGCAGCCATTCGCTTATACACAGTTGGAGTATTCAACATTTCCTTGCGCACAATCCGCAGAATTTGAGCGGGAAGGCATGATGATCTACTCAGCTCATCTGACTCATCCACAGGCACCAAAAGAACAGGGTTAATTGCTCCTGAGCCAATTATCTGCTCGAAGCTGCGGAGTATTGGGAGAGAGAGGCGCTGGGAATTGCTGTGGTCATCTGCTACTTTTACAAGTTCACCAGTGATGCTTTCTAGGGTGGCGAGGGGCAATGTCTGCAGGTGACTGGCCAATGCTTCAATGGATTTCTTAGCCTATAAGAGTCAGTTATGAGAAATGCTGTTTAATATTGCTACCACATTGTCAGAAAGTAAAAAAGTTGAAATAAACTATAACATTCCTCAAACTCCCAATAAAACTGTAAACAATTCCTTAATTTAAAATGAATAATGTAGGTATTCATTTATTTTGCTGAGATACACAATTAATAATGTAGTCAGGGAAGGGTTTTTTTGGCAGTTAACCTCCTCAGGAGAAGTAAATTAAGATATGAGAAACAGTGGAAAACAAAACAAGAGCAAAGTGACAGAGATCACCATGCTATGAGAAGAAAGCATTCAGAGAAACCAGAACAAACTTAACCGATTCCAGCATTAAATTTGCCTCTATTTATATCAGCTTAAATATTGGAAAGTAACTGACCCAGGCTAAGATATGTATAGTCACCACACCAGGGTTCACACAGCCTGATTAGAGATGGTTTGTCTGCATACTACAGTGCCAATACTGGTAGGTGTACAGTGAGTAAGTTACACATTCGGATAGCATCTGATTTAGCCCAGATATGACTATAGTACTTAGACCAGAAATGTACATTTAAGTCTCGTTCAGCAAAATGAGAAGTTCTTCCACAGAGTTTAATCATTTATCATAAAAAATAAATAAAATATTTTTATGGGAAGTTTGAAACTGCAGTCAATATCATGAAATGGACAGGTTCCAATGATCCTGAAAAATCCATATGCCATCTGCTACCACAAAGAAAGAATCATCTACATATATAACCTTAATGACAAGTTTCTTCTCACTCAGCATGGTATTACGAATGTATACTATTCATATAAAAAACCATAAACAAAGTAATCAACCCGAAGGTCAGTTTGGTAGGTGATGATAGAGTTCACCTAGTACTAAGCCCTATATGGCGTGTGAAATTCACACATCAGGGTAGGGGGGCCAGTTCCTTTCCCTGTGCCGGTTATGGTTTCCCAGGAAGACCTGGTACCCGAGAAATCACATATCTTGGGTGGAGCTGCAGGTGCCCAGGGGCTCGCCCGGGAATCGAACCCAGGACACTTCGGTCAGTAGTCCAACGCTCTACCCCCAACACTACCGCGAACCACGCTATTCATACATCACCTGTATATTCAAGCCTGTTATGAGAGTCACCTAGCTAAAATTACCTTCACCTTTGCTTGCCACACATCATGGCTGACAAAGGTGAAGGATACCTTTGATATGAGAATCTTGGTATGAGCCTCAGTCTATGGTAATCAAAAATTAATACTCGGCAAAATTCAAGCTCTAAGACTACATGGCTGATCAGTGCTTTTCCCTTGACCACACATGCCATCAACAAGTACCCTTGACTTTTGCTGTCCTGTTCACTTCCCATCATGGATTAGCTTAGTACTGGCATTACTTCCTCCATGTATTCACTACCTTTCTATGAAAGACTTTGTGATGAAATGTAATGAAAAAGCTAAAGAGAGGTGTTATTTTGCTCTAGTTAGACCTCATTTGGAATATGCCGCAAGCATTTGGGATCCGTGGGAGAAAATTTGGCAAAAAGAATTAGATAAAGTCCAGAGAAAATCCGCTAGATTCGTTAAAAATTGATAAGAACACAAGGGTGACAGGTCTCTTAGGGGATTTAGGCTGGGAACCACTTGAAGTGCGGAGAGAACAAGCGAGGCTTAGACTTTTAGAAAGGTTCAGAACAAACGAGTTTAACTATGACACTGAAGGAATTCTAATGGCCCCAAACTACTTAGGTAAATCAGACCACAAAGATAAACTAAGGGAGATAGATTCCAGGACAGATAGGTACAAATACTCATTCTTTCCCCGAACAATCAGAAATCATAATAGTAAGAAACCGAAGTAACTTTAGAAATATTGAAAACATTGAATTTACAAGTTGGAGCAAAGTTAAACACTGCAAAGCTGTAGGTATACTTTCAGGTGCATGTGTATGTAAGATGTAGTTTGAGTGTTTGCATGTGTGTGGGGTATAAGTGTTCATGCATGAATGTATGCCATGTTTTTACTTTTTGGATATATGATTTTGTGGTTATTGCATGCGGTTTTTTTTCTTTTTCTTTTCTAAATTACGGGTGGTGTCCTAACACCCCCCGCCACATGCCCTTGCGGCGGCTTGCGGGGTATTAAGTAGATGTAGATGTAGATGAAAGACTTCAATTTTAAAAAGATCTTTGCTACCCCTAGCATATATCCAATCTAAAAAAATCCTATTGCTTGTTTACATGGTTCAAATTTTCAGAGAGCATTGAGATGTATTGAGAGGAGATTGTGAAAAAGGGTGTATGTATTCTCTTTATTTGATACATAAACAATAAAGAGCTAACGTGATGCTATGGCTAGCAACAAAATTTCATTCTATAGAATTGGGCAATGGAAAGAATTTAAAGTAAATAAAATGGACTTAATAAACAAATATAAAATCATTAATCTTTTTTACAGATGAATCTAAGAGGATCTTGAACTTCCGAGATACTTATAATCCAGCTCTGGCCCATAATTAGGTTTCCCAGGGCTAAATATTAAGTAGGTGTTACAAACCCTATCCCTGCAGCAGGATTCAAGCTTGTAACCTATGGCAAATACTATGGTACTAGGATCATTATACTAAGCAGAGTCTACTGCGACTATCTAATTTGAGTAATTCCAAAGAAATTGCGGGAGATGCCGCAACAGTAACTTTTAATGGAATCATCCGAGATTTTGAAATTTGAGAAATTTCAGAGTTTAAGAGGACGCCTCGATAGCTTAATGGCTGAAAAAGCACTTTTATTTTATTTTAAAACATTATTCACATACAGCAGTAGCGCTATTTTACAGTGAAAAATATAACAAACAAACTGACCGGATATTGAGGATCTGGGTTCGAATCCCGGTCAAGGCGAATGATTTTTACACTCTGAAATTGTTGCATTGAGTAATTTAAAAAAATAAGAGCATTTGAGGATAAATGCAAGATAAAAAAGACTGGAAATGATGTCTCTTGAAAGCAAAAAAAATAATTGAGGGTCATGGGTACTAGAGTAAGTTTTACCTACAGGTAACAATAAAAATACATTAACAATAGGGTGACATTTCATGTTAACTTTCTCTTCCTATAATTGATATTACCTGTATCGGAAAATATATGGACATATGCACTTAATGGTACTTGATCATAAACAAGAAATAAATGAAAGTGGTTATGAATTTGAAAAACGAGTAAAAATAATCAGTCTTAAGTAACATCGGTTATGATGTCACGCATTAATAATATGATTGGTATTCTATAAAAAGCACTGGGTATCATCCAATAATGATAAGAATCATAGAGGAATAGTTATTAAGTGCCTAGAACAATTTCAGCAAAAAGGTACACAATTTGGATAAAATATAGCATTAGGCCAGAGTACACCACCAAAATCATTTTTCAAAGAAACTGCGGGAGATGCCGCAACAGTAACTTTTAACGGAGTCATCCGCTAATGTGAATTTCAATGCAACAATTTCAGAGTGTAAAAATCATTTGCCTTGACTGGGATTCCTCAATATCCGAGGGATCTGGGTTCGAATCCCAGTCAACGCGAATGATTTTTACACTCTGAAATTGTTGCAAAATCATTTTTGTTTATCAATACTCATAAATATTGATGTAAAGAGTAAATTCAATCAATAATTTCTCCGATTAATGTGAATTTCAATGCCCTATGACGTTAATGTGAGGGAGCAGGATACAACCAAGCAGCAGCCCCACAATTAACTTACCAAGCTTTCAGTAAGACTCCCTGTGCTGCAGATTAGACCGAGGAGGAGACGATATGTGTACCGAGGCAGTGACACAAGAGTGACCAGTTGGGAAAAGGTCTCCGTCTCAGTGTAGTGGGTGAGTCCACTAGGATCCTTTTTTGGAATTGCATCAGTGAGTTCCGTACGATGAGGTACATTCGGAACAGGTGGATCCCTATTAGGTAATGAAAATTGGCATTTTTTCATCAAATATGCTATAAAAATTCTTCCACGTTCCTCAAAAATATGTTCAGAAACCAATGATGAGCACTGACTCTATTTTTATGTTGCCAAAATTTAACAGGAAAATCACTTAAGCATAAATCAGTAAGAAAAATAAATTTGGGTTCCTGAACTTTTCAACCACAAACATTAGGGTTGTGCCGAGTGAAAACAATTGTACAGCATGACAGATCCATGATAATCTGTCCTGGATATTGTTTGACTTCAATGAGAATGGTGACTTTATAAACTTTAACCATCATCCATGTAACCTGTATTGATACGTGGCAATAGGATTTCTATGATGAATAAGAAATACTTAGTTTTTCCACACAAACTTTATTTTTACATAAAAAGTAAAAAAGAGTAAAAGTATAAAGAGTAAAGTAGTAAAAGAGTAGTAGATCCATTGAGAAAAGAGAGAGTATAAAGAGTAGCATAAAGAGTAAAAATAAAGTTTGTGTGGAAAAACTAAGTATTTCTTATTCATTATGAATCGTTTCCACAAAGTGACGGCGGATACTATACAGGATTTCTATGATTAATGAAAGCAAAATGAAGCAAAAGAAAATAAATAATAAAAATGGGAAGTTACCACTTGTTTTAAAAAAGGACACATCCACGAAACATGAATATTTCACCACCCATCTATGTAACAGGGGTATATATACTTACATACTGAGGAGAGCTCCCAGAGACTTAATGGCACAGTTCTCCAACCTCCCAATTGGTTCAACACACTGCTGGAGTATCCTTGAGAACATATCTCCCACTAATTTCTCAGTCAGAATACTTGGTTTTGAAGATGACACAACTTGAGTCAGGACCTGGAAGTATTCCACGATAAATGAATTTTCTGGAAATGGCAATGAACCAAACCCGTAACTGCTCAATATATTCAATGAGAATACAACAGCAATCGCTATTGAATAGGGTTAATGGATATGTTAAGTCCTTAGCAACAAATAGTGTAGTCACAAAAGGGAGCAACATAGAGCACTAAATGAATTCCTTGAGTTTAAAAATGAGCAACCCACCAGCACATATTTAAAACTTCCCTTTTCATACTACAATGATATTTGGATGCTGGCAAACGTCTCTATGATAATGCTATTGCCATAAAAATATGAAAAAATATTAACTCTTTCCAAAACAAATGCCCAAATCATTAACATCCAACAAGCAGATGATTAAATATTTTAGAGCAAGGGCGATGTTCAGAGCATTCACAAAAATCAATTTTCAAAAATCAATTCAAATGAAATTATATCTTGTTCTACCCATTTCTCTGTTCTGACCTTTTGTATACATTTCATAACAAAAATGCTTAGATCAGTTTCTAAATTCCCATACATATATAAATTTGCCCGTTAGAAACAATATCATGCATGACTTTATGAAAGAATTTAACATGATTCTTGGTAAAAAAAAAAGATCCTCCTCTGAACACCACCCAATATTAAAGTTCAGACATTCATTGATGATCCCCAAGTTTTGTTCGATGACAGTGACTGAATTCAATCACAGTTGCCTATGAGGCACAACACATGATAGCCATTCGACCCTATTATAAATAGATATAGAAATAAAATTTCAGATTCTGCAGATACAATATTTAAATGGGAGGGATAAATTAAAAGCAATTTGTGCTAGCTGTTCCCAGTTCCTAGCATTTTCCAGAAATAAGAGTTAAGCTACATTCTTGATCCCCACCTAATGCAAGCATTAACTAATTTTTTACTAAACAAAGTAATCTTAAGTATGTTTAACAATTACTTTTCCCCTCACCAGATAAATACTTCACTGCGAAGATATCATTGGAATCCATGGATTTCTCAACACTGGATTTGGGGAACCAATCGCATTAGAGTTCAGAAGAGCACCGAGCATTTATAAATGATTTTTATGAGGATTACGAGAAGGTTTCATTTCACTCACCACTAAACCATCCATGGATGCCTCTCTCACCCATGCTCCAATGTCACCCGTGCCATCTGACGAGTAGTCTTCCATGCCTTTGAGAAGACACTTATAAATGAGAACAGCATGCTCCTCCTTCAACATGTTCTCTTCTGAAATGAGAAGTAAAAACAGCTAAGCAGCGCATGTTTTGGTAAGCTGGAATTGACGACAAAAGTCAGGTTCAAATGAAGTTTTCCCACTTCAAGTTGGGCGAAACATTAAGATGCATGACAGGTCAACTAAAGCTTGACTTTAACGAGTAAATCTGGCATTTCACTTGAAATGGAGTACTTTATAAATAGGAGTTTCATTATTGACACAAAACTCATATGTTAAGGAAGGAGCATGATATGAATATGGGGCTTACTTTTAACATTAATCCACTTCCACCCATACCCCTTAAAAATAATTGAAATAAATGATAAGAATCAGATAAAGATCATCATCTTGGGTTGTTCTGCTCTGTGGCAGGCTCACTTAGGGTTGACCTCCATGCCTGTCGGTCCTGAGCCAATCTCTTGGTTTCTTCATAGTTTCTTCCAATATTAACTCAGTCCAACATTGTTTACCTCTTTCTCCCTCATTCCCTCTTCCTTCTATGATTCCCTCGAATACAGTCTTCCGCAAGCACTCATTCCTCATACAATGTCCTAACTAATTTCATCATTCTTTTCTTGATTATCTCTACCAATTGTCTCTCTTCTCCAATGCTTCGTATCACCACCTCATTCTTAATTTCATTCCTTCCATCCTCCTCCAGAGGCACATTTGGAAGGCCTCTATTAATTTTACTTCATCTTTCCTCAAAGTCCATGTCTCCGCTCCATTAAACAACACAATAAAATTAAGAAAGTAAATTAAAAATTTCTCTCAAATGAAAAATAAAAGCTACCAATTTTTGTAATCTTTATGTTTCTTCTCTTATGACTGGCGGATGAGGATTTATTTAAGAAGCTACCTAATTATGCATGAGATTTTGAAATAATATATGAATTTAAAAAACCAGAGAAAACAATAATTTTTGCTACAGTATAATCTGCTAAATGAGGAATTCATCATAGATGGGTGACAATTGCTATTACTAATGTAAATTTATAAGCATTTCAAACTAAAATAATGTGAATTTTAGGAACTCTGTGTCATAACCAATCATTTTCTTCATCTCCACAAATTCCTGATTTTTCTAAGTTTCAGGTTTTCCCAGACTGCATCCACCCTATTTCCTTACCATGGCACAACTAATCAAATCCTTCCACTGAATTTAACCAGCTGTTTAGCTTTGACACACTGATAACTTCATTAAAATTATTTTACTAAATCAGAGACAACATCACGTATTCTCCGTTAATCTAAAAATGTAATTTTACATATCAGACGCCACATAACATTTAAATTACAGCCCTCCAAAATATTGAAGTATAGAATAAGAGCCATTAGAATAAAGTTGCCAGACTTGGGCTAGTTAACTATAGAAGATACCTGCAAACATGGAAGTGGAACTCACCAGAGTCATCAGAAGGTGACAATTTCAATGTGGAGGCCATTGAGGACAGAGATTTGAGTGCTGCCTTGCGACAATCAGCCCATGCCACCGTCTCAGGGGGACTGTAGCATGTGGCACAATTAGCCAGTGCAGACACTACTTGCGGTACTTGCCCTTGGAAAACAAATGCAGGCAATGCTCCTGGAAAGAAAGACACACAGCTCTGGTAAGCAGAAATATAGGTACAAGACAAAAGATTCAGATGAATAACAAATCAACCAATTCACAGATAATTCATGATGGAAGAAACAATCCCTATACCATGACATGCTAACTTCATTTATATTATTATCTCTTGGTGCATTTTATATTTTATTTATTTAAGAAAGATGAATTATGTATAGGGGCCTCAAATATTCTAAATGATATTTTTTGTGGGAATAACATGAGCAAAACTGATAATAATGAAATGGTAAGTCAAGGATTGTTAGTTTCGTTCCGCATGATAGAGGGAAATTAGCACTAAATATGGGTGACCATGCCTAAAGAGTCAGGCATGAAACAAGCCATGTTGACATTGTCAACAATTGAAGATAACAGAGTGAGAGGGGGTTAAATCAATCTTACCAAGCCCCAAAGATGATCCCACCCTCTCAATTCGGCCTCCACTCAATCCTTTGATTAAGCGCAGGACTAGTGACTTGGACTGATCCTTGTTGTCTTTGGTGTACTCGGTCATAAATGCTGCAAGGGTCGGTGCCGCTCTTTCACGAACTGATGCCTCCTTGTGCACCAAACACTCCTCCAACGATTCACTCCACTCATCTAAGCATAAAGAAACAATCAAGTAATTTTTGTTTGGGTAAACACATAAATACACATGCCCAAGACCCCTTGGTCCCATTTCTCGAAGCCACAAATTAACTCATAATTTCTCCAAGAGTGGTCATTAATGTGATAACGGGCATCCTAGAGCACATCTGTGAACTGAAAACAAACATCCTTAACACAGGAAGGAACAACAAACTGTTTTACAGAATATTTACTTCAGGTATTTTGTTTTTATTCTTCATTTCTATACTATGGATATAAGCAACTTCAACAGAGTTAAGCCTGAAACAATCAAGTTTATACACTTAAACAGGTGCTAAAAGCTTATAACATCAATACTATTTTCATTATATGAGTGAACTAAAAGGACTTATAAATCGACTTAAAATTTATTATCTACTTGAAACATTACTTGAAGAAAGAAAAAGTATTCATTACTGTAAATTGTTTAATTTTCACAATTATTGTCATCTTTAACAACAATAAACACTCCACCAAAACATACCTAATTCACTTATAAATATGTAAAATCTTAATGCAAGGATGCAAAATCAACATTTTTGGAAGAGCAATCTCAACTTTTATCTCATTCAAGACACTCCAAACGCATCAATGAATATTAACAAATGAAAAATCCATTCCTCTTTTTTTATCACCAATATAATTACGTGGGACAAATTGCACTTTAAATAAAATACATAATGAATGAAAATGAAAAATATAAACAAATTTTCAGGTATACTTCACTGTAGTGTTCTCTCTACAAAATATTTAGTCAAAGGTAACGAACCTGAAACTCACCACGATAGGATTTATATTTTATTTAATTCTCACACATTTTTCCAGTGGATTGAAAGAGTCATTTCTGTTTATTATGTCTCGAAAACAGGAATTAATTGAACTTAGGAACTCTTACTTGACCATGAAATAAAGAAAACACTATGATTCAATCCTCAAAAGAGGATAATCTGGCGCAAGGAAACAGAATTGAATCAGTGCCTTTGCTGATATTGAAGACACGTGCAATGGAGGTGGTGAGAGAGCACAAACATGTTAAGAAATAGAAAGAGGGAATGAATATTTAAAATTTCAAGGTTCAGAAACGTTTAATTAAATTCATTTAAAAATCTTGATGCATGTTAATGCATAATATAATTAAGTGATTTTTAAATACTGGCACTTGGTTCAAGTTTTCCCCACTAACTTACAGGGATTATGGCCAGAATACATATGTAAATTCATATAATATACATGACTTTTTTATTAAATATTTTCAGTTTGGATCAGATGGAGCTCATTAAAGCACCTAAATGAAGAAGAAATTGAAATTTACATTCAGGTGGACTATTATTATGTACAGGCATTGTAGAAAATATTTGATTTCAACAACTGTTGTAAGAAATTATGTAAGATTAAACTATTGAGAATTAAAGAATAACCTCCTTAATCTTTACGTTAACTCATGTAAAACATTTTATCATATTTTTTAAATACATTCCCTATATTTAGTACTACTAGATAATGAATTATAATCACCAGCAACAACTTTCTAACTTGTAATTTTCATTCAGAGACCAAAACATATTTCTGCAATGAAAAACCTGAATTAGCAATATATTCTATTGTTTCAGGCTTCACTTCGTGAAAGTATTTAATATCCATACTAAAAGGAAAGACTTGAACTTTTCCACACATTTGTGGAAAAGTACAAGTCTTTCCTTTTAGTCTGAATTAGCAATGTGCCAATCTATCAGAATTATTTTAAATATTAGGTAAACGGCTTGTCAATGGCCAATGATGGTTAAATGGTAAGAGATGAGGAATGAGATGAGAGAAAGATAAAGATTAAAAGGATATTCATTCAGTGTGCTTAATAGATTCAATTATCTCCTTGAAATTTTGTTATTGTTCAGTATGCTCAGATATACTCAAAAGCAAAACACTACTTTACATCCATTGTATTCGATGTAAACATCAAGAAACGCAAGGCTAACAAAAAAAAACACATTTTCAAAAACTAATTACTCTCTACTTTATCACTATATCCAATTTAAGTGCTTTTTTCTATATTTATTCATGCTAATGTCACAAAATACATGCACCAATGCTTTTGAATATTTAGGCTAGAATTGAATTCTACATTCCATATTCTACAATAAGTTGGACTAATTCTCATGAATAATAACCAAATTTCATTTTATGTAAGAGTGAATCCAAGCAAATCGAAGAAATTTTGTCCTAGGTTATGAAAAATATTGCAAATATAATAGCCAACTTGTAGCATATAATGGCTACACCATTTTAATGCCATTTTAATTATTTATAAAATTTGGAGTAATCTTCCATAGTTTCTTGAGAAAAACCACTGTTCATCATATAACTTTTTATAACGAGGACATTGGTAAATGGTGACTTATCTATATTAGGAACATTCAGTGTTTTTAAGTATTTGCATGACTGGAAAATATCTTGAATAACAAAGTAAGGATGTTTATTTGTGTATTTTTAAGTTCTACATGAGGAGGTGAGATAATAATAACAAGCAATCAAGTGTTTAAATTCCTTAATTTCCATCATTTTGTCGATCAATATTTATAAAAGAACCAACCATTCATAGCAACCAGACAAGATGATGCACTACCCATTCCTAACCTATGCATATTTCCATTTTCCTTTAGAAAAACAGAGTAGGTAACCATGACATAACCCCAATATGTCATAACCGGATACAACCCAAATATTTTTGGCATAGCTGTAAATTTTCATGAACCCTACCTCACCGCAAATAACAAGTCTGGCACCATTTAAACAGCGCTTCACTTAAAATGCACTGTAATCACAATCCAGGCATCCCCTCCTCCTGTCTAAGGGGTAAACCTCCAAAGACTCTCAAAGAATTTCTTTCAAAAATTTTTGACCCAAAGTGGAGACCAAAAAAATGCAAATACAAATTTAATAATGAAATCGCATTGAAACGTAAGATATATTCATGGGAATTTTGGTCAGTAGATGTCATTGTTATACTTTTAATTGATTCTGCAGTTATAAGATGTCAAATTAACGTATTATGTGAATTGTTTTGAAACCAAGGGTAAGGATCAGGTCATTCAAAGTCAAAATCACATTCCAAATCAAGCTAGGGAACCAGTTCCTTTCCTAGTGTTACCTTTTTTCTCAAGTACATGAATTCATTTCACAGAAAATTAAATAGCTTAGTTTTTGCTGAGGGTGTCCTATGTTATTGCCCAATTTGAACTTGAATAGTTAAATGAACTACATTAAGCAAGGATAGATATGTTCAACAGTAGTGTTTTGTCAATACCTCTAGTACGTGCCATAAAAAAATATTATAAAAACACAATAAAACCTTTTAGAATATATGAATACTTCAGGCTTACCAATGACTGGCATTGAGTGCAGTGGAAGGTGTGCCAAAGATGAATTTTCAATAAGCTTCAGCACTGCACACCACATCAGTTCTCCACCTATCCCACGGAAATAGCCTGCATTTTTTGACTTTCTAACAACTGCCTTCACTCCCTCTAGGACTCCAGCACCTGAGGACAAGAACAATTTTTAGTTACGATTGGAGAAAATAATGTCAAAGCAAAGGTTTCGAAAAGAAAAAGGACTAACTTCACAATTGAAGATGTGCAAAACTAGGAAGAGATTAAACTTTATCAGCCTAATTTTATTGCTGTTACGAATGAATTATAGAAAACTCTGCTTTTAATTAGCCATGTTCATCTTGAAAGAATAAATCATACACAAAGTAAGCCACATTACACGAGTAACAAATATAATGAAACTAAGAAAAAACTCAGTATCAATAATTTTGAAAGCAGTAACCAGGCTAGCCAACTATGTATATATATACACATTGATGTTGCAACCTCAAAACTATACTGTTTCACTATAAATCAGGAGATAATATATTATTATTATTATCTTTTATCAATATTAATTGTTCATGCATTATAAATACAATTAATAAAAAATATTTTTCCAGTTCAAAGCTTTTAATTCAATCATGTCAGTTTGGTAATTGTGGGCATTAGCGGTGTAAAGTAGAAGTAGCCCAGGAAAAGCATCAGATCACATACTACCACATAAAACCATTTACCATTTGCATTTTTTTTCCAAAAAAACACCACCCTAAACATAGGCAAGGCATGGATGTCATTTGATCAAGCAGTAGAGACAAACCTTCCAGTTTGAATGGAAAATCACACAGGATTGTAATTGTTCTCAATGAATGATTTAAGGAGTTTTAAAAAGACACAAAGGTGATGATATATGTCAGTTACTGAAAGTGAATTGAAGCACTAAAACCATCTGATTCATGCTTTCAAGTGATAATTCCTGCAGGTTGAAGGAGGTTTATTTTGTTAAACCAATGCTACAAGGGGGATTAGAATTATGTACTGGCTTCCCACCTCAAAGGGTTCAAATTCGAGAGGTGACATAATTTTTTTTATGTGGCATTCCAATCCCTACTAGGGGTGCTATGTGGAGAATACTATATCAAGTGGAGGCCACCATCTTTCAGATAGGAAGTTAAATATTCCCCCCCCCCCCTTGGCACCTTTCGTTAAAGAGTAGGCTAGTGCACATACCAAGTTCCTCTCCACCCTTCCTACATTCCCTGAGCATCTTAACCCTACTAAATTATCCACCTCCCATAATAACTATTGCTATTGCCAATACTCTGAAGTGAGGATGCAAAAGTTGAAGATCAATTTCAGGCATACGCACTTTGAAACAAGAATTGGAATGTACCATACACGCTAGCTGAATAGGAGTTGTTTAGAGTTTGTGAAAGTTTCACCTAATTTTTAAAAGAATTAAACAATATGGTTCAAAGAAGTTATGCAATGGAATAAAGAATTGACTACTCATGTTTTTCTTGTATTTGAACTTTTGTTTTGAGATGGATGGATTGATCTCAATCATTAATCACAATTTGACGAATCTAATGTACCATGATATCGTTCTATTTTCTAATCATGACATCACTTCATTCAAAAATCTTTAATCACTTGTCAAAATTTTTGTTTCAATGCTAATTTTAGATATTTTAGTGTTCACCATAAATATTCAATTGTTCCCAGCTCAACTTGGTGGAAATATTCATGCTAATTAAATGAAGAATACAATGTATCTTTCCACTGTCCTTTATTCACGTACAACTGGTTTCAACGCTCAAGCGTCATCATCAGGTACAAATTAATCAAGTGGCAGTCCATTTAAATACCATTCCTGAGGTAGAGATCAGGAATATTTAAAAAACGGGTCATTTGGTTAACGATTTATTGTTTGAATACCTCTCCCCAATCCTGGAAGTACCCCTTTCCTTCACAGAGAGACCCGACAAACCCCCTACCCCACTGTAAACCAACCAATCACCTTTCCTCTTGCCTAACACCCCTCTTCCCCCTCCCCATCAACCTCCTCTCCCTCATGAATGGTATATAAATGGACTGCGACTTGATTAATTTGTACCTGATCATGACGCTTGAGCGTTGAAACCAGTTGTACGTGAATATAGAACAATGGAAAGATACATTGTATTCTTCATTTAATTCACCATAAATATAGATTTTAAAAAATTCTGTGTTCATATAAAGTCACAGCTATTTTTTGGCCCTTGAGCCACATTAATACTCTCATTACTTCCCGAGCAATAAGTATGACTCAATACTATGATTTATGCAAAATAATAACCAGCCCACTGTAGGATATTTGACATTTTATGTACATGATCTTGCATGTAAAATAATACATTTTGGTAGAAAGTCTATGGTCTACATCAGTTCACAATTTTCTCTCTTAAAATAGGGCTAAAGTAGTCGGCTTGGTGCACATTCGTGCTAATAAATAGTGGGGTTTTAAATGTCTACGAAGTACATATTACTTACCAAATGCAATGGTATCTTCAGATGAAGAGCAGTCAGAGAGAGCAAGCACCACTTCTGCCAGGGCCAAAACTGCACCATGCCGCCAATCCAAATGGCTGGATGTGAAACGGTTGATTAATTTTGGGAGTACATCAGATGAGATGTAATGTGGATCCCTTTTTGTTAACACACCAAGTGCCTAAAAATGAGATAAGTTAATTACTTTCTGAAATACAGACAATTGGAGCTAATCTTCATGGTATTATCTTTGAAAATGAAAGGATACATTTTACTTTGCGAGTGAGGCTAAGTCATTAAAAGACACATAGGCTACCGCTTAACAAGGAATGGACACAAAGACAATAAACATTTCAAATCTCTTAAAGGAAAAGGATTATTAAACAATAAAAATGAGGATTCATGGACATATACAAATGAATATTGTTTATATATTTACAATCATAATTTTATGAGTGCATCTTTGGAGAAAATTTTCCTTCCACTCTTCATCTATCAATTTCCTGAGATGAAATAATTAGTTATGGCTGAATTAATTCAGTAAGAAATCAAAAGGTGCCCTATAATAATAATTAATTCAATGCGATACCATTACAACAAGTTCACATTAATTCAAAGAAACTGCGGGAGATGCTGCAATAATAACTTTTAACACAATCATCCATTAATGCGTATTACAATGAAACAATTAAAATCCCAGTCAAGGTGCATGATATTTACACTTTGAAACTTTTGCATCCACATTCATTATTTTTAATCACTTTCTCTTCCATTCAAATTTAACTTATAGTTTCTTTACACATGAGTGATAATTTTATGATGAATTATTGCTAATAATACTTAAAATAAGTTTACCAATGCGATTGTAAGGTGCATATGACATTGAGGTGATGAAATTGTTATCCGGCATAAACATAAACAATAAAAAAAAAGATTAATGCATTATTTCTGTTCAAAAATCAATGGAATCACTGCAAAATATGGCAGGTGCAGTATTTTTCTACGCAGATGGATGGTCGTCAGAACAATAAAATGACTTACCTTAGCAGAAAGCTCTCTCACAGATGCATCCCAATGATTGATCTTCCTCTCCACCAGATGGTTTATTAGCGGCCTTCTGTACTCATCAAAACCAGCAACAAAGTAACTAATAAGATAACAAAGATATACAAATAGATAAGGCACCTGCATGACAATATGCAGAAAAATTCACATTCAACTTAAAAATATTTTCTGACAAAAACTGCCCAGTAAGGGTTCTATGGTCCACTAAATGTTGGATAAACATCTCTCAGATTTAAAGTCAGCCCACTGAGACAATAGAACCTGACAGTCTGGGTCAGTAATAGTTTTTTTTAATTGTTTCCCATAACTTTAAACACAAAATCAATAATTTAAGACTGAAAAAAGAACATGAAACTTTTTTATGCACGTGGGGGATGAGTGAGAGGTAAAGAATTGTGCAGAATAAAAAGTTTCAGCAGAAAACACTGGAAGAACTTTTATGTGAATTTGCATCAAACATGACATTCCCTCCTACACTTAGTGCTTCTGATATATCTGCAAAAGAGAATATTCCACAATACTCTGAGGTTGATTGATTACTGAAAATGCAAATACCTTGAATTAAGGGATATTAATACCTTCAACATTTACTAGATGCATTCTAGTAGAGATGTTTGATAAGAGCTTTATACAACATTTTAATGGCTACATTACTTTTAGAAAAATGCATCATTCAATTGGTTCATCTGTTGCCCTAATGTTATTCACAAGGTGGATACTCATAGTAACAGAAATTGATAAACTAATACATTTTTCCCCTTTGTGTCTCTTACTACTGGAATTACCTAGGTTGTCATCCTCTAACATACATCTTTTTCAATTTCAACTCAATCAAAACTGAAAAATATTTACAGTGCGATTCAGTACTTCATGACTTGTACTTTATTAAATCCTTCTTTAATATTCACCCTAACTGCAACTTCTACCTCTTTTGTTCACCAAGTGTTAACTTAAATACCTGATAATACTAAAGCCAGAATTTCAATGGCTACATGGTCTTGAGTAAAAATTAATCGATAAGAATCAATGAGTAACAATTTTTACAATCTTTGCACATCTAATAAACTTTACTTTTTCCTGCTGTTTTCATTGCACATTATCACTTCCAGAATGCCATAAATACTGGGATTTAAGGATTTAGCTGATGTTAGGTGAAATTTCACTGTACAAGTTGACTTCGATCTATGGATACCAAACTTATTGATATAGAGTTTAATTCTGGTACATGCTTAGTGTGTGATGATTTTAAAGTATACATTTGTCCATAGTAATGTTGAGCATCACAAAGGGAGTAGGTGTAACTAAAATGAGATGAATGGCAATAAACAACTGAAACCAAAATGAAGGGAATCAACATCAACGTTAAATACCTTTATTTTTGCCATGTTTTGCTAAAATTTAGGGTCTACATGTGCTGAGCCTGTCTTTCAAAATATATATCTATGTGGCTTTAAAACCAAAAAAATAATGTTCTGAAACATTGAACTATCCTTGAGACCAGCCGGCCCATTCATTCTGAAACAGATGACTTAGATATTCAACTATCTGTAATCAAAGAAAGTGAGCATCAATACCTATCCTCTCTATATACACGCATGTTGATGATTTTGAATTTGATAGAAATTAAGCTGAAAACTGTGGTTTTCATTATCAATCAGAACTTTGCAAGAGCAATGGTCAACTAGGGTCAATAAATTACAAGGATTTAGGAGGAGGTAAAGGGGTAGTCACATACATTTTATTGAGCCAAAGATATTATGGTGTTCGTGCCTAAGTAAAAATCTCTACATAATAAATACATTCTTAAAAGAAATTATAATATTTCAGGGCATTGTCAAGCTGTATGTGCAACATTGCGGGAATGTCCAGTCTTACACTGAGGCAGGTAATAGTCATGGAAGACTAATAATTTGCAGTAATAATCATAGTCCAATGATCCAGAATGCATGTTTCGCCAGGTTAAACTTCAAGTGATAAAAGAAACTGAACATTCTTTGTAATACTTCTAGGAATTCGTAAAACACTCCATTGAGACCATTTTACCTTCCACTATCAGACTTTTTTAAAAATTAGCTGGAGACCCTTATCATGTGATCAACAGACAATTTGATGCCTTTTTTGCTCCTGGAACTTTATAAATTCACAAATATTCTTTTCCCCAGTGAAACTTATGGGAGAAGTATAGTTTGTGATTATCATTTGAGCTCACTTGAGATGGGTGATCTTTCTTCCTCCTCTAATTGGATGCAAGGAACTTAAAAAGGAGCTTTTGTAGTTTGATAAAATGGCAATAATCTCAAATAAGGTAAGCCAATGATGTGACTGACAAAAAATCTTTGGAACAAAACTGAAAATTGAATCGCATTTTACTGAGAAAACTACTGTCCCTTTGTCCTTTTACAAAGGACACGAATGAAAAGACAGAAAAAATTGAATCAAACTTCCACTTGATGCTGATTCCCCCACACATTACTTTCTGGATGGCCTTCCTTGGCATGATAGGAATACTTAAATAACATATTTACAGGGCAGAACTAAGTAAAAGATAATGTAGGTATTGAGGAAGCCATTACCTAAGATGCATTACATTTTTTACAACAACCAAATGAAGTGTTTTTACCATATATTATGATGAATTATCAACAGAATGAACAGTAATAAGTAACTGCATCATAAATTGCCAACCCTTCTTTGCAGATTCTATATCTTTTTTCAAAAAAAGGTATTTACATGATATTGAAACAAGGAGTAGTAAAGAGCACGATAGGTAATGAGTTTCATATGCATTACTAAGTTAAAATCATTGGCTTATTTCAACAGAAAGTGCATCTAATCAATACATATTTTAATAATGAAGATATTCAATGCCTGAAACAGATTGGATTTTTAACATTTGCTCCTTGTTGAAATAAAATACTTGGTAATACTCCACACACTTCATTATATCCAAATGGTTTTGACGTCAAAATTTCATTCCAACAGTAAATTACATATGTGACAATGACACAATGGCATCAAATAAAGTCAGGTTGAATAAATTAGGAGGAGCATTACAAAATACTTCGAATGAAAATTTATAGTTTTTCATTTAAAGAGGTTGATCTGAAAGCAATCCTTTGCATTTGAGCATTTAGAATGAAAGATTTACGATTTATAAAAACATTTTCACCATACCTGACTTTCAAAAATGAGTTGCTTCGACTACCTAAGGCAAAATAATCAGCAACCGTCACTATTTCTATTCCATGAGGAAAAGTTCCTTGTCTTCCAACATTTTCCTGGTAAGCTGCTGACGCTGCTCTTCTGCAATTTATCTGAAGAATTAAGCAAAGAATTAGTGAATCTAGCACAATATCTTCAAGTGAAACAGGCCATGAAGAATATAAATTACCTCGCGGTCAAACACAGCAACGCAGAGCAATGCTGATGCAATAGTCTGCACATGTGGGCACAATATTGGAGCTTCAAAGGCACGCGCCAGTGACCAGGCAACATAACAGGCTGCATCTCGCACTGATCCACCAACAGCAAAATTATGTGCACGAACGTCATCAAAATCTAATCCTCTCAACACTGCAGCTACAACATCAGGGAGACGAGTTGGAAGTAGCAACCCACGTCGCCCTGTAGAATGCAAATGATTGGTACACATTCAAAAATATTTCTTAACAACCTATCCACTAAGCATTTGTCAACACAAGGAGAGGGTATTATGTCAAACACGTATACGCTGAAATAAAAAATAATCTTTCAAGGACTTAAGTTTTGATTTTCCCAAGTCAAGAGAGATATAAATTAATACATGGGTTATCATTTAAGAAATAGTAGAATCCAATTCCACTAACAACAATAAATGCTTGGTTTCTGACAATATCCAGATTTAACTTTATATCATTTTCGAAAATAAAGAGCAATATTTACATGGCCATCTGTGATTAAATTAAAAATTAGATGGTACAAATAAGCACATGCTCAGTACTCAATGATTGAGCACAGTGTATCTATGATCACGACACGAATTTTTTTTTTTTAAAGAATCGTTGCTAATAAAGTGATTTGCAATCTAAGAAATGTAGTAAGATATTAGACTACACATGACAGCTTATAATAAAGATGTATTATGAATAAGCTAGAGCAGATGGAGAAGCTCACATACTTGGACAGTCTTTTAGAGGAAAATAGATAAAGCAATAGGGGCATTATAAGAAGAAGTGCTTTGTTAAATAAGGACTTACAGGAAGAAACAAATTAATTAGAGGCACTCTACATAAATATGTTAAGAAAATGTTAGTCAACACTTAAATATCAAGCAGAGTGCTGGTTGGCTCTATAACCTGGTTTTCGAGGCAAGGGGATTAATATACATGGGAGGTTTTTAAGATATGGGCGCAGAAAAGAATGGAGAAAATAAGTTAGATAGAGGTGAAAAAAATGTAGTTTTGCACATGGTGGGAGGGGAGAGGAAGTCATTAATTGCTATCTGATAAAATTAGTATGTTAGGTAAGCACCACTGGGGAAGAATAGCCTTTGCAGACAGCACGTAGGACAAACATAAGGAAGTGAACACAATAATTGGAAAATAACCATTTGGGGCTCTCCAGAGAAGGATGGAGAAGAACCAGTCTTTGGCATTAGCTTGATCTTTAACAAAGGTACCAAGAGGCCCACAATCCAACGTTACATCGGACAGAGCTTACTCATCTTGAAGCACTCTTCAAACAGCACCCCAACTAGGGATTGGGATACCACAAAAAAAAACCTGAGCCACCCACTGAGATTCAAACCTGGGCCCTCGAAGTAGGCAGCCAGTACATTAGCCACTGAACCATCCCAGTCCCCTTAGAATGACTCAAATGAATTTTATTGCCCAAGAGAGGAGGTGGCAGTAGGAGTAGCCTAGTAGATAGAACACGGGTGCTGAGTGGAGAGTGCCAAGGTTCAAATATCAAGCGATGCCAATGGAGGTGGTAGAAAAGACTCCAATGTCTCAATCTCACCCCATAATAAAGATGCTTATCTATCTATCTAATATCTCTCTTTACATCGACCCCTGATTTTTATCATTGAAATTTTGAAATACAGTAATTGAAAACATTACCAAGTTCAGCCAAAGCAAGGGATGCTCCATGCCATGCGCCATCAGGCTCTCCTGGTGAGAACAATTCCAACACAGTTGCAAGGATTTCATCAGCCATATCTTGGGGGAGTCTTGCAGAAAGGCGGCCTAAACCTTTGGCAGCTGAATAACGGACACGTGTGTCAGAATCTCGAAGACCACCAACCAATTCTTCCACAACATCCTCTATCTCAGATGGCACCTAGGAAGCAAGAAAGGCCAGAACACTATCCATAAGGATGAATTTGTATGTTTCATAGATTTTAAAAAGGTATTACATTAAGCATATTGAGCAGAATTAATGAAGTAGTAGTATTTAGGGGAGGCGACCGACAGCTGAGGTCATTTGCGCCATGGGGGATGGACAGGAAAGGATGAAGGGTGGAGAGAAACCCGGCATCACCATTAGCCTACTCTTTACGAAGGCACCAAGGGGTCTGCAGCTTAACGTCCCATCTGATGGATGGCGTACTCACTCAAAGTGCCCATCACAAAATACCTCAAGTAGGGATCGAGATACCTCTGAAAAATATTCAACACTGCCGGGATTTGAACCCGGGCCCTCAGGGGGGGAAGCCAGTACGTTAGCCCCCGCACCATCTCGATCCCCAGAAGAATTAATGAATGTCTTAAAAAAAAAATAGGAGTAGACTGCAGGGACAAGTGGCTTATCCAGACCTGTCTCAGACTGCTCAGGCGTGTGTGGTGGATGGAGAGTCAGGATGGGCAGTGTTAGGAGGAGGATTACAACAGAGGGGTCCAACATCACATATGCTTTTCAATGCATATGAGTAGGCGTGTGTGGTGGATGGAGAGTAAGGATGGGCAGTGTTAGGAGGAGGATTACAACAGAGGGGTCCAATATCACATATGCTTTTCAATGCATACGAGTAGGAATGCTAAAAGAGTCTTGGCAAGAAATAGATATAGGAATAAAAGTTGAGGAATTCATAAAAACAGTTAGGATAGGTTGATCAAATCACAATCATTGATGAGCAGATTAAAAATTCAGTGTGTTAAGTATGGGATCAGAATCAATGCCAGTAAATCTAAGGCAATGAGGTTTTTCTCCACTCATTATACCAAAAACCTTCATCCACATCACCCACCCCCCCCAATACTTTTCCTTCCCTCATACCCATACTCAGAATGATTATGAGAGGAAGATGGCTATGCTTTACGTTACACAATGATGCCACAGTTTACCAAAACTTGTTGACTAAATTCTGTCCTTCCTTTCGAAATAAGTTTTATGTATTCATAGCTCTGTGGTGCCCAAATTTTATTTGAAGAACAAACTTCCAACACTCAGGATGGTTAATAGAAAAATTACTTGACCCCATGTCTGATTTTCTAGATTTACGTGCATATAAATAAATAAGTCAATACATGGGCTCATGAGTCTTGAATTGAACTATAAGATATCAAGCAAGAATTCTATGTTTAAGGAGTCATCACCTTTTTGGCAACCTGATTTTATTTGGTTGGATCTAAATTTTACAAAGTAAGGGTTAAAAGGTTTTTCAAACTTAGAACGTTGGATGAAAAATTGTGTTTCAGAATCACTCTTCAAATTACACCATCTCAGGAAAATCCATTGAAAGATATGATTATATTTCTTTAGAGTTAATTCAACCCTGTCCCAGGGCTCATGAATCATACTAATAATACTATGATAATACTTTACATATAATTGTTCTCACAAAATGTTGAATTTTGGAAGTTAATCATATTCAATTGCTAGTTCATGAGCAGTAATTAGACTTTTAGCATACGTTTACTGAGCCAGTAGATGAGTCAAAAGGCATGTTATAGGTATTGAAAGGCATCTACCTCTACATCATCATCTTGATCACAGTCTTCTGATGAGGGTGACTGCAAACCCGCCGTCCGGTCTAAATTGGCAGCTAGGGATCGGTTGCCTCGCTGATATCTCCAGGTTGCAACACGAGGCTTCAGGAATGTAAGACCTTTGGAAAGATTAAATTAGCAAAAAACCTGTCATGTGAAACACAAGAAAAATTGCTGAACTTCACCTATGACAATACCCTTATTAACTATTACAATGACATTTACAATGCATACTTCAGACTAGGTCCATAGTTGGCATATATGGTCACTAAGTATTTCATTTTCAAAGGTCTACAATGAAATTATACCATGTAAGGTACGAAAGAGCATTTCAGGGGGTTACAGGTCACAAGCTGTTACCATAGTTTATAATTTTTGGCAGAGGCAACATTTTATTTTTGGTTATTGGATGTAAGCATGATTCTATTCCACCCCATCTTATTTTATACATGTAATACAAAATTGTGTTATGCAGTAAATTATGTTAAACCTATAAAGATTTTACCCCTTTAAGGATGCTATCCATATTCTACTGTTAGGGTTTGATTTACATGGTAAGATGAAAATTTAGCAGCCAAACATAACTTTTTTAAGATATTCCTCTTCCAGCAACTTATAATGTGAATTTAGTTTGGAACACCTCTCATGATTCATCCTTACCAATTCTCTGCACAACCTTAATTGAAAATTTTCTAGCCAATGACTCTCCACTTGAGCGAAAACCACTGTCCAGGACCCACTGAAGTAGTTTTGGAGCGAATGGTAATAATTCTTCTCTTCCACCATGCTTTAATAGAGAGGCCACTGGCTCCAGGCCACGCCATGACAACCTCACATCACTTTGTTTCTAAAAAGGATTAAACCATAAGAAATAGGTTATCATATCTATAGAGTGTACTCGTGTATACCAATCAAGTGCTACCCTAACACAAAATACACAGAGGAAATGTGAGGCTGACAAATGCCAGTCAGTTCAGTTCAGCATCATGAAATGGAGAAAAATAAGGACAGTTGAGAAAAGATTAATAAGAGTTTGCCTGGGTAACTACTTAAAACATGTTTCAGAAATGTGCACTCATATTAAAGAAAGGCTCCATTTATTGAAATAAAAATATTTTCCGAAAGTATTACATAGAAAACACCATTCAGAGCTGCAGCATGACTGAAGTTACAATGAAATTTTAGAACAGAATTTGAGAAGTTAAGGAGTGGGCATGAACACAATGATCTAAGAAAATTTATCTGATTAACATACAAGACTTCTATTAATCACACAAGTGCAAATATATACAGCAACCAAACTTACAGCATAGGCTCTTTGTGTTCCCTGCAAAATTAACTAATTTATTTGCTTAAAAGCTAACGTTAAAATATGATGAACATATGCATTTTTCAATCTAATTACTCATACATGTCTACTGACATTTTAAAGATGGATTAATGCATGGAAGGTTACGATTTAATATTAAGTTAAAATATCATAACTGACATTTACAAAAGTAGTTAAACTTATTTTTGTAAAATCAAGCTTAAGAAAAAAGATTCTCACTTCACAACACCAATCAAAAAATCCTCCAAGATGCTCTTGCTTGACATCTGCCCGGATGAAAAACCGAGATGCTAGAAATATTGCCACACTTTTACATGAATCCCTAGCCATAATGTATCTTTTGCAAACATCAAGGATTCTGAAAAAAAGTATCCAAATAAGTTTCACCATTCATTTATAAAGATTGATTACCAATAAGAAAGTAAACGTCACCTTTCAATTATGGTTTTTCTTTCAATTTCTTCACTTTGAGTGAATCCATCAATTCTTGACATGTGGAATGGAATCATTACAATTATTGAAAGCCAAAGGAGTAGCACATAACGCGTACACCACGTTTCCAAATTGGCTGGATCCTGAATCTCAATGAGTTTCAATACTTTCTCAAGATCAGCCACCTGAAATAACCCCAAATGTCATACACACGTCGGAAATTCTTCACACTCAATTCCAGTCAAACATTTGTTTATAAAACTAACCTGATGAGGTAAATGCCTAATGACAACTTTATGACCCCTTACTTTGGTAATAAAGTAGATATATTTAAAACATTCGTTCATCAAAACATCACAGTCTTCGCAGCTCTTCACCATCTCAATTAACCTGTTCAGCATATCATCAAGATGAGGATCAAGCAAGTGAGGTTGCTCCTGATATTCATCCATGATTTTAGAAAATCTTTCAAAAGCAACTTCCGATGATGCTGCATTCTTGCAGTTTACTTTCACATCATCGATAAGTTTCGTTACTTCTGCAACTTCAGTAAACATATCATGGGCACATCGAATCCCTACATCATCATCTCCTTCATTCTCTTTTATTTCCACCATTTTTACGCTTAACTGGGTTTAATGACTTCAAATAAAAGACTCAACTCTCTGATGATTTACAGTTCATTACATTCAAGTTATTAAAGACACTATTTCAAAATGTCATGAAACCCCTCGTCAAATTTTTTCGACTCATTCTTGCGCACAATGTTTTCCCACTCCCTTACAGTCAAATATGCTCCTAATGTGACATCTATGGTGGAAGTTGAAATTAAAAACAAACTCAAAACGATTTTTTAGGTTTGAAAGGCGGTGTACAAATTCCAATTAGACTATGCCATATCGTACATACCCAACAAAAAATATATTTCTGATAATATTCTGAATCTAAATATCATCCTCGTTTTAAATTTCCGAAATATGGTGGATTCTCTGAAAGAGACTGTGACCGTGCTATACATTAAAATACCAGGTTACTAGATAAATAACCGTCGACCTAACCGCAGGATGTCTTCATGATGGTAGCAGTCTTTAAATCTAGCTGGATTCTCAAGATGAAATAATTACACCGAAGTGGCCTTCAGGAGTTCCAAATAGGGTCAATAATTTACGACTGGGGTCGCAATAGTATTATTTGGATCAGAGAGAGTAATAACTGTCTCAAGTATTTAATAATAATAATAATACTTTATTCGTTTTGAAAAATGGTACAAACATATTAAATGCCGCCAATAGAAATATCATTTAACACATAAACATAAGTTCTTAAATGTTATGAAGATTGTCCCAAAAGAATACATCCAATGAGTAAAGTAGGTGAGCAAGTAACCAGGTATATACCCTATTCTTGAAACTCTGCATACAGTCCGATTTCAACTGAGTAGGCAGATAGTTATACAGCCGTATGCTCATATTATGAAATGTGTTATAAGTTGATGACAATTTAAAATAAGTAGTATTTAGATTTGATTTACCTATTGTGGAGTAGTTATGGATGTTATATCTTAATTAGTAAGTTTCTAGATTAACTTTCTAGATTAACAAACGGTATATAGCAATGATTATAGAACCTATGCAGATAATATCGCATATTCATACTCTATTTGTTTTCAACTAAGAAAACATACAGATAATATGCAATATTCCCTTTAAAAAATTTGAAAAAATATTATTTGTGGTATAATTAACTCACTCAGTTTCACATAAAATTTTCCTTTCACTTTAAAAATTACAATTAATAGGTATAAAAACAAAAATAATGCTCATTGAAGTAAATCATTTTTTGCTCTTTAATTATTTTTCGTCAATTATTTTTATCAATGTATTAAATTTATTTATATCGTCTTTTTCGGTTACAGTGACAATGTGGATACTTATCCTTCCTCCCATGGTTGTGAATACAATACATGTAAACACTGGTGCTTAAACGAGTCCCACTTCATCTCTGTATCGATCTATTTACATAGCCATCTTTACGACCTTGGGTGTGCGGCATCCAACGGCAGGCACAAAATATATAAAAAATGACGTTTTTCTTAATTTTAGGCTTATAATATATAGGTTTAAATAATTTTAAGCATATAATAATTCAAATACTGTAGGTAATGATAACTGCAGGTACATGCATTACGGTATTCAAGTGATATATACTTTTCTTAGCATAAGAGATCAGCCGCTAGCTCCAAGAAGGGAAATAAACTAAGGTTAGATGAAATAAGGATATCATAATAAGCCACTTTAAAGTAAAAAAAATACTCTCTATCCCCATGGAGGGGCCGCATGTAGTTATCCTGATCCCTTATCGTTAGTGGGAGAAAAATCATCTGCAATCTATCTGTTCTACACTCCTATTTCTTTAATTTAATCGACATGATCTCACCTATCGTAGTACGAATGGGATAATAATACATTTGCAGCATCCTCACTAGGGAGACCTCTTTCCAATTCATTCACACGTTTAATGCCATCGTAAACTTTCTCTACGAGAGTGATTCCCTACCTAGTGTCTCTAATAATCTTGATAAGCAACTCAGTTTATCATAGCAAAATTTTATGCATCTAGCTACTTAACGCTGCATGCGATCTACTTCGACACACTAACCAACTACATGAGGATACCATATAATACAAGTAGGCGCATTTTCTAAATGCGGTTTAATTAATCAAGTATTGCCCATAAACCTCCTTGTCACATTTTCCCCATAGTCTTCCAATAAATCCTAATATCACATCCTCACTGTACTATAAGGGTCAGACATCATTATCACGGATTTTACTTGAGCAATGCAATGATCTTCTATATTCAGAATTGAGATTCGACACAAAATGTTCTTTCAATTAACGCATTCCTAGCCTCATGGTGTATATTGAACGCGTAAGTTGCAAATAAAAGTCTTTGATATGTGAATAATAATTTTCTTTATGGCACCATTTGTTGCTTTACACATTTATTATGCATAAATGGAATTAGAGAATATGCGGATTAGGACCTATTCCCCATGTTTATCAAATGAGGATTACCAAGATATTTCGATAATTAAAAATTAATTATTCCAATGTTTGTTTATTTTACGATCCAGGTAACAAACTATTACGAGAAACTCTGCGGCCATGTCTTAACGATCGCCCGAATACTTTCCCAGTGGTCTCGATCCCAACAAAGCTCTAGAAGATTTATTTCTTTTTTCCCTCATTTTTTGTCAAAATATAAAAGTGAAAGTAAGAGTCAAAAAAGATTTATTTCACCATGCCGATCTCTTTTTCAAAACATTCAGCACGCATATACAATTATTTATTGATGGACACATTACTGAAATAGTGGACATTAAGTTTATTGAAACTAAGTCAAATTTGTAGTTTCATCGTAAGCATGCCTTCATGACTGATATCTGGATACAGCAATTTCAGAGTGTAAAAATCATTCGCCTTGGTCTGGATTCGAACTCGGATCCCTCAATGTCCGGTCGAGTGCTTTAGCCAATTAAGCCATCGAGGCGTCCTATTAACTTGGAAATTTTGGAGGCTTTAAAGGAACATGATGTTGTGACGAAATACCGTAAATACAATGTCACAGGTATTCGATGTCTTGCTCGACGCGCCACAGTCCACGAGGTTAAAGCCAACTTTTAAACACTTAGGCTGTTGATACCGTCGAGAAATTGAGAGATGTCCGATCGAGTGCTTTAGCCGAGGCGTCCTCTTAGACTCTGAAATTTTGGGGCTTTTAAAGGAACAAGATGTTGTGACGAAATACCGTACATACAATGTCACAGGCATTCGTAGTCGATATTGAGGGATCCGGGTTCGAATCCCGGTCAAGGGAAATGATTTTTCCACTCTCAAATTGTTGCATTGCAATGCATATTAGCGAATGACTCCGTTAAAAGTCACTGTTGCGGTGTCTCCCGCAGTTTCTTTGGAATTTGATATCTGGAATTAAACTTCCATTAAAAGGGTAATTAGTAAGAAAAAGCAATAAAGAGTATTTCGTGATAAACGAAAACTTTTTATGGTTATCGAGGGATTTTCGATGATCTCTTCAACAAACATGCAGAAGTAAGATGGCAAAATGATGCACTCGATGAAATACTACCTTGGTCACTTTTAATCCAAGCCTGCGCCTCTGGTCATGCTTAAAATATTCAGTGCTTATTAATTTTAGGAACCTGATCATATCCTTTGCCGAAAGTGGACTTGAGTAGCTACTTATTCAAATACTGTTAATTATTTCATATGCTAATGAAGTGAGGTATAATGTATGCAATATTGAAGAACAAGACCCCTTACTATATATTACATTAACCTATTCTTCAGCTCTGCATAGTTTCTGCCTCCATTCATTCTCTCCTACATTCATTTTCTTTTCCTACCTCTAACTCGTCGCTTTACAAGCACTCTCCCATTTTATTTACTAATCTTCAGCATTCAACTGCCTCTCAGTATCTCCTGCATCCACTTGTCCTGCCTTCTTCGATTCTCTCCCAACAGCCGTCTGTCTCTCTTCCCCGACCATGCCTGTAACTTCGTCATTTGTTTCCCTTTCCTTCCATTTCATTTTCTCCATTCTTTTACCCACTCACATCTTCTCAAAAACCTCCTATCTACGCTTATTCTCTTACCTCAACGACCAAGTTTCTGAAACAGAAAAAAATATACTCCATTTATATTATTATATTTAAGTTTTCAATAATCTTTTCTTAACATCCACACATATGGTACCTGACATCTAATCCCGCCGCTTTTTAGATATTTCTTTGTATGACGTAATTCTTCTGGCAATGTCCCCTATCACTCTACCCACCGACCACAGCACAAACCCTCTTTATAAAAATAATTCCAATGAAACCTTTCTCCGTAAGACGAAGACCTTTCAAAGCAGGAAATTTAGAAATTATAATGTTCACATTTTGAACGTTTTATTCTTAGATAAACCCTTATGAAATACGGATTTCGTGAAAGGCGGACGGAAACCATCCAGCTTGGAGTAGCCTAATGTATCCATGAAATCGGTTGTGTTTGACTCCGAAAATGGTGGAAAATATGGACGATAGGAGATAGATAGATAGATAGATAGACAGAGGTCTTTATTTGGGCGAAATTGAGCAGAAGGGAAAAGAAGATTGGGAGCAATGGCGTTGTGAAGAACGCTGAATATAAAATGGATTGAGAGAGTAGCAAATGAAGGAGTACTTTGAAGAGTGAGTGAAAGGAGAAGCCTACGAAGAGCAATTAAAAGACGAGAGAAAACGGATTAGGCACAACAGCTTGATGGATATCATAATTGGAGGAGGCATGGAGGGGAAGAATTATACAGGAAATCCTGAGATGTACTATGAGAAGCATATAATGGAAAAAGAAAACTATGAGGGAATGAAGTGATTGACGGATGGGAACGGGACACAGTTCGAAGAGCTGCAACAAACTGATCTTCAGATCTGGGGAGACGAAAGGTCAGGTCTGGGGAGATATATCTCAAATTTCCGGAAGATGTTTTTTCAAATATACGATCTCCAAACTGAGAATTATTTAAGAACACCAACTGCGATCATGAACTAGTCCTTTTATTTTGTTAATTGATATTTTTTCTTGACTGTTATACTCTAAAAAGGTAAATCACTCCGTCGAAATAAATTTAGTCGTGCTTTTCATGTCTTTAATTTTCTCAAGGACGTCCATGCCCATCCATTCGACTTGTCTAATATGGAAAACAGGGAACATCCCGTGGAAGTCACGTGATCCCCAGTGACTCCGCATTGAGCAGATTTTACTGCATTACAGCGATATTTGAAATCATAAACGAAATCATAAATACAACAACCATCAATGAATATGCTTTCGAGGAATATGAATTCTTCAGGGAACTTCTTATTTATAGTTCCACCTATCCGTGCAGCGCATGGTTTTTGAATTCCACGCACCTAGTAAAGCACTATAAAGCACTATACTTATCGCTTATATTACTTTTTTAGCACCACACATATTGAATACTTTCAGTTGTAACTCGCCGGCCATCAATCCAACTGCTTGGTTACGTATTCTTCACATTGGTGGGGTTTACCTTTATTCCGGTGAATTATTTATCTCTCTCAACCCATAATGGTCACACTGCCTGTATTCAATCCACACTATGCTGTTAAGTTCGTGTGGATTTGGAACCTTGAATCTTTGCTATAAGGGTAAACACAAATCTGAGCACAATATCAACTCTGAGCCAAGTATTTTTTTATGGAAAATGAGGACGTTCCCAACAAATACCTCAGTACGACCATTAGTTCTTTCTTAGTGATTTTAATGGATTAAAAGTGAAAGCAATTCCGTCTCTGCTCATCGAAAAGTTAACACTTAAGCCTTTTCCCCAGTTCAAGACTATGTATTTTCTATGCCTATGAAGGCGAACAATTGAATTACGCCGTTGTGAGTTGTCATAGAAGTTAGTATTAGTTTCACCTTATAGGTCTCTGTGAGGTTGGTTGGCATTATTCCCGCTGGGACAACGTTATTAATTTCAGTGACGCTTGTTGAGGAATACGGGAAATCCTCAACTCATTCCTGTCCTGATGGTCGTGCCTCCAAAGAATATTTTCTTAGCGTGTGGTACGTGGACGGGATAATTAAGGTGTGGCTGTGCATAATCAAAGTCGGAACAGGTGAATCAAATTTAATGCGGAGAGATTTTAGAGACTTGACTCTGATTTTGGATTGGACTTCACGCTTCTTTTATTCTTAGACGCCTGCCAACCAGTATTTATGTATTGGAGAGTTATGTAACGAGTCGAAATGGTTACGTAATTATGTTGATGTAATTGTTGATTCAATCTTTTTTGAAGAAATGGAATTTAATCGCGGATTACAAGCTAAATGTGATTCATGGTGATGAGGCTCGCATCACTTGCTTTTGTAAGGTGGTCGTTATTAACAATTTCATAAGAAGATAACGAATCCCCTGGGCATATAATAATACCTACGGTTCAAATCTTGCGATTGTATTCAAGAGATCTTTTGAACTCTAATCGTTACTTCAAATAAAGTTGCAGTTAAGTCCTGCATGGAATACTTGGCAGTTTTATCAACAACTTTTTGTTTCTCGTCTTTCTCTTTTTATTTTCTGCATACGAGGTGTGTCCGAAAACTATCCGACCTGCGTTCATATATCCGAATTGGTGCTATTCTTCGTCACCCGGGCCGTGGCATCCTTCAAAGTAGTCAGTTCGAATTCCGGCGATGGCAAAATATTTCAAGGATCTCGCGATCCCCTATTCTGGCGCTACGTGGAGAGCACTCCATGTGAAGTGGGCCGTCCGTCGGATGGGACGTTAACTTTTGTGACTCCTTGGCGCCTTTCGACGCCAAATTTCTCTCTAAACCCTCTTCCCCCGATTCATTAAAAATCCAACCCCCGCCAAATTACCCACATATCCACCCCAATGCGGCAAATGGTCTCAAACGTCGGTTGCCTCCCCTAGTATATACTACTATAGTTTTCCAATGCAAAACCTTAAAAGAAAATAAGAAATGAGAAATTCATCTTGACCACGTTTTCAGGTGAATAATCTAATTTTCCCCCACTGGCTGAATAATCTAATTTTCCCCCACTGGCCATGGATATCCCCCATCACCAACGACTCGGAGATATCTATAACTCATGCGTTGGACACAACCGCAATGTATTTACGAACTCAAGTGACAGTTTTCAACGGATTAAACCTACAGACCTTGGCAACAGAATATCCATCGAGTGCTGATCAACGAAAAGGTTTTTTTTCGCTCCCAAATTCCTCCCGAATCCTTCAATTTTTTTATTGAAAACAAATAATTCTCCTCGAAGTGTTTAACATTTTTCACAACGCGGTTCAGGGACAAGACAAAAATAAATTAAATTAATTCAGGACTTAACTGCACGTACCAACCCCCGCGATCTAAAATACCTACTTTCACCTCCGTGGTAGATTTTGGCCGAGCGCCCATGAAAAGCTGCGTACCACTTTAGAATTTTGATAACGATGAACGAAACGTAGAGGCAGTGTCACCTAAAATACCACGTGACGGATGCCAAAATTCAATTGTTATTCCGGAAGAGGTAAAAACGTCCAAATATAGGCCTCGTAAAAACTCTCGGTCGAATTCGTAAACGCTGGGGTCTGAGGAGAAAGCTAGGATCACAAATGAAAACCTCGATGGCGGAATGTGTTCCTGAAGCATGAATTATCTGGCATCATATCGCATTTAAATGATGGCATTGACGCAAACATGTACTCGGTTGGAGGAATAAAAAAACTTTAAAGGAGTCACTTTATTTTTCCTCAAAACCTAAATTCAACACCTGCGATGGAATTCACGAATCTATCAATAGGTCATTATGTTCATGATATTACTCACCCATGGGCACCACAAGGGGGTTCTTCTACACCCTCTAGGCTAATGGAATAAGTTGGGATATTTAGGTAAGGTGAAACCCTCCAAACGAACCCTATCAAGACGATATGCCTAGATTTGAGGATTTCGAGAGATGATGTGGAGAAGGATGGAAAAGGTAAAATGGACCGAGAGGAAAACCAAGGAAGAAGTACGAGAGTGGTCCCAGAGGTACCCGGCCTGGCCTAGAGATGGCGGCAGTTGTTTGAAAAATATCACTGAATTAGAAAGCGTGCAATATATAAAGCATATGCTTTAAGTTTGAAGACGCAAACTTGGAAAAATGGGTTGGTGGTCAATGATTTTCAAACCGTGTAGAAGTGATGTTGGCTGTTAATGGCTATTTTGAGGAGCAAGACAGTTCTTATTATACAAAGGGTCTATCGAACTTATTAATAATCGCTGGGAAAAGTGTATAGAGCTGAAATGAGATTATGTTGAAAAACAAATACATTTTTTCCAAAATGTTTGTGTTTTCTTTGTTGGGTCGGGTACTTCTGGGATTACCCTCGTACTAGGCATGGTGAATGAGAAGAGAGGGTGGCTGGGTGAAATCCAAAGGAAACAGGAAATGTGCGTTGGAATGTCGATAACTGTGAGAGAAGGGAGAACGTTAGGTAGGCAAGGTAGGGTCTGGAAAAGGATACGTCACGTGGGAAGGAAATGAAGGGAGGTGGAACGTGTGAGGAATTGAAATTGGCTGTTTAATATTGTCTGTGGGATAAATTTTTATCTTCAGCGAGGCTAAGAATGTAGGCGTGTTCAGTCTGCGTCCATCCAAAACCAATCTTAAAAGCTACAAATCAATAATAATTTACGAAAGAAAAATTTGACAATAATTGCGACTTGATTGCAACCATTTTTTCGTCGTTTTCACAAATAGAAATAATAAATTTTCGTGTTATACCTTCCTGTTACTGCGGAATATAAACAGTTCATATCATTGAGTATTTATCCTCTCAAAGGCCTTGTTTTGCATTTTTATTAGAAATTTTCACTTTATCGTCTTATTAAATCAACGAACTTATTGACTCAATGTAATAATCTAATCTCTTGGATTCTACATCTACATAAATACCCCACGATCCACCAAAATGATATCATCTACATCAATACCCTGCGAGCCACCAAAAAGGTGTGTGGCAGGGGGGGTGCAGCACTAAGAGGAAAGGGTAAGGGATTAGGGGGTTAGGGTTTTTCAAATGGATGGGGAAAGGTGGGGGGGGGACCTGCAAAAAAATATATCTCGTATAACTCGATATGTGCCAGGGAGTGCAAGCATCAGGTGTGATGTGTGAGGGATAAGGAAGGATAAGGGAGAGGAAGGAAAAGAGGAAAAAAACAATAACTAAAAACCTCGAAAAAGATGCAAATTTATATTCATGCCGGTGGAAAACTGAGTACCGAACAAGTTAATTTCGTCCTCTGGAAAAGTTCTTCGTTATACGAATTGGAAGGGTATTCGAAAAGAATGGGTAGAGCCTTTCACTTGGCTAAGATTTAAATCTATAAAAACATTATCCTTCCATCCCACTTCTTCATTCCTCCTCATTGCTGGCGAGCGTTTATATATCTAAACGATTCACTTTAGGTCACCTCTGAAATCATCGTGGCGTTCCAAAATTATATTCATTTTCATGAATGAGGAAACTCGGTGGAATTTGGGAGACTACTCGTACGTACGTCATCGTTATTAATTATGAAATAGTCAGTATATCAATGATGATTTTTGGTCATTATCGATACGTTTTCTAATTAAGTAATTACGTAATTTACTGCCCCGCGATAAAGAGTATCCAAATTCATTCCTGTAGCATAGAAAATACATATTTTTAATTTTTACTTTAGTAGTTTTGGTATTTCAAAAGCTCGGTCATTTGGGAATACTGTTTTCGATATCGCAAGCAAGAAAAGGAAACTATTAAAATAATAAAAATCCAGATAAGCACAAAAGATGGTGAGACTGATCGACTTTCATGGTTTTTAAAAGTTTTAATGACATACTTAGAAGATTTCATCCACAAGTCTTGATAAGTATGCGGAAAAACATGAAAAGCAAACATATAAGAAAGACCACCACCTATATACATTTTTATAATTAAGAAAATTACCTCTTACGGGTCATCTTAAGACGGTAACGGTTGATTTCACTAAATTATAGAAAAATTTTGATCGATAGTTTTCAGGTCACCAATATCCGTTAATTCGTAGTGATTTTCTAGAGAGAGGGACCCTTTTCAAACACAGCCGGCAACTTTTCGAGCAATGCACCACCGTTAAAGGCGATTCCAACAAGCGTTTACTCGATTAAGCGCGAGCTCGATTTTTACACTTTTAAAATACACTCAATTTATCTTTAAGAAAAAATTAGGAATAAGTATATATAAAAAATGGGGTCCGGAAAAGCGCGCTTTCATTTAAGTAACATTTGTCAATCGGAACGCGAAAGGAAGCCAATGAGAAGGTACGTATTCACGTTTAGATTTCCTTGAATGTCGACGCTGAATATTAACCGATAATCGACTACCCAAATAGTTTTCTAAGATAACTGGTAAGAAAACCCATCAGCAGAATTTTGGAATAAATAAAGTTTTGATCATTTAACAAAATGGTAGCCCAACCCTGTAACGATATACCAACCCGTGGCCCGAAGATAAATTTATTAACAAGCAGCAACATTGTTATAGGTAATCTTCTTGTTAAGGTAGGTTTTGGATGGACACAACTACGAAATAATTCACTTGTTTCTCCTAACAAAACACAACCCAACATCCTACTCTGCATCAGGTCCCTCTTTATCTCAGTGTACTTCCTTCCTCCCTTCATTCCGTCCAACATCCCTATCATATTTCTCCTCTTCTTCGTTTTCCTAACATTCTCCCCTCTATTAGTCAACATCCCACTGCCGATCAATATGCTTTCCATCCATTTTTCCCGTCTCATTAAGATTTCTCCCAACAAACCCCTCTCTTCCGCCCACTATACCCAGCACTTCCCCATTTGTACCCTTTCTGTCCACTTCGCCTACCATCCTGCTTCAATAAGGGGTACAAATCCTCTAATCAAACTCCCCTAAGCATATCATTCTAATCATCGTTGATCAATGACACGGCAGTATTTTCATGATGCAGCTCATTAATGATATTTCATTACACTGCCAAAAGATTAATTATAAGGTACGATCATATTGCCAGCATATTATGAAATTTTACTGATCATTCTCAAAGAATTCTTAAATGTTTGAGAAGAAAGTAATATTGATTACTTGTCAAAAAATTAGTTATCAAATTATATTTTATTAATTTGTGTCGGAATTTTGTCATAAAATATGTACTTTTAGGGTTGTATAATTATCAAAATATTATCAGTAGTACTTCTTTGAGAGTTAATGATCAACAAATCGCTCTAATCCTAAACTGAGAAGCCCACGAACAATTGCTAAACGTATTTAACCCAAGGTGCAATTTTCCTCTTCAGGACAGCGCGACACTAAATCCTGTTACACCCAATTTCACAATCAACCATTTTTCAATATGCACACTTTCTAACTTCCTTCATTACGTCTTACGTGCATTTTCATCTCTCTACCTCGATTGCTCTAAATTCTCCCCGCTATCACAGTCTGCTGACAATAAACGTCTCCTGAATTTGCCCATTCTGCCTTCTTTAAATTTCTGTCAACCACTCTTTCTCTCGTTTCCTACCATGCCTAGAACTTCTTAAATTGTTTTCCTTTCAGTAAACTTAATGTTTTTCCCATTCTTCCACACTTTCAAATCTCTAAATTCTTTTATCTACTCTTTCTCTTTATCCTATTCTTTCTAATTCTTTAACTGTGACGACCAAGTGTCAGATTAAAACTCAAAAGATAAAAGACACAAAATTACTCCAAATATAAATACTTACTTAAGTATTGTTTACATTAGTACTTTACATCCTTGTTGCGAGGGTTAACCCTTATTTTTTTCTCCTTTTTAAGCCAACGAGGGTATAGATGTGTTATACGAAATAAATAGATACATCTAAAAATATATACATACGTATGAATTAGTGTATTATTATAAGATGGATAGATAGAGGTCTTTATTTGGGTGAAATTGAGACCAAATGGTCCCTTCTTCCATTTAATCCATCATCATATGCATATTATTATAGCCATAAAATTTATAATTACTTGAATGCATACTACCTATACTCGTGCATACATTTAAATACACACAGGCTGCATTTATAGACAGACAGACATACATTATGCACAGATATGCACATCTAAAAAATGAGTAAGTGACTGCAGTGAGGCTGGTCACATTAGCGAGAAGGCATAACCACCCAGCAACAGCACATTATAATGATCCACAAGCATTTTTCCATGTACTCAGCATGAAATAGCGATTATATCAAATTCATCGAGAGCTTGATTGCCAAGAGTATATGATCGAGGTGATCTAATTTTTGCCATGTTATTGCATTCAAAAGCTGTGAATATAGTGATAGATTTAGTGGGTGATGTATTCGTTCAAATAGTGTTTATAGTTGTAACTAAAATAATTGACAATTTATTCTGATTCCTAACATCTGTGAAGTAAATTGATGAAACAGCGATTATTTAGAAAAAGGTCGACATCATGAAGTTAAGGGATTGAATTTTTTTCTAATTATACACATCTTCGTTTCGGACCATAATTGCAAATCGTCAGATTTGAGTGTGTTTGTCTCGTCGACTTCTCCGTTTTTAGTATCTCAATTTTGTTGTGTATTTTAGCAGCATAGCATGTTGACCCCTAATACCAAATTTCCGGAAAAATCAATAGGGGATGAATGCCTAGTTTTTACAAGTTTGACTTCGTTACCCCTCTTTTTAGATGTTGAAGATGAAAAAAATTACTTTATTAGATTTGCCGCAAGGATTTAACTGGGTATGATCGCTTTTTTTCTCCCAGTGTTCCCTCATTCGACTGGATATGCCGTCATGAGTCATTCAGCATATCCCCTTTGAGACGAATTTCACCTATACACATTGTCATTGAGAGATTAGGTAATATCAAATTTCATTTGCTCAAAGCTACTTAAGCAGAATTTCCCCTTCTTCCAACTTATTCTTATGTCAAAATTAGTTATTAACTTATTAAATGATTATTCAGTGGATGCTCGGATTCGGGTCAGGAAGGAGAGGGATACCCGTGATGCAATAGCAGTAATAAGGTCACGAATTGAGAGGAGCATAAAATACAATAGGAATGTATTTTTTTGTTTCGTAAATTCCAAGAAGGCGTATTAGAGAGTATATTGGGAAGAATCAATGAATTTATTACAGAGGATAGGAATAAATTGGAGGGTTAGGCGACGTATCCACAACCTGTGCACTCATATATATTCGGGATGGGCAGTGCTGAGCAGGGGAACGAGAGAGGGATAACCACTTTCACCTGTTCTTCTCAATATATACGTGGAGATAATGGCTAGAGAGGCATAGAAAGGGCTGTATACACGAGAGAAAATAGGCGAGGAATCCATCCAATCCAAACCAGGTTTACGGATGATCAAGCATTGGTTAGCTAGTCAGCCAAGGGGTTGCAAGCATTGCTGAGTGCATTGGAAAGTCAGACAAACATTCACAAAAATATCCAATTTAAAAGCGTAATTTCAATAAATCAAGATTACCTCAGCGGTTTTTCTTCTCTCAATTTTAATGCAACACTGAAACGATTATTTAATGGGTTAAGCTCAACAAAAAAAAGCAAATTTTCCCCACTGCCAACTCACGAGGTCAGCGAGATATTTTAAGCACCCACCAAGTCAACCTTCAATTTTTCTTTCTTTCAACCGACGTTATATCATCCAGAAGATTCCAGTTTCCTCCGCAGCACCGAGGAAACTTGAATCCAAGTCGAGAAAAGTCGTCCTGATTGTTATAATGTTAATTTACCGCTATTACTTCTTCGTACGTTATCATATTTACTTCAACGGGCTCATCGCGAAGACTCCTTTGCGAGAGGTATTCGACCACTGACGTCAATTTGTCATTTGCACCGATCAGGACCCTCTGATATTAATCAGGTTTATGTTGAGAATCGGAAACGGAAAGAAGAAACCGTGGGAGTGTCGTCGACACCTTAACTCTCGGGGAGAGAGTACAGAGAAGGCGGCAAGGCTAGAGATCATTTTTCGACTGAGAAATGCGAGGCAACGGACTCTCCATTGTAAAGTGCCCTCACAGGGCACAGGTAAGGTTCGAAAAACTATTTAAAAATTTTTCCGACTATCATACTACCAATTTTTTTCATAGAATCCAGAGACCTGAACGGGCGAATCAATTGGACTACCGATGGAATAAAGTACTCTGAGTGCATTTCTGGAAAAAGATAACGGAAAAGTAAACCTATCCTCAGCTACTGAGATAGGTTTGCTTTTCCTAATAATTCGCAATAATAGATAATTCATAATAATTCGCAATCCACGGCAATTCAAAATCCAATTCCAACGGAGAAGAATAAGAATACATTTTATCGGAACCTAGCTTCGGTAAGACTTAAGATTCAAAGGAAGTGCAATCAGAAATTTAAGAAAATGTTTTCGGTAATGCATATTTATGATGCAAACGGAATAGTAATGATGCACAAATGAATGATCGATATGATCAGGTTACTTGGGAAGGGCTCACTCCTTCTAAGAAGTTCTCTCGGGTTTCCCACCGGGTCAGGTTGCAGTACACCGACGTTTCGATAGCTGACTCTGCCATCGTCTTCAGGGTGAAGTTCACAGCATAAAAAAGGCCTGGTATTTATACCCTCCGCTAAGCCTCAGGTGTGCCCTGATTGGTCGGAAGTATATATTATATATAGTATATATATATGTATTGTATACATATATATATATATTATATATACGATACATATATATATATATTATATATACGATACATATATATATATATATATATATATATATATAGTATATATTTTTATGCTCTGAACTTCACCCTGAAGACGATGGCAGAGTCAGCTATCGAAACGTCGGTGTACTGCAACCTGACCCGGTGGAAAACCCGAAAGAACTTCTTGAATACCATACGCCGGGAAAACCTGAGATCCTTCATTACTCACTCCTTCATTTAACATGCGACACGTCTAAAAAAACAAAATAAGTGAAAAAGTGAACGATTTGTGTTTTCCTCTTTAGTCAAAGAATTTTTACATCCTTGGGGTAGTCGATGAAGTGGAGGAAAGGTGGGTTCTTGATTGGGTGGGAGAAATGGGTTCAACCTTGGGTGTCTCAAGACTCCAGATATTGAGTGGCTGCTGAGAGAAACTTGACAGACACGGATGTCGTTAAAAATCTTCCAAAAAGCTCAATGATTACCTTTTTATTCACTTTGCCAACGATTGTGCCCTCAGTCGATTTACGGCTCCCTTCCTCATTACAAGGAAGTTCTTCAAGGAATATCAAATTTTCCGTCTTCTCAGAATTTTTCATCCACAAGTTCTCGTCTCATGCAGGATATAACACTGATATAAGACCGTTTTTTATAAGAAAATGTTCGAGGGAGAAAATGTTCACCTTGGCATTACGATTATAGAGCAAGGGGCGGAGTGGCATCCACAGATTGCTCGATCCGCGAAAGGCGTTGGCGGTCATCAAATGCTACCAAGATATACTCACCCTAAGGACAGGGGCTCCGGCATTTCATCTCAATCAAAAGCAGTGAAAACCTTCATTTCTAACTGACAGCTTTCCGTGCATACACCGCGGGGTGAGTGGTTAAATACGTCTCTCCAATTATCAGTGAAATTATTCCTCATTTGAGGGAGAAAAGGAGGTCATTTTCACATGTTATTTTTGTTCATGACCAAGGCTTTCTTAAGCCCTCTTCGTCGTTTTCTGTGTCATCAAAATATTGCTCATACATCTCCCGCCAAGAACCCAACATTTAAATGCCTGTCATTCAGAGAGAGAAAGAGCACGTTTAGGATTTGCTTTTGACAGAGTAGACGTCTGTCGCAAAGATGGAACCGAAGTTAATTTTGGCAGCCTGCTAAGTAACCGTAAAAATTAAACTTCTAAAAAATTTATCCAAGCTAATTCACCGTACAAATTGCATTACATATGTTAAGCATACCAATTGACTTTTTACATACACCAGCAAGATACATAAATATATCTTCCTGGCGTACACCTGTGCGCCATTTAATTATATAGTACAGATCCTTGATTGAGGAATTTACGGACGAGACTGCTTACGATTCGCTATGACTTGGCATACGCCACGGAATCTCCGCTGTCTTAGGGCAACTGGGATATATATCTTAGCCTGGAGATAATCCCAACAGTGATTAAGGTATTGGGTCAGAAGGAATTATCCGAAAACAAACTTGGATAATAATAAAACATACATTTTTTCTGCTGATATATGTATGCAATGCAGCAACAAACAACAACCATGTAATGCATATAACTTGATATGTCTACGGCATAAATATAAGAAACGACAAAGACTTTATTGGAATAATATTTACTGTCAGTTACTTGATAGCTTACGTTTAGGATGTAAGACGTTTTTCTGCCTGGAGAGCTCACCAAATTTACTTCTGCGAATTTATCCATAAGCTCATAGCGCTGACCCGTGGCATTAATCGAAAAAACATCTATTTAAACATAATAAACGCGGACTCAATTCAAAAGCTTGCCCTGTTTACTAAAATATTATATCACACACACACACACACACACACACATACATATATATATATATATATATATATATATATATATATATATATATATATATATATATATATATATATATATATATATGTGTGTGTGTGTGTGTGTGTAACTTGTACGGCACAATGAAAACATAAAAATATGTATAGAAAACACGTATAAGGACACTCACATTTATGATAGTTTGAGCTTTTGGCCTTCTTACAAGATATATTATTATTCTCCTTCTCCAGGTCAGTCTGGCCTGGAGACCCTTATGGTGGGGAAGGTGGAATTGAGCAGGGATGAGGGAGGGTTCCTCGGAAAAATTCAATGTGCGCAAGAAAAGTGAATGCAGGGCATTTTGATTGGCGGTAGAAGACCTTAATAGAAGGGAGAACGTTATGCAAGGGACGTAGTGGGAGTAAAAGGATAGGCATGTTGGACGTAATGACGTATGCGGAAGTGAGGGAGAGTTTATTGTACAATAGATTTTCACGCTGTATCTTGTTAGTCGAGGCTTGGAAATATAGCACCCTTCACTACGTGTCTATCCAAACCCTCCTGTAAGCGGTAGATTACCATTAGTATAAAAATACTCGGGGGTAGGAGGACAAAACTGCTTCAATAATTATCGAGCATCTGTGAATGTTAATTGCACTCTGGTCACCCTAGTGCTAGATTAAATTCCCTTGGGTAGGCCATGCCTAGGAGCACGTTATTGCTTTCAATCATTAGTATTTCAATGCGATGATAGATAGATAGATAGATAGATAGTGGTCTTTATTTGGGCGAAATTGAGACCAAATGGTCCCTTCTTCCATTTAACCCATCATGATGGGTTAAATGGAAGCGATGATTGGTAGACTCAAGGGAAGAAACTCTCTAAACCTGCAAAGGCGCTAATATCCCTTCCATCTTAGGCGTATATTCATATTCGGATGTTACCTTATAAGTTTCTATTATTATTTATCTGCTTTTCCATTTGAGTTTATATTGAAAATAATTCATCGTCTCAAGGTGTCCCAATTAAATCGAGTTCTGTCTTCAGCGAGTGCTTCTCAAGACAATTTTCTCTTGTAATCTCCTGTATACTTCCTCGAATGTCATCCCAACTGTACGTTTAATTTTAAGCATGTGAGTCCGGCATTAATTTTTGATAATTCCTCTTTACACTGATTTTCCTCTCGAACGCTCTCATTCTCTCGCTCATCCTCCTTTCTCAAAATTGCATTAACTGATATCACCTCAAAGACTTCCGACAGTTTTCTGCATTTGATTGTTTTTAATTATGTCTTTTATCATATTTTTCTTCAGACCTTTCATATAGCAATAACAACAATAAGTATAACAAGCTGAACATTGATCTGCCATGATTTTTTCCTTCAGATTGGATCTACTTATTTTTGGGACAGACCACAGACCCTTCAGCTCTTTCCAATAAATTCCAATTTCCAGTACACTTGCCCCCAGAACTATCTCATCCACCTGGTTTCCATATTTTTATTTATTTATTATTTTTTATTATTTTTATTATTTTACAGTTAAGTTGCAATTAGGCGATTTTCCTGGTGGCAGCGAAATTTTTTCAAGCCACATACAAGAAGTTTTGGCTATGTTAGTTCTTTGCTTTAATCCTGTCCCCGCTGCCTTTATATTCAAATTATCACATTAACTTTTGTAGCAGTAGTAGTATTTAGGGGAGGTGACCGACAGCTGAGGTCATTTGCGCCATTAGGGATGGACAGGAAAGGATGAAAGGAGGAGAGAAACCCGGCGTCGGCGTTAGCCTACTCTTTACGAAAGGCGCCAAGGGGTCCGCAGCTTAACGTCCCATCCGACGGACGGCGTACTCACTCAAAGTGCCCTCCACAAAGCACCTCAAGTAGGGATCGGGTTACCACTGGAAAATATTCAACACCGCCGGGATTTGAACCCGGGCCCTCAGGGTGGGAAGTCAGTACGATAGCCACCGCAACATCTCGATCCCTTTAACTTTCGTATATTACGTGACTCGACTAAGTATTTATTTACCTGAAGCGACCTTCGCTCACTTTCTTGCTGTTTCGATGTTTCCCTTCTCCATGATTCCTTTGAAGCATATTTTATTCCACTCTAACGTGGATCTTCCTTAGACGCTTGTGTAGCTTGGTCCCCTAACTTACTGAGGAGGGTTTCCTCATCTTCTTTACTTGTGTTCTTGTATTTTCACTTTATTCTTTGTCTCATCTTTAGTAGCAGTCCATGGCCGACCGGCGTATCTCCCTTTTGCAACACTTACTTCCTATTCAGCTATGACTGCGTGATTTGAGATCATTCCATCTTCCTTCATTCGATACTTGTGTTGGGGTGCGACCAAGTTCAGCAGTCTTCTAACTTTTTTCCTGACTAATTAATTACACCAGAAAGTTGAAAATCCTGTTACTTCTCGGCGTCATTTCCCTATACGTAGAAGTACACATTTTTCACAACGTGGACGCCATAGTTCCATGCCTCCAGAGAACGCTTCTGTTGAACGGATCCATTTTGCCACACGGAAAACCGACTGGTCCCTCGCCGAGGCTTCTTGGGTTCGTTGTCACACCGATGTTCGCCCCTCTTTGGGACTATATTACCCACGAAAGCACAGGTTATACACATCAAATACACCATTGCTCCATATCTAACTCAAATGACGATGAATTTAGATTGCTTTTTAACCATGCAAATGGAGAAAATGGTGGACAACACAGTGTTCTTGTACACTAAAAGGCGCCATTTTAATAATTGTAAACACTTCTCACTCTATCCATCTACGTATGCTTGCGTCCGCCTATGTTTTCTATTCGTAAATAGTGCCCACATATTTTAAGCTCAACTCTTCTCCTGATTCAGTCCAGAGACAAAATTGGATGGCCTCAGAATTTGAACGGACCTCGTATTACCCTCTCTCCACTTTATCTTCAATGGTCAAGGTGAGTCTCTCTGCGGTATATTTATCCTATACGTTCGAGTTGCATTTTTATTGGTATTTTAACCCCTTCATTTGCATGTCTCTTATAAGACATTTCATTAAAACTTGGTTGTAATCATCAATTTCGCCTGAATAGCAATTACACCACTCCAATCAGTCCTTCATTTCCTCCCTCTTTGACAAGGATGTGGTCAATTTTTTTTAATCTGGATTTTTTAAAATTACCCAGACTGATGAGTATCTCCTGCGCCGGTATCGATGAAAGAATGTGCCCGCCGTTATCACACTGTATCTCGCATTGGAGAACTCCTCGTCTTTTTTCTTTGGGGTTCGCATACCCAACTGGAATTTCTTTACGCTGCTTCCCTCATTGCCCTTCCAAATAACGCTGTTCCATCCCCTCAATTTGATTAGGTTCTGATTTTCATTGAAAACGTCGAGGACTTCCACAAGTTGCCTGATTATTTTTTCTTCTGTAAGGCTGAAAAAATTCCATATCGGAACATACTCTGGCGTAATCACTGCATCCATGGGTTCTTCTAACTCAATCATCGGGATTCTCTCGCTATACTGCCATAAGGACTCAAACCGTATCCCAAATTCTACTGTTAACATATTTTATCTCACTCTGGTCGTACTCCAAGCGTATGAATCTGTATCCAAAGCTCCATAAGTCGTCTAGTTCATCTATTTCGTCCAGCTAATACTTCGTGTGTCTAACTCCAATCCTGAAATATCGAAAATGGACATGCTTTAGGTCGAAATGAGGCAAATAATGGTTTCGGAAAAAACTTCAAAAGTGATAGATCGGTCTTCAAAAAAACAATCTTTGAGTTTTGAAGATTTTCAGCAATGTCTTTATTCTTGGCTGCATTTAACTTTGAGTTTTTTGACTGCTAAATCAAAACAGAAATTACATCCAAATTACAACATTAAGGCTTAGAATAAAAATATTATATATTCAGTAAAACTAAAGAATTCGCTTTTATCATGTATATCACACCATAAATAGTCGTCATTATAAAACAAATTTGCAATCTAAATGAAAAACTGGACGAATTGGATGGAGCACAATCTTTAGAAAATGTATAATTTCCTTTTAATGGATATCTCAAGAGTATTGCAAGTATTATAACTCCTGAGGCTACTGGCAATGTGGAGTAGAGAATTTTGCTACAGCCTGAAGGGCCCAAGTGATGAACCTGATGAAAGACGGCTTCTCGCAGTCCATTTATGATTTTTAGGGTCCCAGAATAAACGCAGTGAAAGGGACTGTCCGCCTCTCCGCTGGATGTATAAAATTTACACGGGACTGCTTGAAATACCCATCAAACTAACTTTGGTTTGATAACAGTTATGCTTTTAAGGCTGATTCATGCACTCGATTCTTTATTCTTTCACATTATAATGCTGTAATGTCGCATTGAGTTAGCTCTGCCCTTATAAGGCCGCTTTCAATAAATTTCAATAAGGTGCACATGCTTCGAAATGCACATCACGCACCACACAGTCCTACACGCTCATTCCATTGGATCTTAAATTTTTTTTCTCCAACCTCTGGCATTTAAAAATAGAATGCTTACTTTGAGATTTAAAATAATAAAAAGAATAATAAAGTGAGATTAATTAAAAAATAATAATGAAACGTTTCGCAAATATTTGGATCATTTTAAAAAGCTCACACTTAATGGCCCAAAAGTTCGAAGAAGGCCTTAAAAGCCAAAGGCTCCTGTAAGTGGACATGATCCAATCATCTTGATTTCCATCACCTTCCCGCAAAGTTACTCCCTATCACCTGCGCCGCGGATTGAATCGATTGCAATATCTTTTGCTGTTGCCAATTACATCGTTTCGTTTGTGAAAAAAATGTGGTTTTTTTTCGATTAAAAATTTTTAATCACTCGGTTTCTTCGATATACCATTCAAGAACCTTTTGATCGGGGATCTGATTCTCAAACACTTCCGCCTATCTCCCTAACCCGTGTTTTTGTCTTTTTTTCTCGTATGATAAGGTACAAATTAAAGCTCACGTGGAAAGGAAATATTAGTTCTGTCCAGCCATCCCTCCCTCCGTCGTAGTCAATACTGCTATCCTACGGTCGCTTATGCAAATAACCCCGGGCAAGGACATCGCTGTGTCACTATCGCATCTCGTGATTTCGTCATTGTCAGATGTTCTGAAGAAGAAACGTGAGTTGCAGTGAGAGGCAGTCGGAACGGTGATACTAGTTTCTTCGTCACTGTTTTTATTACCCTGAGGAATCAAGACTGATGAGTGTACACATAGAATGACAAAATCAATGTAGTTTTGCAGTAGTTTATTCATATTTCACACGTGTGATAAAATCAAGGGGACAAACAAGAAAATGAAATATCCAACAACTAATTTACTCGTGGAAATCGTCGTGAGCATGAATGGCAAAACTAAACCCCTGGGCCTTACGTAACCTTGCATTAAGAGAAACAGGTTTTTGACACTCCTATAACTAATAATAATTTGATCAACACCAGTTATCACTTAAACTGTAATAAAAATTAACAATAATGGGTCGACCTAGCCATAGTCATTTGTTACGTGAGAGGGGGAAGTTTCCTACATGTACATTTACATAATACCCCACAATTCGCCGCAAGGGTTTATGGAGGATGGTGTTAGGTCATCACCCATAAAACAGAATACAACCACAAGCAAAAATAACAAATTCATATGCCGATTCCCACCCACAGAGGCGTAGATATATTCGTGCAAAAATCATTTTAACTTACAAACACGCACATGACTCTTTTTTAAATAGAACTATTATTGATTGGAACCAGCTGCCTGGAGGTTTGTTTGAGCCCTTTCCATCCAATTTTAGGAGTTTTAAGAATAAGTGTAAAGCAATCACAGGTTGATAAACTTCATTTTATTAAAATATTGTTTGTATGTGATTTGGGCGGCATTTTGTATGTGATGTGGAAGTTTGTTTGCATGTGATGTGGAAGTGTCATTGTATGGAAGATTATTTTGTCTCCTATATGTTTTTCTAGTGCGTATATGTATGTTATTTTTCGTTGTAAGAGTGATCATTGATCAAACTTGACCGTTGCCACCAGGACAATTGCCTAATTGCAACGTAATTCTTAAATAATAATAATGAATATACTAATAACTAACATACACATGCAAATACAACTACGAATATACTATGTATCTGCGCAGCGTTTAATCTTGTCCTCACTTGTAAATCGAATGTCTTTACAATTTCTATGACTTTAATTTCTTGCTATTATGATTCCTAATTGTCCGCGGAAAGAGCGAATATTTGTATCTGGACTCTATCTCCCTCATCTTATCTTTGTGGTCTAATCTACCTAGACGGTGTGGGGTTCTAACAATTACTTTTGAGTCATTGCTAAATTCTGAACCTTACTAAAGGTCTAATTCTCACTTTGTTCTCTTCGCATCTCAAGTGGCTCCCAGCCTAATTCTTCCAAAAGGCCTGTCACACTCATCTTTCTATCGGAAACCTTTTTGTCGAATCTGTAGGATTTTTTCGGATCTTAATCTAATTCTTTAAAAATAAACTTTCTTCCGATGATCCCAAATACTTTTGCGGCGTATTCCAAATGTGGCCTAACTAGAGCAAAATAAAACCTCCCTTTAACTTTCTCATGACATTTCCCCACTACGCGTTTAATCAACCCGTATTAAATGGCCGTAAGACCAAAAAATGAGTCAAATTCTGCTTAGCGCAACATAACTTAGTCCAGGATCGAATTTGAAAAACTCTTAGTTTAAGGTTCATCAAAATAAAATTTGAAAACACTTTACTACAGAGAAAGTTGTATCTCGCGTTAAATCTGAATCGTTCATTCATCGCGCTTTTGTACGGCGAGGAACAATGGTCGCTGAAGCAAGACGATGGTCGTAGATTTGGAGGCTTTGAAATGTGGATGTGGAGGAAGTAAAAAAGAAGTGGACAGACACGGACGCAAATGTGGAAGTTTTAAGTATGATGGGGAGGAGAGATGATCTTTGGAGAAATCCAAAGGAGACAGGAAATGTAGATAGAGAGCATATTGATTGGCAAAGGGATGTTGAAGGCTATGATAAGGAATAGGATAGATGGATAGGATAGGCACGTTGAAAGGACTGAAAGGAGGAAGGAAGTATGCGGAGTTGAAGAAGAGCTTATTGTTTTTGTCAGCGGTCAGGTTGTTTTTCTAGAGGAGAGGCAAGGAAATGTATCGTTGTACATTTTTATAGTTTGTATTTATCCAAAATCTACATTAACTGGTGGAATACCATTAATATGTGCTTTCTATTAAACAATTTGAAGTCTCCTTAATATTGCTTAGAAGATATATATATATATATATATAAAAAATATATATATATACGAGGGTCATCCGGAAAGTAGTACCCGTTCGTGCCGCATGAAGTGCTGACGACGCGAGTAGCCGCTGGACGAGGTCAGATAGCTTCAGTGGCTTGTCTGCCTTCTCTGAGCCAAGTTGCGTGACGCTAGCATTGCCTGTGTTGTTTCTGTGATTGTTTACAATGTTTAAAAAAATTGAGAACGCCGCCAGTTGTGAAGTGAGGGCAGTGATTAAATTCCTCAATGCAAGAAACGTTCGCCCATGTGATATTCATCGCCAATTAAAGGAGGTGTATGGAGACAATGTAATGGACGAGTCGTCTGTTCGGCGGTGGTGTCGCAACTTCAACATGGGGAGGGGGAACACACACGACGATGAGCGTTCGGGGAGACCGTCTGTCATTACAGACCAACTGGTGAGCTCAGTTGACGAATTCGTGAGGAACGATCGGCGCGTCACAATTGATGACATCTGTGAGCATTTTCCCAATGTTTCTCGAACAATTGTTCATGAAATTGTTAAACACCATCTGCATTATGCAAAAATTTGTGCAAGATGGGTCCCTCGCGTATCTCAATGAGCTGGCGGCGAAGGACTATGCAGCAGGAATACAGAAACTTGTCACACGTTATGACAAATGCCTTAATTTGCTTGGAGATTATGTTGAGAAGTAGTTTAAAGTATCCTCTTTCAAATAAAATTTTTTATGTTTGTTAATATTTACTTTTGTGTCTTTATTTCACGAACGGGTACTACTTTCCGGATGACCCTCGTATATAATATATATAATATATATATATAATATATATACTGTATATAAACATATATATTATATATATATAATATATATATAATATATATATATAAACATATATAATATATATATATATATATATATAATATATATATATATAATATATATATATATACATATATATATATATATAAACATATATATATATTTTATATAAATATATATAATATATATATATAAACATATATTATATATATATATATATATATATATCTTTCATTTGTAAGGAGAGAATGGAAGCAAAAAATTAATAGAAAGAAGTTCAGGTGGTGTAGGTATTCGACTTTACGTGACATTAAGATTGGAGCCGTTAACTAAATACGTGATATCCTTACTGATGATATTTCAAGAAAAGAGCCTCATCAGCTCCGGAAAAAACTGGAGGGGATAATAGCAGGAGGAGATAGCGTTCTCTTAAACATATAAAAGATAAGTCCTCACTCAGCAGATAAATATTTGGAAGAGAAATAGGAGCTAATGCGAATACAGGATTCAGGAAATCATATAACCTCTCACCGATATTTTCCCGCATATAAATGGTGATCAGTGTAATGGATGCGTATAAAATATTCGTTTTTGGCTGCGTTGAAAGAAGGCGGAAATTTGTGAGACAACGAACCCCAGAAGCCTTGTCCACAGACCAGCAGGTTTTTGTCAGTGGGCAAAAGGTACTCACTCTGACAGAAGCGCTCCCAGAGTTCATAGAATGATGGCGTTAAAGCTGTGAATATGTGAACTATTAATTCCCCTGGGAGATTAAAATGGAAGATGAAAGAATTTTCAAATTTCTATTTTTCTTAGTTTGTCAAAAATATTAGGAGATCTTAGAATTTGAAAGCACCACATTGCAGAAGAAGACCAACTGGAGTAATGGTGATGGAGTAATGTTGAATGAAGAAGAAACTCTATATTCAGAGGAGAGCTATTGTCATGATATCGAGAATTACTGCATTAACATTTTAATGCAATGAACTAAGTACTTTAAGAAGGACAAAAGAAGAAAATCAACACGAGAGAAGCTAAAAACATCATTATTTTTACGTAAAAAGATATTAAAAGGTAAAAGGCCAAAGGAAGACAATTTAACAGAAACCGTTCGCCAGTCTCGATCGGAAACAAACCACGGGATGGAAGAACTTAAATTGCCATGAAGTTTCGAATGCCTCAAGAATACTATCACGATGAAAAGGCAACTGCGAGAAGTGTTTGAAAAGTCATGAGTCTGCATTTGAAGGAGTCATCCCAGGCGAATAGCAGATTATTTAGAACTTCTATACCTAGTCCTGGAGGCACTTCTCCCAGCGGTGTTCCGGCTTTGAGAGCCCTCGGCGAAAGAAAGACCTGTCCGGTCATCAAACCGTACGCAGACTGCGTCCTTGACTTCTTCGAGAGTTGTTGAGGAATGTTTGCGTTGGAACTTGGTTGGAGTGTTTCCGTTGTTTGGTTTCTTCATTGATCTCCGGGGCAAAATGGTGGGCACATGTTTGGTCCTGGGTGACCGGATGGTCCGACAAAAATATTAAGGTCGGAACGACGGAAATGCGCTTCTGACCGATGCACTCAGCTTTCGTTTTTGATCAACTGCGAGATATCCGAGAACCCAATACAATGAGACCTTTCCAACGTGCAGATTGTCAGATATTGGCATGGAAAAGCTCTGTTGATACTACCATTAATACGTGTCAAGAATTCTGCTTGATAATCTCCTCAGCTTCATTTGGCTAGCACCAATACTGTTCCTGAAACACGCCATATTGTTTTATCTGGAATGATATAACAATCGCTATAAGTGAAATGGATACAACCAGTATATGTAAACAAATCGTTTAAGGTTTTGTTTAATGGAAATTCCGTGATTGCGACAGTTATCTTGTTTAGGGCTAATTATTGATGATATGTATGTTTGTGACTAATTCTATTAATCAATAGTGGAAAATCCTAGGTTGAGAAAGAAAAAATACTGTTCCTGAAGCACCAATAAAAATATTTCCGGCATTTATGATAGTAGTTGGGATGGAAGAAGCTCGACCGACATCAAGCGAAGAATAATAGCCCAAACAAAGAAGGCGTTCATTGAGATGAGGCAACTACTATTTTCAAAGAACATAAGATTGTAAACAAGGAAGCAATTCGTCAAAACGTTCGTGTGGAGCATGGCACTCTACGGATCGGAGACATGGAATATTGGAAAAGTGGACCAACGAAGAATAGAAGTATTTGAAACATGGTGCAGGAGGAGAATACTGAAGATTTAATGGACAGACAAAGTAAGGAACGAGGAAGTACGTACACAGACGAGCAGAAGAGGAGAGGACCACATGGAGAGCTACGGCAAAGAAGAACTAGATGAATTGGACATACCTTGAGGCACAATGGATTAGTTAGAAACATAATACGAGGGTCATCCGGAAAGTAGTACCCGTTCGTGAAATAAAGACACAAAAGTAAATATTAACAAACATAAAAAATTTTATTTGAAAGAGGATACTTTAAACTACTTCTCAACATAATCTCCAAGCAAATTAAGGCATTTGTCATAACGTGTGACAAGTTTCTGTATTCCTGCTGCATAGTCCTTCGCCGCCAGCTCATTGAGATACGCGAGGGACCCATCTTGCACAAATTTTTGCATAATGCAGATGGTGTTAAACAATTTCATGAACAATTGTTCGAGAAACATTGGGAAAATGCTCACAGATGTCATCAATTGTGACGCGCCGATCGTTCCTCACGAATTCGTCAACTGAGCTCACCAGTTGGTCTGTAATGACAGACGGTCTCCCCGAACGCTCATCGTCGTGTGTGTTCCCCCTCCCCATGTTGAAGTTGCGACACCACCGCCGAACAGACGACTCGTCCATTACATTGTCTCCATACACCTCCTTTAATTGGCGATGAATATCACATGGGCGAACGTTTCTTGCATTGAGGAATTTAATCACTGCCCTCACTTCACAACTGGCGGCGTTCTCAATTTTTTTAAACATTGTAAACAATCACAGAAACAACACAGGCAATGCTAGCGTCACGCAACTTGGCTCAGAGAAGGCAGACAAGCCACTGAAGCTATCTGACCTCGTCCAGCGGCTACTCGCGTCGTCAGCACTTCATGCGGCACGAACGGGTACTACTTTCCGGATGACCCTCGTAGAAGGAAAAATTGAGGGAAGATCCCGCGAGAAAGGCCAAGAGACAAGAACATAAGGCAAATGAAGAAGGACGTAAAACAGGAAACCTATCAAAGGGTGAGAGAATTAACACTAATTAGGGAAGAATGAAGGGCTACAGTAAATCAATCTTATGGTGGAAATACCGATGATGGTGATAGTAGCAGATGCTTAGAATTAAAAAAAAAGAGATAATATGAGAACGAAATTTTGGCTTTTGAATAACTTTCTCAGATGATAATTATAATGAGGCATTTAGAAATTCCCCTTGCTCAAAGTGAAGGAAAACCCACCTCGATGGGAATCGAACCCTTGATGTCTGGGTGAGCAGATGAGGACTTCACCACCAACAGGTTGGCAAATGATTTGAACCAAATGTAAAATTGATGCATGAATCGTGTATGAATGCAATTTGACTTATGCAAATTGTATGGGTTCCTATATCAAGACCGTACATACCTGTAGCATATATGCGTAGCAGTGCATAAAGATAAGTCTAGCATCATCGAGATAAGTTATCAATCCGAAAATTAGTTTGTAGAAGTACTCCATGCTCTAACATTCACATATTTTCATTTTACTTTTAAGTGTCTTTCATCGACTAGATTCCATGATTCATCCTTCACCTTCTACTCTATAATTTAACTTATACGGTTTCCTCATTTGCGGTCATCAGTAAACTTTCTCAGCTTTCTTCTTTGAGTGCCCAAGTTTTCCATCTCTGCCGCCATTTTCAAACTGATTTATCTCCTACTCTATTCATTTGATTTTTAGCATTGTTCTGATTCATTGCACTCTTTAATGTCCTCTCCTCCGATGCCCGTCTCAAATCCGTCACAAAATAAACTCCATATAGAAATGTTTATGAACCTCTTCCTTATATCTAAGCTTATTGCTACTATTGACCTACAGTGGGTCCTCATTCTCAAAAGAAGTCTCGTTTCCTTGCGCTATTCGGCTTACTTTCTCTCTTGCCAGTTCAGTTACCGTGATCGATTTGCCTTGATAGCAAAAAATAACTCTTCCACTTGCTCAATCAAGCATAATCTTCCCTTTCACTATTCTAAAATCATCTTTCTCGCTTCTATCAAAGATCATTACAATGGATATATAGTATTGTTGTTTATCTTGAGGAGACAGTTTTTCCACCGTTTCCATGCAGGCTAATACCCTCGCAGGGTTTTTTTTCTCATCTTTGCACAAATTGTGACATTGTCCGTGGATTACAGGCTGCTTATGTTTTATCCACACATCCAACCTCCCCCTTCTTGCCCACTGTCTCGTTTATTGCCTTCCGTATGTATATATTACAGATTAAGGTGAGAATGAGTATCCCCGCCCTATTCCTAATAGTATTTTATCTTCTTCTATGTGCTGAGCGAATTTATTGACCTCCACTCAAGATAGAAAGGAATTGCTGGAATATCTGCCGGATGTCCTCCATACTATCCGGTCTTGAGGGCCTTATAAATAATTTAAATAATAAATAATGTAGATAGTCATAACTACAGATACCTGCAATAAGGTATCTAGGTGAGATATACTTCTCCACGCATACGATAGGAGCTGGTAGCAACAAGGACAACTACGTTTATAAGAGATAACGACTATATAAAGCCTTAGATTGTGAATAATATTTGTATTAAGTGTTTTTTTGCATGAGACCGAAGAAATACAATGAATGCACAGCAAAATATTGCAGTAAATGTGCTGCTTCGTCAATAAATATGATTTCCCACCGAAATCCTTCTCCTATGAGGGATACCACGCGCTCAGTAAAATAAAGTAGCTTCATGGAGATGCATAAACAGGCGCTTTACCTTCACTTATCCTTCCTCTCCTTGCTTCCAGTGGCGCGAAAATTTGCGATATCCACGCACGGCCGTGAATGGAGGCACGTGCAACCGCGGGGTGCACAGCACGTGCTTTGCCGAGACGGCGTCTGCTCGAAACCTGACGCTGGAGTGGGAGGCCGAAGATCAAATTGTGAGATAAAGTGAGAACCTAGGAACTGCACGGAATTAATAGAAGAGAACCAGAGCGAGAGACGGCATTTGAAGCAGGTAAAATACAACTTGATGAACTGTATACGGTCAGTCAGACTTTAAATTAGCCTGATTTCACTGTGATCAACCTTATCTTCGCCTTTGTAGAGAGGGGTTACGTGAACTAGTTTAAAGTCGCGAGGTTTTGAAAATTCTCCTATTGAATTTTAAGAAACTACTTCTACTCGAGAATTTCCACATATGAGGCTTATTCGAAAAGTAAGGGTCATTTCTTGTGTTAAAATATTGGCGGGTCAGAAAAACGTTATAAAACGCCAACTATTGATTGTTTCCGAAGTCACTGAAGTAACTGTTTTGATTCAATAGTCGTTTGCTTGTCGGCGACTGAAGACAACAATGTCCGCGACATCCGTCGCTCCCGCCATTTGCGAAGTGCGTGCCGTGATTCGATTTTTAAGTGAAAATGGATCATCAGCGGCCCGAATTGATCAAAATTTGTGCCTAGCTGATGGACCTAGAGTGATGAGTGAAGGAGAGGTTTGACAATGGTGTGGACACTTTAAAAATGGAGGCACAAATTTGCATGATGAATAACGGGTTGGTAGTCTCAGTTATTCAAACCGATGAAGTCCTTTAACCAGTGGACCAAGAACTTCGATCTGATCGATGACTGACGATTAGTGCTCTGGCTGATTAAGTTCATCTTGGTTGACGCACTACTACTTACACGACTGTCACAGAAAAGCTCGGATATCACACATTGTGTGCAAGTTGTGTACCTAAAATATCGACCAACACTAAGAGGAGGGGATATTGAGTGGACGATCGTTTTTGGAACGCTATCTACAAGACGGAGATGACTTTCAACCAGCGACAATTTCCTCTTTTTGTACTTGAAGCAGTGGCTTGGTTGGGAAATGATATGAACACGTAGAAGAACTCCACTTTGTCATTTTCAATTGGTTCAATGCCCAGTGCGATGCGAACTTCTATGATGAGGGATTATAGAAGCTTGTGGAGCGTCAAGAAAAGTGCATAGAAGTGAACATGCGATTATGTGGAAAATAAAGTAGGTTTGTAGGGATCTAAAACCGTCAAAAGAAACTTTTTCTAACGGATTTGATTGATTTTTTTTATCCAACTAGCTTAAAAAATAATCCTCGTACAAATGGCACCCTACAATCCACCGAAAGGGTTCATGGAAGGGAGGCGGCCGGACGCCATTCATGCAACATCCGTTATGCAAATTACGAATATTGAACTGTTTCTAACTACTCCATTTATGAGTTGCACGTCCATGTGATAGTAGAATTTCCTCTTCCTACTTTTCAATTCTGCATGACCTTTCTTGTTATGGTCGGGGCTCGTCGCGTTGTGGTAAATTTTTATTCTCTTTTTTCATATAAGAAATAACTAATTTCTTAGGTGAATTAACCCTGGTTTTGAATCAAGTCTTCCTCCAGCATGTATACAAATTTACATAGCTTTGGGTAGATTTTTGCTAAATTCGTGGGTGCATGTGTCTGTTAGTTGGTAGCTAGTGTATATATTTGCATCCTTGTAAATTAAAAAAGTTTCCCCGTGAATATATACGCCTACGTAGATTTGCATGCATTTGTTGGTTTTGAATGTGGCTTTATTCTCTATTACGAGTGGTGACCTAACACCCCCCGCCACACGCCCCTGTGGCGGCTCGCGGGGTATTATGTAAATGTAGACTCCACTGGCTATAATTAGGCATATAAGGAAACCCATTAAAATGATTGGGCTCACATCCAAGACAGTAACTAATTACCAGTTAGCATCATACGCACGTAGCACTGACAAATCACCACTGAATTAGATCTACAAAGAAAATTTCACGCCACCACACTACCCGACCGAAGGGCTCGTGGTGAGGGGCGTTCGGACGCCAATCGTGAAGAGCATTGAGGGGGAATGTAACTTGTATGACAATTGGTATCTTTATGATAGGTTTAATCGGCCCTGTTCTCATGAATGTAATCAGTGTTTTTTTTTCGATAGATCCCATAAGCTCGCCGCTTACCCTATATTGGGGGTCTTAATTAAATAAAAATAGCACATTCCCTCCACTCGTTCATCGCTACATTTTCCAATTAATACAATAATAGTCGTCATAATTTCAAATTGGGTTCTTCGGCAGAGCCATCTATCAAAATTGGAATTGCAATTGGAAAAACACTATCAAATCATCTGTATCGTACGCATCTCCTGTGGTCGTATCGGTTGTCAGCCCGAAATTCACTCCCACTGCTCCTTATGCCATTGGCAGGGAATATTCGCAGTGGATTAGATATGCGGTTGTGATTTAGGCTTTTTCTCTCCACCTTCAACTCTTCCCAGGAGAATTGTTTTGTGCTCTGTATCATAAACAACGGTGACTAACGGAAAGTCCGTATTACGTACAAAGTGTCCTTCAAATGATGTCGGGCTCTTGGAATCTTAACTTAGAACACGAGACTTTCACTCTCTCTGGAGATCTATGGCTGCACTTCCACACCTCTCTTCTCATTTTGCGAATTAAACGCTTTGTTCAATTACCCCCGTATGGGTGATCGTCATGCCATTAGCCCTTTGGCGGACGCGGGAGTTCGTTTAGGCCTCGCGCCTCTTTCCGACTCCACCGTTCTCAGCTGTGAGTTCACTCACCACTTTCTCCAGTGATATCTTCCCGTCCCACGCGGTTCAGGCGCTCCAGCGCATCTCCGGGTCATCACCCTCCTCCACAGCCTTCACCTCAACCTTCCCTAAAAGTTGCACTGGATGACGATCTATCCCCTGCCATTGCCACCATTCTCGCTCGGTCTGGAACGTGGACGTAATAAAAAGAAAATAAATTTCGATTCATTAGGTGCGACTTCGAGATCGAAATCACACCCAAAATACTCGTAATTTTGGGAAACGACTGTTCTGGGGAATGTATTCCTCAAAATATTTTAGCTGGAGATTAAAAGCTGGATCATTAGCTAACGCATTGCCCTTACCTTTAATCCTTACCCTTACTCAACGAACATTTGGAGGACAATACTACGGGTTTTGAGATAATTTAGTTCCTACTTTGTTTATTAATTGTTTATTAAAATTGTTTATCATTGTTTATTATTATTATTATTACTTGGCCTGACTGGCATGATATTTAAAAATTCAATATCTCGTGATGTAATCAATAAAGCTTTTAATTAGCTTTTCATAAAGCTATTGAAACGTTTTTTATTATGCATATGATTAATGGTTCATTAAAAGTTTCTGTTAAATTTTTAAATTAATATTATTTTATCTTTTATCCACCCTCAAAATGGATGCAGAAATTTTCCATTAAATTTTCCTGTTTCCGATAAATTATATTCCGTCGCCAAAAGAGTGTTACCAAGACAGCGGTCTGAGAAAATGAGTAGTGAATGATGCTCGTTCGGTCAGCGGACTCAAAAATGCACCCAATTTTGCGTTACTTCTTCGGCAATCGCACTATTTATAAGATCGGAAAAAAATCCCATATCCTTTCAAAATATTTTGCTAAACCCCTTTCAATATGAGAGCTTTACATCATTGCTGAATCACTAACACGAGTCAGTTCTGTTCCTGCAGTAAGGAAGGCCGAATGAAAAATCGAATGTTTACTGGACAAAATCACTAGACATATGGGCGTGTGTGTTGTGTTTTTACACAAGTTTTAATCTTGATTTTTTTCTAAATCGGGTGATATCCAACCCAGGGTACACAAACTAAAAATTTTAAAAATAAAATTTGTTTTAAATCGAAAAATTAATACCCTTAAATATTCAGGTATTATGATGAAGGACATTCTACTGTGAGTATCGTACTAGGAATACCTTTTATTTGTATTATATGTATTATAATGTATATTAATATGGTACAGGTCATGCAGAAGATACTATCTATTCATCCCTCGTTTTGTTAGAAATTTAGTCTCTCGGACAATGAATGGAATAGTTTTTTTTCTGAGACCTCAGATACTGGAACATTCCCTCCTTTTACAATGCTAACGTAGAGGAATTCTGAATACTCGTATTTCTTAACCAAGTAAAAGAGTCGTAGCCATGGCACGAGGATATGAACATTTCGTGCTATATTTTTTATTTCCTCAAATTTTAAATATTTCATACATCCATCTATTTCACGCATAATGATATCAATAGTTGATATCACCATTATCTTATAACTGATCGTTCAATAAGTCCCGGGACTAACTAAGAAAACAGCATTTTTTTCGCAAAATTCATTTTTATTCATCAACATGACATCATGATTCATCAACATGATTCAAGAGCTACGTCCAACGTTTTTCTAACTTCTCGATACCATGCATGCAAAACGATTTGTCCTTGTCCTCAGAATAAGCTTCAGTTACAACGATGACATCCTCATTCGAGCCCAATCTTTTTCCCTGGGGCATCTTTTTGGGATCAGCAAACAACCAGTAGTAATCGCTGGGGGCTAGATCTGGAGAGTATGGTGGGTGGGGAAGCAGATTGAAGCTCAAATCGTTCAATTTGGCCATTGTTTTCATTGGCTTGTGACACGTTGTATTGTCTTGATGAAAGATGATTTTGTTTCTTCTTCATGTGCGGTCGTTTTTTTGCGATTTTGTCCTTCAAAAGCACCAATAACTCAATTTAATAGTCGCTATTGATAGATTTTCCCTTTTCAAGGTAGTCGTAAATTATACCTCGCGCATCTCATAATAATATCCCGTTAAATAGGTCCCGGGACTTATTGAATTATGGGTTATCTGCTCATTAATCCTCACCAGCTCCTTTCACCAAAAATTTCTGAAGAGCAATAATTGCATTTCTCTAGCAATAAGGTAACGTATGGATCTCAAGACTAGTCTTCTGTCTTTTACATAGGGTTAGTCAGTGACAGTCTGTTGAGACGTTTTCCTAGAAAATAGTATGAGCATCTCCCCAGTTGTGGATACTTGATTGAAGACATTGTGCACAGCATCGAAGAGTTTCACAAAATATCCACGAAGTTAATATATCTATTATTTTTATGGAATAAAAAATGTAACACTATATACTCGTATAATCTACAAAGCGGCAAAATATTCTGGAAATTGTTCGTGGTTTTGAATTCTTGCAGTGGTCGTATGGTGATAGAGAGAAAAAAAAACTTTTGGAGAAGGGAGTGAACTTTGAGTTAATTAGAGCGCACGAATAACTTGAGGGCATTATTCAGTCATTAAGGCGTAGTTCTAAAATCTGATTAAAACGATACAATGAAATTTACAGTAAGTACGTACTGCTGTCCTTTTGGTCCTGGAGGCAATTCAAAAGTGAGTGGGGTAACCCATCGATAGGCAATGGATTTAGGGAACATTGCAAAACACCATGTAAATTAACTATCGTTACAATCAGCGATCCGTATGGAAATATTGGCAGCATTAATTAGGATATCCTTTGGGATGTTGGTAATACTTGTGACGTAGTTATCCGCATGTAAATGTCTTCTTAGAATTTTTTATGCTCCTGTTTATATGTGGTGCCATTCCTTGATTAAGAATCTTTCCTAGGCCAGAATACAATGAGAAAATTTGCTATAGGTGGAAGTAGAATTTGAAAAGGTTGAAGGTCAACGATAATCCGAAGAGAGATATCAATTAAGAGCCTTTTAAGCTTAATAATAGGCACAGAAGAGGAATTAGACAGGAAAAAGTATACACCTGACTTTGAAGGTTTATGTGTATTAGACGCCAAAAATGAGGAATATAGAAATAATTGAAATACATTCGCCAGTAATGAGTACTTCTTTATAGATATAATTGAGTTGAATTTCTTTTAAACCGTAAAATGGCAATGACATTTGTTTTCTGTGAGTTTCCACATTTCCGATCCAGCTAGGTGTATTTCGACTGTGGACTCCTCCATATTGGTTGGCCTCTTGAATGATCGCCGTAATAGACGAAGAGACTTTTTTCATTAGAGAATGTACGGCTTTTTTTAATGGTTATTAGCATGGATGCAATCCTTTATTAGAACGATAGAAGTTTTATAGTATCGTTCATTTACACTAGAGATGACAGAAAATGGAAACCATGATTACCGATATCTCATACTGGATTCCCCTTCCTCGTAATTTAGTTCTGACACTGATTTCACTAGGGTGGATTCAACTTTTCCCCTCGAGGGAAATTTGACCGTGAGACCCTAGAAATGCGTTTGGGCGCAAGATAGGTATCTGATTCCAGGCATGCAGGAGACATGTAGTTCTTAGAAATGGCGCTAGGAAGAACATATTTGTTTTTGAAAACCACGTTAAAACTAACTGCCACTGAAGATATGGATCACTGTTGATGGACGACTCGCCCAATCACTTTGAATTAGGGATCCATCAGCCATGTCTTGGGGCAATCAAACAGGGAAAATCTAAAAACGTGGTCTTTGAGGATGTAACATATGATTTTTTTAATATAAAAACCAGAAAGGTGAAGTTTTTTTTGCAGTATCAACAAAAGTAAACGAACCATGACTTCATGTGTCCATGTTTTTAGTGACTTACTATATATATGAACAAATCAAAACAATACCTTCCTGTCAACTAAATGTAACATTTAAAAGTTATATTTTAACTGATTTTATACTCATGAATATATTGAACATATTTACTTGGGTATCGGGAGCGAGAGATATATGTACAACCGGTAAAATAAGCGTTACCCCACCTCTCCATTTGCAGAGGCTATATGTGGGCATACGTGATATTCGTGAATATTCCTTTTTAGAAATATTTGTCACTGAGTAGAGATCGTGCAAGATTTCATTGAGGTGAGAAATCTGTCACCAAAGGCGACATCCCATTCTCTCGATGAGAGGAGCAAACCCTGTGAAAACATCCGAGTTATTATTATATCTGCATCGAGAGATAATTGTTATGTAATGGAATTGACCTCGTGGTATTAGTAAAAGTAGACGTTTTCCAGTTCTTGTTAGGCAAGGACATCGGTTAACAGTAAGGGGTAACTCTCCTCATGAGTGATAAAGATGCGAAAGCAGTTAAACGGAGTTCAATCGTAATTTGAAGTCAGTACATGGATTAGAGGTGTCGAATCTTTACATTTTAAAATGTCACATAAGGTGTGTACACAAAATTAAACTTCGCAATACTTGCATGCAAACACATTACTAGTGTCTTTATATGGTCATGTATTTGTTTTGCCTTCACAATACATTCAAAATTTACATTCAAATAAGGCTGACATCCTAATCTGCGAAATTCAGTATTAATGCCTTAAAAATTACGGCATTTTTCAAAATTAATTTTATCCTTTTTCCTGATTTTCCGAATTTCAAGATTTATTTGACAGTTTGCATATAAAGTTGCTTGAACTATCGAGATACTGCGTTATTGATGGAGCAGCTTGGCTCTTTGCCTCTTCCTTGTTTATGGGAACACACTGAGAAATCGTCAGGCACACCTGCTGGAGAGCTCCCTCTACCCGAGAACATTATGCAATGGGATGCAAGGTGGGGAGGTTGATGAAGCATTCCACAGAACCTGAAGTTAAGTTTTAAATTCAGTTTTGGTTTGGAACTGGCAGCCTCTTAGGGTTTGATTCATTCTTGCTCATAACATCTTTCAGAGTCAAGCATTCGTCTTATCCTTTCTAAGCTTTTGCACGACAAATTAACTCTAAAACTCGAAACTCTCAACGCTCCCCTAGTACTTCTTCTTTTGCGAAATCATCCTGGGACAAACATCAACTTTCTCTTCGACTGGTTCTTTGTCCTGTGCATCCCTTTAAATCCGTTCGTAATTTCTTATTCCTATTTATTCCGACAACGAGTGAGTCCTTTTCATTTCACTTCCTCTTTTTCCACCTTCCATTCTTTCATTGACTCGTCATTGTAAAATACGATTATCCTGTCCAAATATGTGCCCAAGTCATTTTCCGTTTCTTTTTTAATTTTCCAAAGACCTTTTCCCCTACGACTACGAAAATATGAACCAATCCAGGAAAGATTTTACGTGACCATGCGACCTCGGCAACGTTTTCCCATTCCCGCCTCATTGCCGCAGGAAGAATACGTAATTTCTGAACTAGCCACGAGTGTTTTTGGTCTTTAAAAATTATAGCAAGAAGATATTATCAACAACATAATAAATTAAAACTATTGATTGGGTTTGAATGTATAGCTCTTTGAAATGTGATTTATATTTAACAAAGTATTACATACGATTTATTTTCAATAAATATTCAATAAAATATTTAAAAACATAATTTAACATTTTGATAGTTAAATGATTCATTGTTCAAAATTTGAATTTTATGTTATGATGTTAGTTTAGCGCATAATTTAAAAGGTTTGTATAAAAAAATCGGTACCAATTTTTAATAACGTGTGCGTGTTGTGCTGAAGTCAGAGCATTGGTTAAGTGTGCGAATGATCGCAGATCGTACTGGCATTGATAAGATGACAGTGCACACCATCATCACTGAAAATTTGGCGATGCGAAAGAGCCGCACTAAAATCGTCCCGAAGGTCAAGACGGACGACCAACAGCAGAATCGAAAAGTCTGCTTGAATACCTGACGAAAAACATCTTCGCGACGATCCCCAATCCAATTACAGTCCCGAATTGGCATCAGCAGACTATTCCCTATACTCAAAAGTGAGATCTTCCCTTGAAGGACTCCACCATGGGACCCTAAGTGCCACCAAATAAGCAGCGACTGGCGCTGCAACTTGAAACGTGTTCAGGTCGCCTTCGGTAACGATGGATAAAAGAAGTGGCAAGCAATACGCTGCATTTAAATGTTGCTTTCGCCTGAATAAATCGTCAGCTGGTGCCCACTTAATGCTACAGTACGTTAATGGAGAGTCTATTCTTCTCCACATTACAGCTATTGGATGGTTTAAAAAGGTTTCATGGATGATACAATCAATTTCAAATGGAGGTGGACACGAAACTACAGGCACTGCCCTCACGGATGAAAAAATTAACCCCGCTGCCCCCATTTAGAAAGGAGATCGTCGAATAGTGTTAAGAGCAATATCAGAAATATGGAAAAATGGCATTGGGTTGGGTTATGCGAGACCCAAAGCGAAATCACCATTATCTCGACGAAATCAATGTGATGTGTTTGTGCCTTTTAGTCCATGCGAATTTTTACCTTCCCCCCGATTAGAAGGCAAAATTTTGAGGGAAGCGTTTCACCATCAGAAACAGGCGTAAGCGAACTGAACATATCCACAGCAGCTGTTGCCGCTGACGCAATACTGGAACAAGATTAACGAACTTTGTGTCACATATTTAACAGGCATTAAGTTAATAACAAAAAAATGAAATAAAATGTCATCGCCTTTAATTACGCGAATTAAAATTACCTTTTGATCACTCACTCTCTATTGCGAATATCTCAAGGTTATTTAATCAGAAATCATATTAACAAACTCACTCTTCAAAAATCACCAATGAAGTTGGCCGCCCCCAATTAAGAATATAAGTAAACTCAGTAGTAAGTAAATTATTCGCGTTTCGTTTTGCGACCCATGACAAGAAGAGAAGTTGAAAATGAAACGATCTCGCATCGGTTCGCGAGGAAATATTTTGTAACTTCAGCCCTTGACTTAAACATGATATACCCATTATTGCCAAATAGGCATGTACGTGTGCATTGGTTCATTTATTTGTGCACATGAGGAGATGCAATACGGCCATATGGGCCCGCATTGATTCATATTTGAGCATTTATGGCAGCCTTGGCCCCTTCCACCCTATAACATGCCGTTTGCTGCGATGACTGGGATCTATTGTAAATTTGGATGTAGAACAGTTTAAAAGTACTTGACCTAATATTTTATGGTACCTTTTAACCAGAAAGAAGTAATATTACTATACAATTGGACGAATAATGCAAACAAACTCGCTTTTCGGACAGCCTACACGAACGGTATGCCCAATGAGTCGCCACAGGGATGTGCGGCGGATTTTGTTAGGACACCAGGCCTTATTAAGTTGTTACGGGTTAATGTTAAACATTTGGTGATGATGACGATTAGTTCGTTCTCTCTTAGTGGTCAACCAGTGCCTAAGAAAATCCATAAGAGGAGTGGCGTTGCTTCGAAGAAGAATTTCATGGGTCCTTTGGGTCAGAAGGATACTGGTCCTCCATTGCGGGACCGGTTTCTGTTTTGGTGCCGGGCGAATATTTCTGACGCTGAAAATACGAATGTCACGATCATCCGAACCCGGGACTCGTTCGTGCATGTGTGTGTGAGAGAGAGGAGAGATCTGGGGGGGGAGGGGCTTGCTTGGGGTTATTGGGTGCGAGGCACGGGGGAGGGACGAAGGCAGGAGTGGTCAGTGGTGGGGGAAGGGGCGAAGAGACTGATAGAAGGTAGAATCTGCGAGTAAGGCTTGCCAACTTTAGAATAATTCATTCTTGGTGATGACCACCCTCCGAGAGAGAGATTCCGGGCGATAATTTTAATTGCCAAACTGTCGCCGGAATTGAACCGTGGAACCCAGATTCCTACTTAATGCAAAAGTGCGAGCCTTCAGTTTCCTTCATGTTTACTGGACGATAGATGTAGTGGAAGCTAATATTATTTCAATATGCACGTGTGTTGGATGATTTCACGCGTGTTCTCGGAGAGGAACAGAATGTCTATCCAAGAATATGGTAATTGGAGAATCGGAGGGTATTCTCAACCAATCCAAGATGAAATTGTTGCGTGAATTTTATTGTTCCGCAATGCCTCTTGAAATTGAAAATTATAAGAGAACGTGTGACCAAACTGGACACCTAAATTTTTATCCTTTTGGAAAATGGAAATTGATTTTTTTACGATCAGCTGCATCGTCCGGGGAGAATTTGTGGATGCATATACAGATCAAGATAATTAGCATAAGTGAAATGTACGAGGGTAGGCTGAAAAGTAATGCACACATGCTTGTAGAGCGCGAACGAAATGACCTTCAGAAACGCACTGGATGGCATGTGGAAGTAACATTACCCCTCAATGCACAAACGCACGTTTGAGGCCGTTACATTCATCAAGTGAATTCCAAGAAGCGGAAGTATGGAGACGTGTTCTAGTGCTACGTCAACGCGAGTTAAACAGCGTGCTGTTAACGAATTTTTAGCTGCTGAAAAAGTGACTCCTACTGAGATAAAGGCTGTTTATGGTTACGATGCTGTTGATACGTCTATTCTTGATGGGTGGTAAAATGTCGTGGTTGCGATCATGGAAAAGCCATAATTGTTGATGAAACACGCAGCGGACGTCCGATCACTGCCACAGACGATAAACATCGCAAACTCGTCGAATATTTGATTCAACATGACCGGCGAATCACTCAGAAGCGTATCGAAAACCATATTGGAATATCCAAGGAAGAAGTTTGTCATGTTAAAGGCAGCCTGGCGCCAATAATGTTGACATCTTGTATCTTGCAACATGACAACGCTCGTCCACACACGTCGCGCGCAACTGGAGAAGCTCTGCGAAACCTGAAATTTGAACCGATTCCACACCCTTCTAATTCTCCAGAGCTTGCGCCCTGCGATTTTTATTTTTTTCCTCAACTCAAGAGACACCTCAAGGGTAATTAGTACACCTCGGACGATGAGAAGAAGGCAGTTGTCAAGTCCTGGATTCAAGAAAAGTCGGAAGAGTTTAAAAGACGGGATGAAATAACATGTTGCACGTAGGGAGAAATGTGTTACCCTTAACGGTGACTGTGTTGAGAAATGAATAAATGATTTTGGAACTCAAAAATTTAACTTTTGATGTACTCTTTGCCCGATGCCCAGTGCCCGGAAACCCGGAAGGGTGGGAATTGAAGCAGGGCGTAGATTGGAGGCATTTGAAATGTGAGTGTGAAGAAGGATGGAAAAGGTGAAGTAAACTGAAACAAGCGAGGAAGTGCTAGGCATGGTCTGGGATGAGAGGGGATTGCTGGGAGAAATCGTAAGAAGATAGAAAAAATGGTTGCAAAGTATTCTGATTGGCAATGGGATGTTAAAGACTGAGATAGAGGGATGAATGTTGGTCAAGTGAGGAAGGGTTAGAAACAGGATAGAGATGTTGGACGGAATGAAGGGAGGAAGAAAATACGTAGAATTTAAGAAGGGTCTACTGTAAGTTTGGATGCCGGTTGTGTTGTGTTAAGAAAGACGGAGGAATTATTGCTGTGCCGTTTGGTAGCTTGTGTTCCATCAAAAACAAACACTAACCGGTGGAATACCAATAGTAATAATATTTATCAACGTTCTTTGGCAGAGCCGCCCAAGAACAAACGTGCAGGTATAATATACAATCCAGGATTACCCGTATTGCTGCAGATAAATACATACGTTTTGTGTTTAACGCATGAAATAAAAGCCCACTTTCCTAAGGATGCATGGCTCGTGCCCTAAAACTCTCTGCCACACGCTGTTGCTGCGGCTTGTAGAGTATTTAGTTGATATAGGTGGGAATTACTCCCTTCAACTTAATTCTTAACACTGTCTCTTATAGTTAACACTGTCACTGCTACAATACTGTTACCGTTCATAGCAATGATATATAACTTGACAGAAATTTTATCAATTTTTATCAGATATTTTTCGGTCCTGTCAATAACCTTTGCATTATTCTTGAACATTCTGAAGTACTCTTAACCTCTCGGCATTTCCGAATTAAATATTAGCAAAAATTAAGAGAAAATGGTTCTATTTAATGCCATCCTCCTCCTAAGGACGAGTACTACTGATAGCATCCCTCACCAACACTTTATCAGGCGAACATTCATGCATTCACATTGTTTTCGCGAGGAAAATAAATTGCACGTGGCAATTCTCAGCCTTGACTGTTTTTGAAGTTTGACGAGAAGATCTCATAATCGAATGAATCATTGGAGTGAAAGATACATCTAAATGAACTGAATGCATCATACAATGGAATTTACAGACAAATACCTGAAGGGTCTTTATACCGAATGATGTAATACCTCGCTGCATTGGCTTTTGTGAATAAGACGTGGAAAAATTCCAGACGTACGTATATAGATACGAGAAATATCAAATGTTTACGATGGAATCCACGCCCGACAAACCGGTATTTATTCCTCAAAGCAAGCACTTTTTATGGACTTGGTTTAAATCCATCCGATGTATTTTTTTATCCTCAATTAATGTTGAAAGTTAACAAGACGCACGGCTGGAAGTATTTTGAATCGATCTCATGTAACCGTAGGATATTTGTGCTCGGCATAGTGGATAATCGTAATCAATCCAACCAAATTCATTGTATTGGTTGTCATTTCGCTCGTCTTCTCCTTCCCATCTGTCAGCCCGATGTAGTGAAACGGTCTTTCTTTCGGACGTTCTAACTGATCCTCCAGTTTTGACCATGGAAGGGCTAGGAAAATAATTTAGCCATCGTTTTTTCGATTGTCGTATGAGTTACAATAAATTCTCTGAGCCGCAAAATATGTTGCCATAATAAGGCTGGCTGCACTCCAATATCCGGTACTACGGCATCGTAAACTGCAAGTATGTAGATTTTATAGATCCACACAAGATAAATTTAAAGCAGGCAGTAGGCGAAACCTGCCTCCCGTCCGGGAATATTTGGTGAATCGGATCAAGTCGTTTCGGTGGCTAGTGTAATGGCTTTCCTCTCCTAGGGATCGGGTTCGATTATCAGTTCTGTTGCAGGATTTTTTCAGTGGTGTCCCCAAGTGCTATTTGGAAAGCACTTAAAGTGGGGTACAACGTCCGCCGGATGGGATGTTACACTGTATGACCCCTTGGTGCTTTCCACTATAACAGTAACATAATGCCGACGCCAGGTTTCTCTCCAACCATTCTTCCACCATTTCCTGAACCCTTCACAATCACCCACCTATCCCAAACGGTGCAAATCACCCCAACTGCCGGCCATCTCCTCTTACAGGGTACGTCCGGAAAATAAGTGTACTGACTCCTGGGCTGGGCGCGCCGCTCCAGGCGCGCCCAGCACCGCCCTGACGGGCTGCGATTGGAGGGGGGTATGTTGGCAAGCGACGCTGAAAAAGGCAGTCGGCTCTGAGCTGTGGTGTAGTGAGGAGCTCTGTTAACGCGAAACTCCACGCTCGACCCACGTCACGGAACGCGATGCCGAAGTTTTTGGAGCAGCGTTATTCCATCAAATTTGCGGTAAAGCTTGGGAAATCGTCTACCGAAACTGTCGGTATGATTAACCAGGCTTACGGGGAGTCAGCCATGTCCAGAAACATAATCTTTCGGTGGCACAAGATGTTCGTGGAGGGCAGAGAAGAGGTCGACGACGAGTCTTCGAGAGGTTCCCGATGATGCCTTCGCGGGAGCGTTCCAGGAATGGGAACGCCGCTGGAACAAGTGTATCGACTCACAAGGGTCCTATTTTGAGGAATATTAGCTTAAGATATGTAAAAGTGTAATAAATTTTTTTTCCTGAGCTCAGTACACTTATTTTCCGGACGAACCCTGTATAACTACTCCTACATACTCGTATACTTCGTACATGTTTTAAGGCCTAATTTTTTTCACATTATGGCTTGTGACCACGCCCAAGATTCAGCGGTCGTGATAAGAAGCACAAAGCGATTTGGGGAATGATTCTCTGAAACCTGTTTTGCAGTGGGTCAAAATACCAAAAAAAAAGGCGACTGAAAAATCTAGAAGTAACATTGTTCGTTAATTTGTGTGGAATATGGATCTTTTGTTTTATTATGGAGCCTATAAAGGTTTTTAACTTTGCACGTTTACATCCGTAACTTACGTTAACTTAAGGATTTCGCCATACCCGCATGTGAAATTGCCAGCAACGCATTCTTAACAAAACATATATGAGTCTGTAACAAAAAGATTGGCACGCTCTAATATTTAATAGTATTTCCGAATGCATTATGTAAAATTTAAAAAAAAATGCACGTACCGGAATGGCTCGTAGATCTACTTGATTGGCACGCTCTAATATTTAATAGTATTTCCGAATGCATTATGTAAAATTTAAAAAAAAATGCACGTACCGGAATGGCTCGTAGATCTACTTGATGTACTAATCAGTGAATCCGGAGGCAGATGTCGGGTGAAGGTAAGCGAGAACATTTCAAACCCCTTTTGCTGATCGACTTAGGACAACACACCCTATAATCTGACCAGTGCATCAACCAAGCACCATGATTTTTACGGTCGCATTGAGTTTAACTATCCAGCACGATTAGAATTTCGGTCGTCGACGAAGAAAGCATCCGTCAAGGAGCGGAATGAGCACAACTGAGACAATGCTGCTCAACGAAATAAGACACCTCTCCTCGCAGGATGACCAATATTTCGAAATATTTGCCAAATTACTCTCGGTTGATCATGGAGTGAGAGAGAGAGACTCAATTTAAACGAGAAGAAAAAATAAATGGAAGAAGCTGGAAACGTTTCTAAAACGCCAGAAAAAATTTGCGAAGTAAAAATATACTCAACACTCAACCTACAGATCTTTAAAATTTGAACCAGTTCTCAAATAAGAACAACCTTGTGGGAGCTATACCGAGGCTCTCTGACCAGTTATCCAACGAGAAAGGGCATTGCGATTGTGCGGCGGCCAACGTACTGGTTTTCCTTCCCAGATGGACTCGAGTTCGAACCCCTGAGAAGACAGAGTTTTTCATTGAGATCCCGATCTCTACTTGGGGTGCGGTGTGGAAATAGGACTTCAAGTGGAGTACGCCGTCCATCGGATGGTATGTTAAACTGTTGACTCTTGGGTGCCTTTCGTTAATACGAGGGGTGTCAAGAAAGTAACTTACGTGTCTGCCTAGGGGGTATGTTGGGTAGAGCTAGAGCCACTATCTTAGTGTTAAACGTCCCTACACTCAGTACGCATCCTGAAGTTTTAGTGTGCAGACTAAGATTCTTCTACTTTGCTCACTGCGAACTGTTAAAACGTGCGCTGCAATAGAAAATCCCGCGAGTTGTCGACGCATTATCGTAGGCTTAATGTCGCGACGCCGGATTTCTCGCCTTCCAGTTCCTAAACATCCTGCTCCTATCAAATTACCCACCTATCCCTAATTGCGCAAGCGATCTCAGCTTCTCAGGGCCTTCTCCCCTAATAACTCTCTGAATCAGTCTGTCAAAGTGTAACTATTCCTCGACGACTGCACCGAATTCAACTATCTCTTGTCGCTGCTAAGGCAAACGGTATTCATCTTTATTACATCGAAGTCTTGATGAATCGTGAAAATATTATAGGAAAACCATGATATTTGATGGAAGGATCCCACTTATAGTCCTTTTTGTCGGTAATTTTACTTGTTTGTAATCCCATTTCACACCTTTGCCTATTGGCTTTCGATATTTAAAAAAAATACATTTTGGAACACTGCCTACAGTTAAATCATGCGCAAAGTGGGAAAAGTTGAAGAGCATGGCGAGGAGGAATGGAGTCAATACTGCTACACGTTGCTATCCACAAATCTTACGCGGTTGCTTGGGTTCTCCTTCTCGTGTTGGTAGGGAGTGGGGGGTATGGGAGGGACGTAAGGTAAGGGGGGGAAAGAGAGAGAGAAGAATATCAAGCAGCACGTGAGCTTGAAAAATACCCGTATTCTGGTCAAAACCAGAGGGGGAAAAGGGAAACTTGAATGCGGCGGACAAAGTCCTCCGTGATACACATTTAAATTCGATTCTGATGACGGCATTAAAGTCGGAAAAGAGTAATGGATTCTTTTCCAATCGCTGATCGGTGGCATCTCCCGACGATAACTCAATTGATCGTTCTTGTACGCGCTTTTTTTTCACCTTTTCGACAAATAAATAGTCTTGCGGTTCGCTAAACTTCATGTGTCTTTCATAAAATAAATTTTAGGCTAGAGGAGAGCTTCTGCGGCCTTATCGACGTACAAAGTTGAGCAAATTGATGCAGTAAAACTTCATAGGTCCACGGTCACAATGGATATTTCATTAAAAATTATAACGCACCCCCAAGTACTCGTATACTCGTCCTGCATTTATTTACGGGAGAGAGGGGATTCCTATGCCAGGGATAACCACGGCTTCCCAAGACACCCCCACCTTGACCGCTTGCTGGGGACCTTGTGCTATTGTCACGATAGGAATCGTGTGCGGTTGCGAGTCTGATTAGGTGGTGTGTGGTGCGGGATGAAGTTCTTTGAAAATTTCTTTTTTTTTAGCGTGTAAACAGATCATTTTTTTCCCGAACGGACGCCCTTGTGAGGAAAAGCTTAATGTTAGAAATGTCAGAACCTTGAGGTTGTCCCTGGTAAGGGATTGAATTTCTTGCACACGGCCACCGGACGTGTGCACGCGTCCACTCGCTCCGATCGATGTGAACCCTTTGCTAAAACCGCGGTGTTTTTCCATTCATATATTTGGTGTTAAAGGGCCTCTACTTTTCTTGATATACAGTGACGATCGATGTTTTTACGTTAGCTACAACCTTAGGTTATCGAGAGAGGACACAGCGATTCGCAGAAAATTAAGGTCACCGAGAGATTGTGGGTTTTATCTCTGGCGATTTAGACCAGGTATCAGAGTGGCGTGGGGAATAGAGGTTAGGAATTAATAACAGAAAACGCGAAGCACTGATTTTTTGGAATAAAATAATAGAAAAACAAGGTGTTACTTATGAAATAGATAGGACCAAATTATGCATCTGATAATCAGCCAAACACTTGAGTGTTAAACTGAAATCTAAACTTTCATGGGGAAAACACATTAGAAGAAAATTTAGGTTAGCCTTAACGATACTACGTTTCATCAGATGGGCTTGAGGAAAATGAAATGACAATGGAATGGAGAGATATTGCTACGTATGAGTTTTCTTTCTACATCGAGGGAATTATTATGGCACCAAATTATATAGATAGAGTCGACAATCTGGATGAAATATGAAAGAGAAAGACACCATCACAGACAGATTCCAGTGCTCGGTCTTTCCTTAAGCGACCTACTCACAACAAAATCAAACCCAAGCACCCTATATATATATATATATATATATATATATATATATATATATATATATATATATATATATATATATATATATATATATATATATAATTATAAACATAAATGAAATGATTCAATCAATTATTTCATTAACTATTTAGGCAGGTGTATGTAAACGAGTTTTTTATGTGTGATCAAATGCATACTCAAATTCATGTATGAGATATAAGTCCCGCGCCCATCTCCTCCCATCATCGTGCTCTCAGCCTTCTCCCTTCCGTTGGGAAAAGTGGTTGTGCCAACGAAATTTTCAAAAAAACATACTCCTGTCTTTTTTTGTGTTTTTCATTGTTTTATGCCATCGTTACGGCTTTAACTAGTATGTTAATGTAGTTTATGTACAGTTTGGTCGTACAAGTTTCTTGACAGCACTGGTGGCTTTCTTCCAAAGAGAGAGAGGTAGTTGGAGATGAATAACATATTTTATCTACGAGAAAAACAATTCATGCTGCGTAACACCATCTGATGAGTACAACTTAACATCCTACGCCACTCCCGGATTACTAGTCTCAGCAAGCTCACCATTCCTTCTATATGTAACCGAAAGTGTTTCCAGTGCAAATGTGGCAATTAGATTTTGTGTGTATACGAGGGTCATCCGGAAAGTAGTACCCGTTCGTGCCGCATGAAGTGCTGACGACGCGAGTAGCCGCTGGACGAGGTCAGATAGCTTCAGTGGCTTGTCTGCCTTCTCTGAGCCAAGTTGCGTGACGCTAGCATTGCCTGTGTTGTTTCTGTGATTGTTTACAATGTTTAAAAAAATTGAGAACGCCGCCAGTTGTGAAGTGAGGGCAGTGATTAAATTCCTCAATGCAAGAAACGTTCGCCCATGTGATATTCATCGCCAATTAAAGGAGGTGTATGGAGACAATGTAATGGACGAGTCGTCTGTTCGGCGGTGGTGTCGCAACTTCAACATGGGGAGGGGGAACACACACGACGATGAGCGTTCGGGCAGACCGTCTGTCATTACAGACCAACTGGTGAGCTCAGTTGACGAATTCGTGAGGAACGATCGGCGCGTCACAATTGATGACATCTGTGAGCATTTTCCCAATGTTTCTCGAACAATTGTTCATGAAATTGTTAAACACCATCTGCATTATGCAAAAATTTGTGCAAGATGGGTCCCTCGCGTATCTCAATGAGCTGGCGGCGAAGGACTATGCAGCAGGAATACAGAAACTTGTCACACGTTATGACAAATGCCTTAATTTGCTTGGAGATTATGTTGAGAAGTAGTTTAAAGTATCCTCTTTCAAATAAAATTTTTTATGTTTGTTAATATTTACTTTTGTCTTTTTATTTCACGAACGGGTACTACTTTCCGGATGACCCTCGTATATGTGTATATGTATGTGTATATGTATGTGTATATGTATGTGTATATATATATATATATATATATATATATATATATATATATATAGTACAATACACAGTAACACACAATATAGAAACACAAAAAAAGAAGAACACTCACACGTTATTTCTTGATATTTCGACGGAAAAAATCCGTCTTCATCTGAAGATATAGAAGTAATGATATATAAAATATATAAATAAATAATATATATAATATAGAATAATATAAATAATAAATAATATAAATAATAAATAATATAAATAATAAATAATAAAAAATAATATAAATAATATACATATAATATATATAAAATATATAAATATAAAGTAATAATATTTATATATATACATACATATACACATATATATATAATATTATCATAAATTATATATTATGCATTATATATAATATATTTAGTATTCATATCGATGATTTAGAAGCACTCGTGAGAGTAATATAACAACCTGCCTGAAGAGGGTCTCAGATAAGGTCGAAAATTTTAACCCTCGGAAAGATCTTTTTACGTGTACTCTTGTGCCGTCCAAATATTATATATATATATATATATATATATATATATATATATATATATATAATATAAGTGGGATGTTGAAGACTGTAATAGAGGGGAGCATGTTAGGCAAGCGAGGAAAGGGAAGGAGCAGGATAGGGATGTTGGACGGGATGAAGAGAGGAAGACAGTACTCAGACTTGAAGAGGGACTTGATGTATAGTAGGATGTTGTGTTTTGCTAGGAGTCACAAAATATTAATTTAGTAGCTGTGTCCATCCAAAAACCGACCTTAACCGGTAGATTACCTAATAAAAATAATACTACCTTGATCAAAAATTTCCCGGAATTTATTCAGAAAATTAAAAATACAAGTTTATTCATCTAAATCTATATTATCCCCTTCAAAGTAATCCCCATCGACTGCAACACACTTATGCCAGCGCTTGATCCAATCCTCGAAACATTTTTTATATCCGGTTTTCGGTATGTCCATCAGTGCTTCCTGCGATTTTTCCATTACTTCCTCTCGGCTGCTAAAACGCGTTCCCCGTAATGGTTTTTTAACTCGATTGAACAGAAAGAAGTCACAGGGAGCCAAATCAGGTGAATTCGGTGGCTGTTGGATGGTATTTGTTGCATTTTTCGTCAAAAAATTACGAATAATGATAGCACTGTGCGACGGTGCGTTATCATCGTGCAAAATCCACGAGTTTTCTGCCCACATTTCTGGTCTCTTTCGGCGAATTGCTTCACGCAAACGTCTCATAACGCCCAAATAATACTCTTTGTTTACTGTCTGGCCTTCTGGCAAAAATTCATGATGCACTACACCGTTGTAATCCATGAAAACCGTCAGCATTGCCTTCTTTTTTGACTGAAAACGACGTGGTTTTTTTGGTCTCGGCTCATTTGGTGAACGCCATTCACTTGCCTGATGTCTGGATTGCGTGTCGTACTCATAAACCCACGTCTCGTCTCCAGTAATGATCCTTTTGATGAATGTGGGATCGGATTCAGCCTCGCAAATCATGTCTTTTGCGACGTCAACACGGTCTCTTTTTTGCATGAAATTGAGGTCTTTTGCTGCTACACGACGGAAACCCAAATCATTAACCACAATGTCTTGGGCGGATCCATAGGCAATGTTCAAGTCCTCCGCTATTTCTCTGATGGTTAATTTGCGGTTATTGACCAACATTTCTTTTACTTTATCAATTTTTTCACCGACTTTCGATGTCGATGGTCTGCCACTGCGTTCATCACAATATGCGGATCAGCTTTAAAGAAACTTGGCTTCATTAAACGGGTGGTGGGGAAATGTAATGAAAAAGGTAAAGAGAGGTGTTATTTTGCTCTAGTTAGACCTCATTTGGAATATGCCGCAAGTATTTGAATTCCGTGGGAGAAAATTTGGCAAAAAGATTTAGATAAAGTCCAGAGAAAATCCGCTAGATTCGTTAGAAATTGTTATGATAAGAACACAAGTGTGACAGGTCTCTTAGGGGATTTAGGCTGGGAATCACTTGAAGTGCGGAGACAACAAGCGAGGCTTAGACTTTTAGAAAGATTCAGAACAAACGAGTTTAACTATGACACTGAAGGAATTATAATGGACCCACACTACTTAGGTAGATCAGACCACAAAGATAAACTAAGGGAGATAGATTCCAGGACAGATAGGTACAAATACTCATTCTTTCCCCGAACAATCAGAAATCATAATAGTAAGAAACCGAAGTAACTTAAGAAAAATTAAAAACGTTGAATTTACAAGTCGGAGCAAAGTTAAACACTGCAAAGCTGTAAGGTATACTTTCAGGTGCATGTGCATGTTAGTTGGTAGTTTGAGTGTTTGCATGTGTGTGGGGTGTAAGTGTTCATGCATGAATTTATGCCAAGTTTTTTTTTTAATATGTGATTTTGTGGTTATTGCATGCGGTTTTTTTCTCTTTTTTTTCTAAATTACGGGTGGTGTCCTAACACCCCCCGCCACACGCCCTTGCGGCGGCTTGCGGGGTATTAAGTAGAAGCGTAATTTACACTGAGATCTACGGGTCTTACATGTCACCAAGTGCCCAGATTCTTTGGCCAAGAGGGAGGCTGTTTCACCCATCAAAGGAGAAATAGACAATACACAAGAGGAGAGGACAGTGGGTAAGCAATCATACAACGTCATAAAGGATAGAAAGAGTGCGTTTCATGGCACGCATAGCTAGAGGAAAGAGATGAGCCACATTGGCCGAATACACATTCAAACACGAAATCCCGCCTTCCACACCTCTCCTGTGGTCGTCCTTTTTATGTGTTCCTATCCCTTTTCCTTATATCTATTCCCATATATATACATACATTATACATACATACATATATATATAAACATAAACAAGCATTAAATACATATACGTAAATGACTGTTATGCAATATGATTTCCTTTTTTCGGAGATTATAATACCTGTTACTCATTTCCACCCTATTGGAGGAAATGACCGCAGAGGTCAAGAATCTTGTTCGGCAAAAACTTTCACGACTAGCATTACGCCACATCTTACTGAAATATCGGCTACACACTACCGAAAGGATAAGAGTAAGAAAATAGGAATTCATCGAAAACCCAATTCGCTTAATGTAAGGGTAAATTTTTCAACAATGGTAAATTTTTAAATATTTAACTCTTTTTAGACTGGCATATATTCTCTATTTAATGCACATCACGCGTTTATTCAATAATAATTTACTCATATTTATTTCTGCGTCATGTTTGAATCACTTTCAAGCATTCGGTCATCAAAAGATAGGAAAGCATTCTGTAATCTAACATTAATAGGAATTTAATAAATACCGAACACGATAATACCGTAAATGGGTGACTGTAATTGACAAAATAAGGTAAAAAAGACACCTTATACGTGCTGATTGACCAAAGAAAACGAAACAAATCTACTTGACGGTGAACGTAAACAATTAATCCAAGATGCAGTGTTTCCATGATAATATTCTCCTTCATGAGTGTGCTGGACCAAACTTTTTCTTCGGTGGTACTCTCCTCTGACGTATTTCAACCCGGATTTTCTTCATCGCACTCTATCCTGAGCATCTACTTTCATTTATCGGTAACTTCTGCAATTTTGTACTATTCCCTCAAACATTTCTAGAAGTTTTCTTCCCCTTCCTGTCTACCGTCCAACTTGTCTCTCTAGACCTCTTCTCAGAAAGTAATTTCGGCGTATGAATATGTCCCAGCAAAGATCTCTTCTTCCTTTTCATTTCTGTTAGCTGTTTCCTTGCCTCTCCTGGTCTCATCATTACTTTCTCATTTATAATTTTGTCAGTCCTCCTCACTCCTAAGCATCGTTCTCCGTTTCATCCATATCGTAAAACTTCTCAAGTACTTTTTTAATCATTCTTTTTGGCTTGCCATGTTTTGCTTCTATTAGACGCCGCAATCTTAGCCAAATGATTGCATTGTCTCAACACATTTTTTTCCTTCTCATGATATGTCAACGATTGCTTCATTTCAAGTTACTCTTGACACTTTTCCCTTTCCTACATTTATGTTCACCCCGTGAATTCTTTCCTCACTCTCTTACGATACCCGAACATCATACCCCGAGGCTCCTCTTCTGATTCCACCCGAACTGCTCTACTATCTGCATATTTCAAGGCCTTCATTCTTTCCCTTGCCATCGAAACAAACCGAATTTAAATGAGGTCAACCACGTGCTCAGTGCTAGTCTGATTTCTCAGTGGACACCAATGTGCAGATTTTCATTTTATGTTATATGCAAATGTATTATTTAGATAATTTAAAGTGTTTTACTTCTTGTTCATGAATGAAAACACTGTAAACCTCTCATAATGTATGAGGGGCAGTCAAATGAAAACCGAGCACCTGCTAAAACAACCAGTCCGCGCAACAACAAGGACATAAATCGACAACTGCGTGCGCCTGTGAGTTGTCACTGTGCTGTTCTCCTACCACAGCGATGGCAGTATTGATGCGTAAAAAGCTAGCTTCTAGCTTTTAGCGGATATTGTGATGGCGGGTGGTCCGTTATCATATGACTGTCCCAAGTAATATCAAATTTTTGACACAGAATCTATTTGGCGTGGAATAGCTTTTTTTTACTAACATCGACGACGAAGGAAGTTTTATCGAGCCACTTCAAAGAAATTTGGCATGTCGTGACCAAAAAAGCATGAGCGACGATCGGGAATACTAAATATATGTTAATGACGCAAATAAATTTAATGTATTATGAGTTGCTTTGAAAGTTACTTCGAACATAATTATTATTAAACATGTCTCGGATTGCATACTCCTATCAAGATGTTTGTGCCCCCGAAAATTTGCCAAAAACAAAATTGGCAGATGTTTCGGCGCCACAAGACATTGCTTCGTATGTTTGGCGTGTTCAACGTCTACGCAATACCCCGCAAGTCACCGTAAGGGTGTGTGGCGGGGGGTTTTTAGGACACCAGTCATACATCGAGACTTAATTAATTTATGTGTACGCTTGAATACACTTCAGCTCGTATATAACTCTCGTGCGCATACATGCACATACACATTGCAATAACTATTGCGCAAGATCAATCAATTCATCAAATTCTATTTAATTACATTTTTTCGGGCTATTAATTTCGATTTTTCCTATGTTTACCTATCGTGCGAGGAAACATGAGTGCTTGAATCTGTCTGCGAAGGTGTCTTATCTCTCTTAATTTATCCAGGTGGTCGAATATACCGGCATAATTTTGTACCGTGATAATTCCCTCTCGGCTGCAAGAAAACTCAGGTGACATATACCTTTTTTTTAAAAAGTCTACCTATTGCCCGCTATCTTCGAGAATCAATAGGCTTTCAACCTATATCCTCCAGCATACCCGTGATGCGATACCCCTCTTCTAGTGGCAAAATTTAACAAACCTAACGGGTTTTCTCTTAACCTTTTCTGAATCTTTGATTAGCGTGTCCTCCCATGGATCCCAGATAGTTTCAGTGTTCGAAATGCGGCCTAACGAAAGTGAAGTAACATCTATCTCTTGTCTTTCTATTATATTTTTGTTACCATTCGTCAAATGAAACCTAGCTTCTTTAAGGCAAACCAACATATTCCTCTAATGCGTGTATCCCGTAGAAGGTTTAATGTCATGGTAACGCCCAGGTATTTGAGCGATGTATATTAAGAATGTGCTTCCGACAAACACGGCATACGTCATTTCAGCACTTTGAGCTTGCCCGCTCGTGACAAATTGATATCATGAATTACCGCACGCTTTCCACGTTCTGAGGGAGAGGGAGGGAAATGCCATCCGATTCATTCAGTATTTGCGTCCGTGGTTCGAAGGGCGGGAAGTTTGTGACCTGCATCGAAAACTATCAGCACGACCCTCGTTCCTCTCTGCACACCCACAGTCTCCAATGAGCACGCGTGCGATCGCGGCGGGTCTCATAACAACCTCGAAGAGCTCTCAACCTCCGCCGCCACAGGTAACTCTTACATAAACTAAGGTCACCGTAACTCCTCGAAACTCTCCCCTTCCTTCCCCCTCAGTCCGCACGACGGACTTACATAAGAGGGGTCCGGTCGACTCGTCCCCCTCTCTCCCGCCCACCTCCCCCCTCTCGTCCACTGCTACAACTCCTGCCCCCGCCGCCGATCCGGCTCTCGACCGGGCTTCATTCCCTCCCTCCCCCGCCCGACATTCCAGCCTCCCACCTCCCCGACCCCCTCTCATTCCCGCTCGCCCGAACAGCGCGAGACACCGGTCCTCCCACCGTTCACCCCGAGAGAGCGCGCGGCCCCATCTCTCCCTCTTGTGGTATCGGCGTGATCCGGAGAGATGCTGCGGTCGGGAATGCGTTAAGTTGTTGCCTTCGATGAAACCGCAGCACCTGGGAACGGGTAAAGGCTTCCGAAAAGATTCTCCCGGCGGTGAATTCATTGACGTGTCACACCACCAATATGATTAATTTTGAGAGCATGCAAACGAAGGAAATTATGCAAGGGCGAAGGGATTCATCCTGCTCCTAGAGGTAAAAAATAATGGTCGTGGTAAAGGCGCGAGGGACGTGATAGTCACGAGTGTAGAGCCCATTGCCACTGCCCGGAGGGTCCAGGTTTGGCTCCGGGTGGCATCTCTGAACACCTTCATCTTCACAGTCAAGTTGTGTGATTTTTCAGACACCAGAACTTCCTGGGAGACCATCGGCGGAGCAGCGAAAGGAATCTCTACCTTGATATATGAATTCCACACGCCGTTCCGCTTAGTACATTAATTGAGTGAGCTCTATCCTCACTTATCAAACCGACCTTCGGGTTGGTAATTATAGTGGAAAACGGAATAGCCGAGACCGTAAACTTGACTGGCACTAGGTTTGTTTAAGGGCGGGTGGGGGGGGGGGGGGCTAAAAGCAAAGTGACAAGTAAGGGTAAGATGGGAAACACACACTAGGTCACTTGGGTGTGTTTGGGAAACAGTGACCCACGTGTGCCTCAATTACACACATTTTATGCAAAAATAATAAATTAGGAGACAAATTTACAACCACTCGATCGCTAGGGTGTGTTTAGGAATAACAGGCACTCAAGTGAATCACATTCACACACACACACACACTCAGGGTTTGCAGGGATATCAAACCTAGTGCCAATCAAGCTTACGGAATCAAGCTTAAGAGGACGCCTCGGTAGCTTAAGTGGCTAAAGCACTCGACCGGATATTGAGGGATCTGGGTTCGAGTCCAAGTCAAGGCGAATGATTTTTACGCTCTGAAATTGTTGCATTGAAATGCACATTAGCGGATGACTCCGTTAAAAGTTACTGTTGCGGCATCTCCCGCAGTTTCTTTGGAATTTGTCAAAGGGAAAACACCATACGTGTTTAAAGTTGGCTTTAACCTCGTGGACAGTGGCGCCTCGCGCACGACTACGAATGCATGTGACATTGTATGTACGGTATTTCGTCATAACATCTAGTTCCTTTAAAAGCCCCAAAATTTCAGAGTTTAAGAGGACGCCTCGGTAGCTTAAGTGGCTGAAGCACTCGACCGGATATTGAGGGATCTGGGTTCGAGTCCCAGTCAAGGCGAATGATTTTTACGCTCTGAAATTGTTGCATTGAAATGCACATTAGCGGATTACTCCGTTAAAAGTTACTGTTGCGGCATCTCCCGCAGTTTCTTTGGAACTTACGGTTTCGGCTATTTCGTTTTCCATTGTTTCACGACCGTAGGTACGTTCATTTGAAATTTACAAGATAATTACAGGTTGGTTACGGTGGTAAAGGTTGGCGACCCGGAAGCATAGAAGGTGGAAATTTCGGTGCATGAGGGTGGCGGGTCCTTGGTTAAAACCCTGAACGTAGGAATAACCCCATCTAAAATCCAAGCAGCTAGATGTTCCTGGTTTTTAGAGCTTAGCAGGAAGCCGAATGGTGGCACTGGAAAATAAAATGCCCCCCTCCTACAACCAAGAATGTGTGAATTTATATCCTTATGGAATCCTTAAGTACTCATTGACTGTGGGTAAACTGAGCGATTGCAGTAAGTTTAAAGAATATTACAATTGAAAGTACAGTGTGATAGGTTTTCTTATCAAATGAAATAAATATATGAATAGGCATTCGAACACTTCGAAGTGGCATGCATAATCCCCTACGCTTAGGTAAATAGATGTATACCCTTTCGAGTCCTTAGACGTAAGGCTGACGGTACTTCTTCCCACATATATGCATTATGGGGCTTCACTCGTGGCGTCAAGCAAATAATATTGATTACGTCGCCTCGAAGGGTCGTTACTATTGCTCATCATTGAAAGAAAAAAATATGGATATTTTTTCGAATTAAAGTCACTGACGAATGTCAATAAAATAAGGGGATATGTCATTCTCTTTACGGAATGTCGGAGGCTTCCTTTAAAAAAATCGGACTAATTCCGTGAATTTTAACTTTTTATTGATGCTCAACGTGTTTAAAACGAAAAACGTGAGTATTGCTAATTATATTGAATCTAATTTAACATGGTAATGATTTTCACATCAATTTATTCTAAGTTACTTGGTGAAATATGCTTTATCTTAATCCTATTTTAATCGATTATAATTGTTTTTATGACTTTCCAACTTTGAAACTCCGTAAAAAAAATCCAGATGTGTTTAACAAGATCCACTCTTTAGGGAAGCATGTTGATGCAATTTGGAAACACTTGCAATTTTCGAGGAGTTAAAATGTTACTGAAAACTGGTCAATTGTTCGATTCATTTGCATTGAGAGGATTTTAATTAAAACGGTGTGTTTTTTTCTGGAATATTACTCATTTTTCGTTTATACATACGAGAGAGTTTTTAATGAATAACTGATCGTAGCACTTTTCCACTTGATAAAATTTATTTACGACCAGGTTTCGATATACTGCATCATCATTAGACCTGATGATGATGTAATATATCGAAACCCGGTCGTAAATAAATTTTATCAAGTGGAAAAGTGCTACGATCAGTTATTCATTATGTTCGACTTCCACCACATCACGCCTGAAGCTAATCAATTTGTTCTTGACGCTAGAGAGACTTTTTATTTCTAAATCAATAAATATTCGGTAAAATATGAGAAAACCGTATTGCTGGAATATATAATGATTACTGTCGCCAGTGAATCAGACATTCCTTGTTTTAATTTGAAAAATGATAATTTTTTAACGGCATTAGGTATAAAACTTAAATTCAATTCCTGTAATTATGCATTATATCTTCCTTCACGTAATACCCCGCAAGCCGCAGCAACGGCGTGTGGTTGGGGGGGGGGGGGGGGTTTGGTCACCAAGAATGCCATGATAGTTCCGAAAGCAGCGTAAAAACTGTGCGTTGGATCTTCAATATGACTCCAATTTAGGAAATGATTTAGGATTAACGTAAATACATTTCAATTATGCTAATGATCTTGATCTGTATATGCATCCACATATTATCCCTGGATGATAAAGTTGATCGTAAAAAAATCAATTTCCATTTTCCAAAAGGATAAAAATTTGGGTGTCCAGTTTGGTCACACGTTCTCTTATAATTTTCAATTTCAAGAGGCATTGCGGAACAATAAAATTCACGCAACAATTTCATCTTGGATTGGTTGAGAATACCCTCCGAGATTCTCCAATTACCATATTCTTGGATAGACATTCTGTTCCTCTCCGAGAACACGCGTGAAATCATCCAACACACGTGCATATTGAAATAATATTAGCTTCCACTACATCTATCGTCCAGTAAACATGAAGGAAACTGAAGGCTCGCACTTTTGCATTAATTAGGAATCTGGGTTCCACGGTTCAATTCCGGCGACAGTTTGGCAATTAAAATTATCGCCCGGAATCTCTCTCTCGGAGGGTGGTCATCACCAAGAATGAATTATTCTAAAGTTGGCAAGCCTTACTCGCAGATTCTGCCTTCTGTCTGTTTCTTCGCCCCTTCCCCCACCACTGACTACTCCTTCCTTCATCTCTCCCCTGTGCCTCGCACCCAATAACCCCAAGCAAGCCCCTCCCCCCCCTCGATCTCTCCTATCTCTCACACACACATGCACGAACGAGTCCCGGGTTCGGATGATCGTGATATTCGTATTTCCAGCGTCAGAAATATTCGCCCGGTATCAAAACATAAACCGGTCCCGCAATGGAGGACCAGTATCCTTCTGACCCAAAGGACCCATGAAATTCTTCTTCGAAGCAACGCCACTCCTCTTATGGATTTTCTTAGGCACTGGTTGACCACTAAGAGAGAACGAACTAATCGTCATCATCACCAAATGTTTAACATTAACCCGTAACAACTTAATAAGGCCTGGTGTCCTAACAAAATCCGCCGCACATCCCTGTGGCGACTCATTGGGCATACCGTTCGTGTAGGCTGTCCGAAAAGCGAGTTTGTTTGCATTATTCGTCCAATTGTATAGTAATATTACTTCTTTCTGGTTAAAAGGTACCATAAAATATTAGGTCAAGTACTTTTAAACTATTCTACATCCAAATTTACAAAATATCCCAGTCATCGCAGCAAACGGCATGTTATAGAGCGGAAGGGGTCAAGGCTGCCATAAATGCACAAATATGAATCAATGTGGACCCATATGGACACATGAATTCTCCTCATGTACTCAATTAAATTTGAAAATACACACGTATATATCCCTTATGGGTTAGATGGAAGAAGGGACTGCCACAGTCTCAATCTCCCCCGAGTAGTAGTAGTATTTAGGGGAGGCGACCGACAGCTGAGGTCATTTACGCCATTAGGAATGGACAGGAATGGATGAAGAGTGGAGAGAAACCCGGCATCAGCTTTGGCCTATTCTTAGCGAAAGGCACCAAGGGGTCCGCAGCTTAACGTCCCATCCGACGGACGGCGTACTCACTCAAAGTGCCCTCCGACAAAGCAGCTCGAATAGGAATCGAGATACCACTGAAAAATATACGACGACGCCGGGATTCGAACCCGGGCCCTCTGGTTGGGAAGCCAGTACAATAGATACTGTACCATCTCGATTCCACAATCTATCCAAAAATTGCAATCAACATTTGACAATAATGGGTATGCTATGTTTAAATTATTAAATTTTGCTTTTTAATTGAAAAAAATATTTATCTACTCGGGTTCAATTTGTCATGATTGAGTGTTTTGCGAATTTTTGTGAGTCAGCTAACTGGTATAATCAGTTAACTTAGAGTTAACTTAGAATTTGATTTCAGAAAATATTTCAGGGGTAGTTACGCAGACTTGAAGCGAAAAGACACGAGCGTGAGAATGCATAGTAGTTCACCTTCGTTAAGCGAGCATGGAGTTCACCCTGTGATTCGTAAACCTCCTCCAACCCCTCAGAGCGTGTGAAATTCACACCTGGCGTCAGGGTCGGTCCCTTTTCTCCACGGTTTACGTACCAGAATGGTTCTGCACCCGAAAAAAAACACAACTCGCTTGCAAAAAGAGTACCAAGAGGGTTCACCCAGATTTGCACCCCAGACTATCCTATCAATAGATAGAAGTTCTAATCACAACGCTACCACTTACCGTGGGAATCTATAATTAGTCAATTCTCAAAGAGGTGTTTCAAAGTTTTAGGGGAAAAAAACGGATGGAATAAATAATATTATCACCCTTCCCCTGAAATAGAGATTACTGATAATCCTGGCACTTCCCCTTGCAAACTAAATTCCATGAATTAAAAGTAACGGTAACCACGGCCGAATGAATATTATAGGAAAGATAAATTAATGTTAATTCCATGTGATTGCTCGCTAAAAATCATTGGCAGGGAATTTCGCACAAAAACTATCCGCGCATCGAAGAAAATTAAAGTTGGTTTGACACACTATTGTATAAAACAGGAGCTAAATACGTGGATGAAAAGTAATTTAATAATGGATTGAATGCATGAAGCATGTAGCTACTTGTAAAACATTTCAGTCTAAACGCCTTTAGCTTTTGTAATCATAGTGGTCAGGTCTACCGCATCAATTGTACGTGATATATAGGCCAAAGCCTATGACAAGGGCATAGGTAATGTGCTTCGGTGTAAATAAATCCTTTATTCATAGTTTCCAATTAAGGCCAAGGAAGGGGTGATTCTCACTTCCTCACATGACGGAACTTTAATGTTGTTAAATCATGTCTAAGGAAGAAGGCTAATCAAGACTAGGAAATAGCTTTCAAAACAATTTATAATTCCTTAGATGAAGCTCGGTGAACGTGAGTTTTCATCGTCATATCCCTAAAAAGGATAAACCTGTATTTCTAAGTTGAATCGGACGTAGTTTTTTGGAGAAGAATCGCTTATTTTAGAGACGTTACTTGTTAGTAATTTTACTTCACAAGTGGACTTGATCGAATTTCTTCTTCTCAAGGGGAATTGTCATGCAAGAGGCTTCAATAGGATGTTCTCCAGCTCTGAGGTACTTATTTCATTTACTGGTAACTCCTACCATCCAGTATGCTCTCAAACATTTCTATAATTGTTCTTCCTCGTCCAATATCCGCTTGAATTTTTTCTCTCTACGACCCTTCTCAGCGGGAAATTTCTAAGAAATGTATTTCCCAAGATTTATTCCTCTTTCTAATTCCTCTCGGCAATTTTCTTTTCTCTCATTGCCTTCTCGTTTCTCAGTCTCTCTGCCCACTTCACCTCTAGGCGTTCTACCTTGCAACCATTTAGAAAAACTTTTCAACTACTTTTCATCCTCTTAACTTTCCATGTTTTGCTACTATGAGAATACACACTCCATACAAAACAATCACTTAACCTTCATGAAAAGAAGAACACAAGGTATTTTTCCACTGTTCTTTATTTTGGTACAACTATTTCCAACGCTTAGGCGTCATCATTAGGTACCTATCAGCTTCCTTAGTGGAAATGAACATGAACTTCCACAAAGGAACATGTACCCTCTCTTATTTCCTCGGCAGAGCTTCCATTTCAAGTTACTAAACTTCTCAAATACTGAAATGATATCAGTAGCTCAATTGTTTTTGTATATATATATATATATATATATATATATATATATGTATATATATGGGTCGGGTCGCGGTAGTCCAGGGGGTAGAGCGTTGGACTGCTGACCGGAGGGGTCCGGTTTCGATTCCCAGGCAAGGTACTCTGGGTACCTGCAGCTCCACCCGAGCTGTTTGATTTTTCGGGTACCAGATCTTCCTGGGAAACCATACCCGGCACAGGGAAAGGAACTGCCCCCCCTATTCTGATGTGTAAATTTCACACGCCGTCGGGCTTAGTACTGGGTGAACTCTATATAAAACCATAAACACAGTAATCAACCCGAAGGTCGGTTTGGTAGGTGATGGTAGAGGTCACCCAGCACTAAGCCCGACGGCGTGTAAAATTCAGGGTAGGGGAGCTAGTTCCTTTACCTGCGCCGGTTATGGTTTTCCGACTCACACACACGCACACGTATATATAGGTTACGGTTATTTGTCTTTATTTGTTTTTATTCACATTTACAAATTATTGCTATGAGTAATTCATTAGTTTATGTGCAGGAAATGACCGACTTTTAGGTGCAATGAGAGTAACAATCCGGTTAGCGCGGAGGTCAGGGACATGAGAGTGTTTTGCCGTTTCACCAGACAATGCGTACCTCGCTTCGTCCTGTTTTACGCAATCCGTGACTTAAACTGTACTCTAATCCTCTACGTGACGGAATCCTTACCTACCAATCTGTCATGTGCGCGAACTCCGATCAAAAAAATCTTTGTTGCTCCCTCCGGGCCTCTTCGGTGGTCCATGTGTGACTGGCTCCCCCGACAAGTGTCACCCACAGCCTGCTATCGAACCACCAGACCGAGGCCAGTCTCATGGTTCCACCTCAAAGAGCCACCATTGGACGAGGCCGAACCCACGACCTTTATGCAGGCAGAGGGGAAGCTCTTACGCAACAGGCTGTCTTATTTTTGTATTTTTGAAGGCAGATACCGTTCATGTCCTGATCATGTTAAAAAAACTTATGATTATTCCCAACCTCCAACGGAAATTATTGTCTGAGTGCATCTTAGACGGAGACAGCGTATTGGAAATATCATCAGCCATGATTTGAATCATTACTAACTGGTCTACCGTTTGAGGTAGATTTTTAATGGAGACAGACTGAACACGTCCATATTTCTTAGCTTCACCTTATAAGGCACAACATGACACTCCACAATATATAAACTGTTTTCCTACTCCGCATACGCTATAACTCCCTTCATTTCGTCCAATAAACCTATCATCTTCCTAAACCTACCTCGCATAACTCTCATTTTCTCCCCTATCACAATCTTCAGCAACCCATCGCCAATAAAAATGCTCTGCATCCAATATTTCTGCCTCCTTTGGATTCATCCCAACAAACCTCTCTCCTCTCCCACCGCGGCCAACACTTTCTCGTGTTTTTTCCTTTCTGTCCATCTCACCTTTTCCATCATTCTTTACACTCCCATTTAAAAAACCAGCAATCTACCCTATCATCATGTTTCAACGACCATGTTTCCGAGCCGCATTAAACCACGCTCCAATCAATAGTTTTCACTGGTCTTTCCTTAGCATCCTTACTCCACGTCCCTGGATGACGACAAATGATGAAGTAGGTGCTATGAGCAGAGCGGGGGAAGAAATGAAGTTGCCATTCGGAATTAAGGAGATATATAGAGGTTGCGGGATGCTGAAGGTCATCATAGAAAGGAGATTGTTATGTAAGCGGAGTTTTAGAACGAAGAGAATGGGTAGGCAGCAAGGCGAGTAGGACGGCAGGAAGGCGGGTAATAGTTATGAAGAACTGGAGAAGGAAATTGTTTGGAAAATAAGAATTTGGACAGGAAGGGTAACTTTAGAAGTTCACGACGATTTTTAATTGTTGATAGGGATCGTCCTTCACCCACCCTTAAGTTTCAGGCTTAATACAGGGCACAAATTGAGGTCGGGGTCGTGTGATATCTAGCGTACTATTGGTTTTCCACCCAGAATGCCCGGGTTCGAATCCCCGAGGTCGGAGGGTTTTTTAATGGTATCCCTATCCTTACTCAGAGAGCACTTAAAACAGAGTACTCCGGCCGTCGGGGTATTAATAAACTGTGGTCCCATTGGCGCCTTTATTTAAGTGTACACAAATACCGGCTCCAAGTTTCACTTAACCCTTCTCCCCAATTCCCTGAATATCCTATCTCTACCAAAAGACTCCCAGCCCGGCCCTAATGGCACAAATGAACCACAGGTGTCCGTTGTCTCCCCAAATGACCACTTGAGTGGATGAAGCCAGCAAGTGAACGCACCGACTAAAAATTAGTCTTTGAATCTCTATGAGTTTAAGTTTGCTTAATTCCATCGCCGCATTACATTGGTAGGTGAGAGCACATTGAGAGTAAGTCAGAGGGAAATTGACCGCGGAACAAATCGCTATTGGTCTCACATTTTCCTAAGACGATTCGAGACCGCAGCAGTAGGAAACATACGAGTATACGACACACCAATACTTAATTGTTCTAATGGCCCGGCGACCTAGCAATCCCTGCCAACGCACGGTAGAGATAACCGATAAATTAGTTTTAGTGAAATAGTTTTATCCCCTTATCAGCCAACTTATTCATAGGTTATTCAGGGAACGAAGGTAAAAATACCGATACTAATATGGAGACTCGGGAAATCGATATTCAGATGATCGAGTTTCTACTACGATTTTAAAAGGTAACAAAGTTGCCAATTTACTTGCGACGTGGCCCAAGGCCCCACACTTCTTCAGCACGTTAGATGTTCGTCCAAAACTGAAAAGATAAACTGCGCAGAGAAATGGATTTCCCTTGCCCGAAACAAAATCTCAACAAAACAAGAATACAATCATCTCCAACTAATATATTTCACCTTTACAGCTCTCTGTTTCCATCTTCATATCTCAGTGCTCACAGCCACAGACACTAGAGGGTAACTTACGTAGATGTCCTTACGAGAAGAGCGCGGTGTTCCTTCGCGTGACCAACGAAGTCACTGACCTCTGACGGCATCCGAAACCCTATATAGTATATCATGGACGGGAACAGTTGCATGCAGAGCAAACAGGAATTTAAATTCAGGGAAACTCATATGCTCATTATCTTCCAGCGTTTATTTTGGTTACGTAACTGATTTTATCTCGGTCATTCAATTAATCGACCGTATTTATATAACGACGAGGGCGACGCCGTTTTGTTCAGCAGATGCTATCGGAGTTGGCGAGTCGAACGACTGAAAATCCAGCTCGTTTCACGCTGTCAATCGATCCCCATGCCAAGTGAATGGCGATTTCCTAATAGTCGTGATTCTGGTTTGATGACGAGTTTGATTTCAGTTCAATGAAAATAATTTATGAGAGTACGACGCGACCGTGGACGGCCTGGTGTCAAATCTACCCTGAAAGCGAAATAAAAGGGCGTTTTTCTACTATTTCTAACTTATGATGGAATTTATTATTAAGTAATCTACCGGTTAAGGTAGGTTTCAATATGGACACAACTAGCAAATAAATATTTTGTTTCCCCTAACTAAAGACAACCCAACATCCTACTCTAAAAATCCCTATTCATCTCTGTGTACTTCCTACCTCCCTTCATCTCATCCAACATCCCTATCCTATTCCTGCCATTTTCTCGTTTGCCTAGCATCCTCCCCTCTATCACTTCACGTATTATTATCCCTATCGTACTACGGTAGAAGAGATCATACGAATAATATAATTTGAGAGATTAAGTGTAGAAAAGATAGATTTAAGGTGTCATTTTTTCCACGAACAATAAGGGATCATAATAACATTGTTCGACGGCGTTAGGGATGTTCGGGTAAAATTACTCAGGTTTGTATTCACCCCCTGTCACACACCCTGGCGGTGGCTCGCAGGGTATATATGAATAAATAAAATAAATAAAAATAAATCACAGTCTTCAATATCCAACTGCCGATCAATGTGCTTTTCATTCATTTCTCCTGCCTCCTTATGATTTCTTCCAGCAATCCCCTCTCTTCGCCCATCATACCCAGCACTTCTCCCTTTGTTTTCCTTCCTATCCACTTCACCTTCTACATCCTTCTCCACACCCACATTTCAAAAGCCTCCAATCTACATGTATCCTCCTGCTTCAATGACCACGTTTCCGCGCCAGAACTACGCTTCATATAAAAATTTTGACAAGCTTTTCCTTAACAAACTTACGCAACGTTCCTGTAATTAACTCCCTTCTCCTTGTGAAAGCCTCCTTGCCTAGTGCAATTCTTATCCCTACGTCCCGACTACTTTGACCATGATGGTCCAAAACAATACCGAGATACCACGGTGGAATATGAAATAAATTATAGGAAACAAAGATAACGGAATAATTTCTTTAAAATGTGTGTGAGAGGTTAAGGAAATATTAAGGTGCTGTGTAGGGAGCAATTCTAGTGAATTACACCGTCCGTCGGATGGGAATTTAAACTGTGCACGTCTTTGCATATTTCGTTAAGAGTATGATAATTTCGGAGAAGGGTTTCTCTCCACCCTTCCTCCATTCCCTGAACACCCTAACTCTACCATTTCACCCACCTATCACTAATCGCGCGATTGACCTCAGCTTCCGGTCGCCTTGCATAATAATCTACGGAAGTCCGAGTATGCTGTTTTCCTATCAACTGGTGAACGTGAAGGCACGTATGTGCTTATCATGTCGCTGTTCCATCGCATAAAATGAAGAGACCGTACCGAATTCCACACCCATTAATTCAACCTTAAAAATTCGTCCACCCACTTATTTCTCACCTGAGTTTTCATTCTTCCTTTGTGTGAATGGAACCTTGGAAGGATGAATGAATTTTACCGGTGCTTTGCTCGCACCGAGACGGAAAGTGATCAATGAGTAATTACATAACGGATGGGACTTATTCACGTAAACACTTACGAACCAACAAAGAATGATTAAGTGAAATTGAATTACGATATTGAGTTTGCCAGCTCCTCGAGTAGCCTGGTCTCTGAGGAATGCTTGAAATACTTCAATAAGGCACCAGAAATTTCACAATTTCTAGAAACCGTACTTTTGAAAAGCCTTTATCGGAAGATTAAGTGCCGCAAGATTGAATGAGTGCCCACGTAACTTCCACGAATAGAAGCGAAACAAACAATATCAAATCACCGATCGATATGACTGACAGACCTACAGGTATTATTCAAAATTCTTTGGCACGCATTAATAGGAACAATTCCATCCATTACCTCGGTACTCGGTACAGTTTCTTCGCAAATACCGAAACCTAGATTCAGACATAGGACATCTTGTGAAATGCTATGCTTTAATAATTCATCCACGGCATACTCGGAACGGGGAGAATAAGAAAATCAATAGGTTGCATAAAAACGGTCTGCCGAGTAACATATTATACCGAAGCAATTTTATGAAAGCGATAATACGGACTTGAAATATTGATGAATTCGCCCAGCGATTCTCTTCTCTTTGAGCGCAAACATATGGTAGAGTTGATGGACATATTTCCATCAATGAAACTGCTCGTGCAGCGCACCTTCGCGGCGGCTTGCAAGGTTAGACGTAGATGTATCTTAAGCGTCAATTATCACAACACTTTAAACAGAATCAACCCTCAGGAAATGAATTTAAAGTCCCGATTATGCACGTTTTTTTTAACGTCGCTGTTGTCAATGTGTCTTTAGAATTATCTGCTGAGACACTCGAAGTTATAAATTATTGAGTATAATGGTGATTCCCTAAAGCAATGACAATATAATCGGTAGTTAAGACCCAATAAGTCATCCATAAGACAGCCTGGGGTCAGGAATACTAAATAGCGAGACAGAACAAGTGTACGTAACGGGAAAGAAGTCAAACAAGGCTGCTGATATACGTAGACAGTGTCCTCGCGGAATAATTAAAGAGTTCAGGGACAAATGTAGAGGAGTTTTTTTTTTTTTAACTAGAGACCGCATGGCAATGATGAGGAAGGAATATTGGCCTGAAGACATCGTTGAATCATGATTACTCCCCATCCGGAAGAAGGATGTGAATGCGGGAAGCGATGTGTGTGAACTATGGGGGATGAGTTTAATTGCAAACGTAGAAAAGGTAGCTCGACCTAATGAGACGAAGTTTTAAATAGAGAGGGAGAAAAGTAAAAGTTGATAGATGAAGTGCGAAGAAGGTAGAAAAAGTGGGCGAAGGAAATATCGAGAGGTGAATGGGATGCTGATGGCTCTAAAAGAAGAAAGAATGTTTGAGACGAGGGGTAGGGGAAAGAATAGTATTTTCACAGAAGAAGCCCTTACGAGTGGTATTAGCGACGCTAACTACGTCATTAATAGCTTTGATGGGAAGGTAAACCTGAAAGTTTTATGCTCAAGGAAATTTTTTTTATAAATAAGAGGGCCGTCCAGGAAGTAACTTACTCATAAAAATAATATATGCACCAAGGGATAAGACAGTATTTTACTAAGCACACTTGAAAAGCACATTTTAAAACTATTTTTCTACATAATTGCCATTCAATTTTAGGCATTTATCATAAATATATACAAGCTCTTCAATCCAGGCTCCGAAGATATCTACGCCTTACATTTTAACCACTTGTTTACACCAGCATGCAATTCTGCAGCACTGTTGCAAGCCACGTCTTTATCGCAGGGAAACAGGTACTAATGTCTCATCCACAGTTAAAACACGATCTAAGAGTGTGTTACTATCTTTATCATAGGCTTTGACGAAAGTCAGGAAGATAGCAAGACGCTGTTTTTGTGGTCTTCCTTCAAGATTTTCGGCACCTATCTGGGACAAAACTTTTGATAGAAAAGCTTCCCGGCTAATATTTCATGCATTAGACTTCGTAAAATTTGAGAAAAAATAATCGATGGATTCGTAATCGTTAATCAGCGATTTTTACAAATGTTTTCGTTGATTTTCACCGTCAATTCATCCGTCACAAAGCTACCACTGCGGTCCTCTTCGTGAACATTGGCGCGGCCATTTTTAAACTGTTTGTACCACTGTCTTACTACACCTTCACTCATTATTCCGTCTTCGTACACTTCACAAAGTCTATAAATTTATTTTGGTTTGTGGTTTTTTGTCAGTAAAAACCTAATCACAGATCGCACTCCAAAACTCGCGGGATTTTCTATTGCAGCGCACATTTTTACAGTTCGCATTGAGCGAAGTAGAAGGACCACAGTCGGCACATTACCAAAGCAGGATGCGTACTGAGTATAGAAACGTTGAGGCACCAAAATGGTGACTCTAGACCCACACATCGCCACGCTAGGTCGAAACGTAAGTCACTTTCTGGTAAACCCTTGTATTACAGAATGTTTTGGTATTGGGAGGTTGAACAATTACTGTTATCATGAACCAAAGTTAATTCAGTAAAATAGTAATAAATTCTACTGCTATCATTGCTTATTTTGTAACAATACTGCACACACAGTACTGCTAGATAACATTGAAATTCTTTTAAACATAGTTTTCAGATATCAAGAAATGCTGATGGCAATGAATATTACTTTACCCATTCACGTCCACATTTCCTTCCATTTGACCTCTCTCGATAGTTATTACATGTCCTTCATCTTTCCTTCTTACAGTTTTCTTTCCTCTAAAATACTCTTCCTCAGGTCATTGTGTATCTATATGCACTCAAGGCTTCAGCCCTTTCTCTTTCAAGTGTTCTCATGGTACTTCCGCTTTTCATAGTACTTCTGATTGTTTCGCGAGCTATCTAATTGATCTTCATCAATATCAATGGGTGAATAATTTGAAATAAAATTAAGCAGTTTCACTTAGCTGGAGATCCATTCACATTTGAAGCTACCACTGAACTTCACAGTTTTGAGACAAAAAAAATGCCCATTATGAAATTTTGGAATGAATTAAAAGAGAAGCAAGACAAATGAAATAGATGCGATCAAATGATACTAGTCAGTACAGGCAAAGTACTTGTGTGTTACGCTTACATCAAACTTTTCATGGGGTACACACATCAGAATAATATACGGATCAGCGTCAAAGTATTACTATGTTTCAACATACGAGATGTAGGAAAGTGTAACGTAAAGGTAAGAGAAAGACGTTACTCCGCGTTAGTCAGGCCACATTTTTGAATATACGGGGGGAGATTTTATAGATCTATTGGAGAAAAATGTTACTCCGGAAATAGGAAAAAGTTCGGAGAACATTCGCTAGGATTGTTTAAATATGCTAGGAAAAGGGAGCAAGCGTCACGAAACGTTCGTTAAATGGAAGTCGTCCTTTTCCACAAAAACGCGCACGGATAGAATTCATACGAGCGTCATTAATAGAAAACATATTACGTAAAAAATAAAGAATAAGGCGCTAGCGTGGAAAAAAGGAAACTATTTTCTGTTTGTCAACGCGGAATTCATTAGAGATTGAACGGGAAACAAACAGTGATTTCACTTTAAAATTTTGATGTGGAATTGTGCTGTACTTCAACTTCTATGACGTCAACATGAAATGCTAAAATGTATCAACATGTATACAGGTGTATAGTGTATGGTCTCTGTATATATATATATATATATATATATATATATATATATATATATATACATATACATATATATACACATACATATATGTATGTATGTATGTATATATATACACATATATATATATACACTCACACATCACCTATAATCTACTATCACCTATATATATACACTCACACATTTATATATATATATATATATATATATATATATATATATGTATTCGCTCAAAACGACGACATTTTATCTTTTACCTTAGACTTTTAGTTAATTATAAAAACATTATATTTTTATACGTATGCTGTTTCTCAGTTGAAAAATGAATGATTACAATGATTTATTTATCCCTCTCAAGAGTGTAAATGATTTACTGGTTCTATTTTACAGGAAATTCCCTGGATTCCGAGCTGAAAGCACACAGAAGGTTTTCAATCTCAGTGTTAATGTTTTTGGAGGATAATAGATAAGATTTTTTGGACGACTGCTTTATTTGTGAGTTTTAAACAATTATGAGGTTTATATGGGAGAATTCTTTGGCTATTAGTGGTAAAAATGGATTATTTTTGCATTCCTTACTTCAACAAGATATCTCTGTTTTCCTTTTTCCCTTGATAGAAATTTTAGTAAAAGCCATTCATTAACATACAGTTATCTCCGCGGAAGAATCTCTGCACTAGCGGAATCACGCGTGAACAAAAACATTCATCTCCTATTGACAAAAATATAACACGACAGTTTTGCTGAAATATTCAGCGTCTCCAATATTTTTTGTTCGTGAAACTCCCATGGTAATTATTATTATTAGGTAATCTACCGGTTAAGGTAGGTTTTTGGATGGACATAATTACTAATTAAATAATTTGTGACCCCTATCAAAACACAACATCCTACTTTACATCAGATCCCTCTTCATTTCTGAGTACTTTCTTCCTCCCTTCATCCCGTCCAACATCCATACCCGGTTCCTTCCCTTTCCTCGTTTGCCTAACATTCTCCCTTCAATTACAGTCTTCAACATCCCACTGCTGGTCAATACCCCCTTCAGCCACTTTTCCTGCCTCCATAGGATTGCTCCCAACAAACCTCTCTCTTCGCCCACCATACCAAGTACTTCCTTGTTTGTTTTCTTCTCTGTCCATTTCACCTTCTCCATTCTTCTCCATACCCACATTTCAAAAGCCTCCAGTCTACTTCTATCCTCCTGCTTCATTGACCACATTTCCGCGCCGTACATAGCTACGCTCCATATCAAAGTTTTTACGAGTCTTTTCTTAACATCCTTACTCAACGTCCTTGTCATCGACTCCCTCCTCCTTGTGAAAGCCTCTTTGCCTAGCGCAATTCTTCTCCTTACGTCCCTACTACTTAGACCGTGTTGGTCCAAAACACTACCGAGATATGTAATCTGTTCTACCTGCTCTAGTTTTTGCCCTCCTATTCTAATGTTAAGCTTAGCCTTTTTCTTTCTAGAAAATCGCATAACCTTTGTTTTATTAATATTGATTCTCATCCAATATATGTCGCTATGAATTTTCTATTCACCCAGCACTGCTTGCAACCCCTTGGCTGACTGGCAAACTAAAGCTTGGTCATCAGCAAACATAACTGATTTTACGAATTCCCCGCCCACTTTCATTCCTACCTCCAGTTCTTCCCATGCATCTTTGATCATTTCCTCTGCATACAGGTTGAACAGCAACGGTGATAATGGGCAACCCTGCCTTACGCCTCTTCCTAACACTGCCCAACCGGACTCCCCGTTCCCTACTCGTACCTGAGCAGTCTGAGACATGTACAGGTTGCGGATTAGCCTTCTTTCCCTCCAATCTATTCCTATTTTCTGCAATATACTCATTAGTTTTTCCCAATTCACTCTATCAAACGCTTTTTCGAAATCTACGAAACAGGCAAATACCTCCTGGTTGTGTTATATATTCCTCTCGATTAATAATCTCATTACTGCAATGGCATCACGCGTACCTCTCCCCTTCCTAAACCCAAACTGATCATCCCCTAAGTAATCATTTGCCCTTCTATCTATCCTTTTGTTTATGATCCTGAGAACAACTTTAGCTGCGTGGGATATCAAACTAATTGTCCTGTAGTCCTCACATGACGTAGCCTTTACCGTTTTCGGAATAGGAACTAAAACTGATCTCACAAAGTCTTCCGGCCAGATTCCTTCCTCATAAATACTACGAATCAGCCCATATAGCCTCTTCCTCCCACATTTTCCTAAGCATTTTAAAAGTTCCACGGGAATGTTATCCACCCCCACGGCCTTATTTAGTTTCATCTCCCTTAATGCCCTTTCTATCTCATTGTCTAGTATGCCTGGACCTAAGATATCTTTCTCTGCGTCATGTTCCTTTTCAATGTCTAACTTTGTTGGTCTAAGCTCTTTACCATACAGTTCTTCTATATATTCCTTCCATTTCTCTTGGATCTTTCCTGCGTCAACTATTACCTTACCCGCCTTATCTCTAACTGTTAGCATAGATCTCCCTTTCTTACTTCCCGATAACGATTTAACTTTGCTGTACAGCGCACCGATTTCACCCTTCCTCTGCAGATTTTCCATATCCTCGCACTGCGTCTTCCACCATGCTTCTTTTGCTTTATTTGTTGCCCGCCTCAATTTATTGTTCAATTCTTTGTACTTCATTTTGCCTAATTCTGTATTTATATTCTTCCATTTTCGCCGCTCATCCATCTTTGTAATCATCTCATCCGTGATCCATGGTTTCCTAGTCTTTTAGCGTTAACGGTTCCAATAGTGTCTTTTGCGGCTTTAGACAACCCTTTCTTGATGCTTTCCCATTTTTCTCCGATAGTACTTAGCTATTTACCATTCTCCATGATTTCCTCCACCGCCTGTTTGTATTCCTTCCTTTTCAAACCATTTAATGCTTCTACATTCCACTTTCTAACTCTCCCCCCCTGCCTTATCTTTTTGAAACGGACGCTATATTTCATGACAACTAAATTGTGGTCAGAGTCCGCATCCGCTCCCGGGAAGCTGTGGGAATTTATCACACTGTTCCTTAACCTGTGTCTAACCAGGATATAATCTAGCTGATACCTTTCTGATACACCTGGCATTTTCCATGTATACCTGCGTCTTTTGTGGTGTCTAAACCAAGTGTTGGTGATGACTAGCCCCTGTCTCCTGCAGAACTCAACAGCTTTCTCCCCGCGGTCATTCCTCGTGCCTAAACCGTAGTCTCCGACCTCGTCACCATCTCTTCCTTCGCCTACCGTCGCATTCCAATCCCCCATCACTATCAAATGTTTCCCTGCGGGAACACACGCGATTATGTCCTCTAACTGATCGTATATCCTATCGACCTCTTCTTCCTTATGGTTGCTCGGTGGCATGTATACCTGAATAATAACCAAGTTCGTCGGTTCTCCTTTTATCTCTACTAGTAGTATTCTATCCGTTACCTGCTCTATGTTGACTACGCTTCTTCCTACCTCCTCATTTAATCCTATGGCAACCCCTCGTTGGCTCACGTCCCCACCGCTGTATATTATTCTATACTTATCACTCCAGTAATCCCCGCTATCTTTCCATCTCACCTCGCATAGACCTAAAATTTCTATATTTCCCCTTTCCATCTCTCGCTTAACATTCTCCAATTTCCCTGTCCTCATCATTGTCCTAACATTCCACGTTCCTATTCTAACTAATTTGGTCTTCTTCTCCTGCGTCTTCTGTCCTGCTGCTGCTGGTGTTCCCTTGCAAGGGTTTCGTGGAATGACGACCGCGGAAGCCTTGCCTCCCCCGCTGCCGGGCACTACACACGGCCGATTGGGCCGAGCCCCGTAGTTGCCAGGACTCAAAATCTCTGTATAGTCCATCATGGGAATGATAATTGAGGTGGTTTCCCGTTGCCTTTCTCAACAGTGTTTTTAACGTGACACCATCACTTATTCGCCGCCCCACTGGGATCAGACGCCATTGCAGCCGCCTCACTGAGGAACAGACGCTGTGTGGACTACCTTTCGTCTGGCTCCTAACCTTCGACCTATCTGGCATGGGTGACCCTACCAGGAGCAATTAATATTACTCCCGCCAGCACAGCTCTAGGGGTCATCGGAACGCACAAGCCCTTCCACCACGTCAAGGTTGTAGTCCGGGGAGGGCCCATGGTAATTATGAACTCGCATTTTTGCACCTCATGTTTCACTCTATAATTACCTTAGTTTGCTCTAAGATTATTATTCGTAGGGAACATTTTATCCCGACGGATAGCGCGTTGGTTTTTCCTTCAAATTCATGGTTTTGTATAAAAAGTATCGGGAAAAGTTTTGGAAACCTAGATTAAAATCAGATATTACTACAATGCCTCATAATTCTTCAAAGTATATCCCTTGAGCGTTACACTTTTGCCAGTGGCTTTTCCGCGACTCGAAGGCTCCCTGGTAGGCGAATTCCGGAAGGTCCTTATGGGGACGCGTGCAAGCTTATTTGACGTCACTTAAGGTCCTATGGTGGTGTCCTTTGAGGGAAAATTTCCCTTATTGGGAATAAGAAATAGGCTCCTAGTGCCATGTCGGGATTGTAAGGGGGTTTGGGAATCGTCGCGACGCCGTTGCAGAAGGTCTTCGCAAGCAGACACTCGACTCTGCTCTTGGTCGTCCGTTGAGACCTTGGGGACGAGTTTAGCGCAGATCTTTCGTATCGCAAAATGTTCAATGCTAATGGAGTGCACTGTCACTTATCAATGCCAATACGATCTGCGGTCATGCGCACACTTAACCGACGGTCTGAATTCAGCACTTCACGCACACGCCAGGAAAAAATTGTTATCGATACTTTTACACAAACCTTGCATATTATTTAGATTGTTTATGCCTACACATCAAATCAATTTTTCCCTTCTTTGTTCTATTGTTCTTGACAGCGATCTATTTCCTTTCACTTCTGCTGACATTTATTCATTAGTTGATCTTTCTACCAAGCTTGTTTTCGTCTGTTTCCCCCGTTTTTCTATCTTTGACGGCTTTCTTACAGCTTCTGTCCTCTTTCCTGGCGATCCATATCTCACCACCACATTATAATACACTTCAAACAAAAATTTTGATTAAATATTTTCTAAATTCTATGCTTATATGATGTCTAACTAAAAATTTCAACCTGTTTTGAAATGCTTGTTTCGCCAAGGCTATTATTCTCTTGGCCTCTGTCTCACAAGAATTTTTAAGGTTAAAAAAAATTTGAAAACGACATAACAAGAGGGTAACAAGAAAAATGAAATATATTGCTTTTACAGAGCGTAAATTTTTCCACTCAAAAAATTTAAATCACCAATTCTCACTGGTTTTATCGTCGAATCTGCTCCAAATATTCCCTCTAGCTTTTTAGAGTGTTTTCATACAAATATGTACACTTTTACAAATAGCATTGATTATGTATCATTTGAGTGAAATTGATGATTTATCATGCTAATTTTATAAACCAATAGAGTAAACTTTTGAAATATGGCTAACTTAAATATTGTTAGCGAAATTATGGCAAAGGGATAGAGGGAGGACAAAGCATAAATGTTAATATTCGGATCGAATCAACTCATTCAATGACTTGGTTAGTCATATAGCAAGTTGATCAAGTTGTTTTCCAATGTGGAACGATATGTATTCCTACTTATCTCTACGCCAAGATTTGAGATGCCACTCACCACAGATTTGGTAAAGTTTAACAGGAAAAATGACACGAAAATCCCAGGCAGAAAACTTGTTACATATGGCTTTAAAAGACATTTTATTATGAGTCGATTTCTTAGACTAATTTCCTCTATCAAATAAAATCAATTAAATATCCTATTTAATTAGAAAATCTGATAAGGATTAAAAAGACTCTTTGAAACAAGGGTTAGTCATAGACGGTGATAGCTCTAATGCAGTAGAAATCCATTCATTTATTCCCAGGGAAATGTTATCGAATCCCTTTTATTCCTTCTCTGCGTTAATGACATCAACTCCGTGATCAAGCATAAGATACATTTATTTGCCGGCGATGGAGCGTTTTTCAGGGACATTCATAATCCTGACGATAAAGTAACTTAAAGAGATTAACTGAATTATGTGTTATACGTCAGTGCGACACTTAGAAAGTGAAATTAAACTTTAAAAAGTAAGTAGTGATGAATTATTGGAATAAGAAAAATTCCCTCCGGAACGCCTACTGCACCGGAAACACCGAACTAGAAATTAATTCTCACTCATGACCTCTCCTGGGTGAAACATATATGGGGTATATGCGGGCATACTAACCAAATATTAAGATTTATTAGATTAGTATTGAGGAAATATGACGAAACGGTTAAATAGAAATGATATCCGTCAGTAGTTAGGCCTCATTTGGATTATTATGCAATTATATGCTTGATTCATAATGTGTTAAATGGAAGAAGGGAACATTTGGTCTCAATTTTGCCAAAGTAAAGGCCTATATCTATCTGGGATCCCCTTGAAGTTTAATCGATTGCCTAATGAGATCGCGTGCAGCGTAGAGGAGCTAGATTTGTAAATTTTTGAGTAGCTATCAAAATGATGAGAGAAGCTAGGTTATAAGCCAGCGTAAATCATCGTACTACGATGCTATACACTAAGAGATCATGTCAATAATTGAAAGAGTTAAGGGTGGATCAGATAGATTTAAGCTTTCATTTTTCCCGTGAACGATAAGGGATTAGAATGAAATAACGTTTGTCGGGCCGCGTTAGCAGGGAAAGATGTTTTGGGTCAAGGGTAGTCTGGTGTGTAATCACCCCCTGCCATACACCCTAGCGGTGGCTTGCAGGGTACTATGTAATATAAACATAATTTCTACCATACTATGTAACTAGTGACTATGGTTAGAGTTATGTACATACATAGTTGTTCGTTTTGATAATAAGCCTACGCCTACCAGTAATTTTCCCACCAAATATCCCATTGTTATTAATTTCAAGGGTCCAAAAGTCTAATGCCAATATGATTTAGTCAATTAATTGAAATAATTTAAGCATTGCGCAAGATGAGCTGTTGTTATATTCTGAATTAAAATCGCATGTCTGCTGGCCTTTATCTCAATAAAGTAGGTCAACGGTATGTATGCTTACATTCGTTCCCATATAATACATTATCAACGTATGCTTTCGTTATGTGTCGATTATATTTATTAATTTCCCCAGTCAAGTGAACCAAGAGAATATTTAATATAATTAAACAGTACTCGTTAGTTCCTAATGCGCTTGAGTTTAAGCTAAGTTTTATTTCAACGCAACAATTTCTGAGTGTAAAAATCATTCGCCTTGACCAGTATACGAACCCGAATCCCTCCATGTGCGGCCGAGTGCTTTAGCCAGTTAAGCTATCGAGGTGTCCTCTTCAACTCTGAAATTTTGAGGGCTTCAAAGGTGATGATTTTTAAACTCTGATGTTTTACACTCCGAATTATTTTTACACTCTGAAATTGTTGCATTGAAATGCATATTAGCGGATGACTCCGTTAAAAAATAATGTTGCGGCATCCACCACCGTTTCTCTGGTATTTGTTTAGTTGGTAAAAAATAGCAATATAACTCTATCTTATCACTTTTATGAATAAAGTTGTTCAAGACAAACGCAATCTTGATCCTGGCAACAGAATAAGCTTCCAATGTAGTGCATACCCGTAATTAAAATGGATAACTGCAGAATATAATGGACAATCACACCCCACACCATGTATAAAGCAACACAGTGAAGTTTATATGAATTAAAAATTGCATTCAATGTAAACAAACATGTTTTTAAGGTCCATGTGAACATATCTTATAAAAAAAAAATTCACAAGTCTCGTGAAAAATTCTAAAAGAGATTCTCAAATGATAATATCCATGCTGTTTTCATCAAGTATACCTTGAGGGAAACATCCGAGTCCAGTTTGTATATTTCTTAATTTTAACACGCAAGCTTAGATTACTCCGCATAAAATAAATGCTATTGTTTAGATCTTCGGCTTTAAGTCATATTTTAGTACTTCAACCACGACTTTAATTGGTGAAAATGACGCAATTGCATCGCTCTTTATACATATATATAGTTAAGAACATGGAAGTTACATTCCCCACCAACTCCCGCAATGGCTGGCGTCCTAACGCCCCTCCGTCACTCACCCTTGGACTGAGTGGTAAGGTATCGTGTAAGTAAATTTGTAGATCTAACTCACTTGTGAATTGAACGTCTTGTATGAGTGGAATGCTACCTGATGATTTTAGTGACTCGTTGTATGTGAGCCTGCCCTTTTCTTTGCAAGTATTCGGGATCCTTGGGATAAAATTTGGCAAAAAAATTAGATGAAGTCCAGAGAAAATCCGCCAGATTCGTTAAAAATTGTTATGATAAGAACACAAGTGTAACAGGTCTCTTAAGTGATTTAGGCTGGGAGCCACTTGAAATACGAAGAGAACAAGCGAGACTTAGACTTTTAGAAAGGTTCAGAACAAACGAGTTTAATAATGACACTAAAGGAATTATTATTGCCCCATTCTACTTAGGTAGATCAGAATACAGAGATAAAATAAGAGAGATAGATTCCAGTACTGATAGATAAATACAAATACCCATTCTTTCCCCGAACAATCAGGAATCATAATAGTAAGAAACCGAAGTCACTTTAGAAATATTAGAAACGTTTCATTTACAAGTCGGAACAAAAGTATACATTGCAAAGACATCAGGTATATTTGTAGGTGCATGTGTGTGTCAGTTGGTGGTTTGTATGATAACATGTGTGTGGGGTGTAAGGGTTTTTGCATCAATGTATACCATATTTTGTTTGTGGATTGTATTAATTTTATGGCTTTTGCATGCGTTTTTTTCTTAATCACGGGTGGTGCCCTAACATCCCCCGCCACACGCCCTTACGTCGGCTTGCGGGGTATTAAGTAGATGAAGATTTGTTTTCTTTGTCTAATCTTTTTCTAGCCTAGTTTTTTCTTTTCGGAGTGGTTATTAACACTATAACTATAGTCATGAGTGTAAGGGATATTGTATGAACGGGTGGGTTTTTTCACCCCTTTCCTTTAACCCTTTCGGCTGATCGCGGGGTGCCGTGTACAAGTGGAAACAGTGCAGTGCAAGTACGATGACTGGTGACCTAACCCCCCCCCCCTGCCACCCGTCCTGGAGACAGAGTGCGGATTAGTGAATAGGTATACAGAGATGTAGACTAGGTTATCAGACCGATCGGTGCGCTGTCAAATCGATTAAATCGAATCGACTGCGTGTAAGTTCTGAATAAAACCCCCCCTGAACGGTTCGAGAAGTCAAACGAAAATTCTCGAGCATTGGATTCCCGGTTAAAAAGTCAGGGGAAATGACAAGCATATTTTGAGAATCTTGATAGGGTATTAACTAGTCAAACCTAGTCAGAAGAAAAAACATCGGAAAGAGCAAGCGAAGGTGGCTGATGATATTAAGAAGGATATTAATTGAATGAAGTGCCTGGACTAATTATTTATTTGAAGTAGTTTTGTTTGATTAAATTTTATCGACTTTGCTTCGTATTCAACGTAATTCAAGTAAAATCGACCTTTTCATTAAAATTTCAAGTATCAGTACGATAAAAGCATCAATACGCGGCCATAAACAGGGATTGTTTCCCTGTTCATAACATCTTGAATGATGCCAACTCTTTTGCGCATCAAGAATAAACGTGCATACAGATTGAAATTTCAGCCCTCTTATTCAGCGATACAGTGTGTTGTTAATTGTCACGACTCTGCCCACTCATGCATAGTGCATCGGAGGGCAAGGGTGTTATAAAAAAATTGATGGGTACATAAAAATCTTTCGTAAAAAGATTTTACGTATCTTTTCAGCTATAAAACATGCACATTGATCCTATGAGCACATAAAATTCTCTCTAAATTAAACAGTAAAAGCGGGACTCCGATATTTTCCAGTGTGTCGATTTTAAGTACCGTCTCATATTTTTATCACACGACTTGAGTTCCTTTCAATGTGTATTCATAAGCTTGACACATCAAAGCCAGGCTTCTTTACCCGGCGGGCTCGATCGTAAAAAAATAGTATGAAATTCTTCTTCTTTGGAGGAAGACCTTTGGCATGTCAGTCAACCATAAGCGTCTCTGTCCAACACAACTACACGTATTCTCGAATGTGTCTGGCAATTAATTACGATTAATCGAGCGAGCATGAAACGCTCTACACTTAAATTTTTTAAACCCCAAGTACGTGACTCGGCATTAATCCAATTATTATACAATCACTATTTGATAATATGTATTGTAGAAGTGTGGAAGTTTGTTTGTCCTGGGCTAATTAAAAAAAATATTTTTTTGATTTATTTCCACTGAGGGAAGAATTTTTTTTTAGCCATCGTTTTCAACGGATGCCAATCAGTTTAGAATTTATGGCGATGTCTTCATGTTTCAAATAGCTGGAAATAACACAGTTATTTTGAATAACTCCTACTCCGTTGATGGTGGCTTAATTGAAGACAAGTTACCATCGTAACTTAATAAAAATCAGAGATTTAGAAAATAAATACTATCAACTTCCTTGGCATTTTAAGATGACCCATTCACATGCTGGTGTATGCATGAATGTGTATGTTAAAGGTCGTGCATTCCCTGATGAAAGTTTACGGTTTAACTGGGAAAGGTGTTCCGGAAAAGACCTCCGTTCGGGGTATTTTGCTGCAAAATGTCTGCCTTATTTCAGGTCCTTGAAGAGCTTTATTAGAAATAATAGAGTAATTATAAAATCCGGTATTAATTTACGGGAAAGGAGCATAATCGTTTAGAAGTAATTTGAATGTCGGTAAAGATTCCACTTTTACCGTAAGCGACCACACTAGGGGAAAGAAATTATTTTTATTTTTTCAATCCAAGTAGCTGTTGACATTATTTCATCCACCTTTAGTTTGTTATCCATCTTGTCACTATCAGCTCATTTATTATGCGTATAAACGTATGCCACACTAAGATATCGGAGTGAGTATAACTTTAGCAATGACTAATTCAATTATTTGCATTACTTTACATACATATCGTGACAAAAAACTGAGAAAAACTCACATTTTTGAAGCTGTATACCTTTTGTGTGTTGAATCACTCCATGCCAGACACTATAGCAGAGACTTGCTGGGGCACCACGTAGATTTAGATTTTTGCACTTTTACCCATCATCTGTACTTTCACCAAATGCTTGGTTATTTATACTATAATACGATTTGCATTTAAATACTGATTTTATAGTGCAAAAATAGTTATCGAGTTGTGCAAATAAATGCTTAGATCGAATTTCCATAATTCAAGCGAATTAATTAGTTTTTGGCCTGAGTATTCCCCGTAAAGTTTTGAGAAGTTAGAGGACCTTTAATTTTAAATGTTGGGGGCTTTGAAGGAACTAGAATTTGTGACGAAATACTGTAAATACAATGTCACAGGCATTCGTAGTCGTGCGCGATGCGCCACAGTCCACGAGGTGAAAGCCGACTTTTAACACTAGAGGTGTCTCACCTTTGACAAATCCCACGAAACTGCGGGAGATGCCGTGACAGTAACTTTCAGCGAAGTCATCCCTTAAATGTGCATTACAATGCAACAATATCTGAATGGTTTTTAAGCTCTGAAATTGTTGTATTTTAATTCGCATTTTTTGGATGACTCCGTTAAAAGTTACTGTCGCGGTATCTCCCGCAGTTTCTTGGAATTTAACCTAGGAGGTAATTAAAAATATAAGAAATAAAGTGAAAACTAATTTGTTTTATGAGGAGGTTATTGAAAGATCGAATCGAGCCCAAAAGACAGCAGCATTTCAGATGATTATTCGAGCTGCGTGGGTAACAAAATAAATCCTCCAAGCGGGCGTTGAGGATTTAATCGAGCGTGAGAAAGCATGGTGACTAAATTTATCACCGTACATGCTTTCTCACATGCCAAATAATTTCTCTAAATAAGCCAGATTGTCATTTTTTGTTGTAATAGAGTTAAACTTTTACGGGCCGAGGAGAGATTTCAGATTACTGTTTCACAGCGTTCACATATCGAAATTAAGAAGAATGCTCGATAATGCCGAGGGTTACTTTTTTTAATTTTTCATCCTTCGACGACTAAACTGAAGGTTTCATCAGACAAGGTTCTTGTCTGATAAAGTCGGAAAGAAAATCTAAAATAATGTTGGAAACAGACTTTTCTGCGCGGTAACAAAGTACCACCGAGAATTTTTAGATGATACGCTAGATCAAATGCGACATGCTGAACGGAGGTGAACACACGTGTATAAATTTAAGACAAAGGTGTTGCTGATGAAAGAGATCCAGAAGATAAAAAAAAGCCCAGGGCATCAGACTTGACCGCAAAACTAGCAGGGGAAACCGGAGTATTATTCCAACGTGTGCGAAGCTAAGTGTTGTCAACCAGGTCGCGGTGGATAGGCTGGCATTAAATTACATTTACACAACTAATCTATCACTTTGAAGCAGTAAATGGATGTTTTATCTAAGTCAGAGATTGGTAGGGAATAAAATTTCAATTCATAGAAGAGGTATTGCTTTATGCCAGAAATGTTGGCACACGCGATTTTTCTAGATTTTTAGGAAACCTTCGATGAAGTACCTCTTCGTAACCTACTCGCAAAGCTAGAAGCATATGGCATAGATATAAATATCCGGGATTGGATTAAAGACTTTTTGAATGGTCGGGTTCAAAGAATAGTAATAGATGGAGTTAGCTCAAATGCAGTAGAAGTTGCCTCAGGTGTTCCCCAGGGAAGTGTCATCGGACCTCTTTTATTCCTACTTAACGTTAACGACAATGACTCAGTAGTCACTAGTAAGTTACGATTATTAGCCCACGATGCAGTGATGTACCGTGCATATCCGTGATCCTGAGGACACAGCAGCTTTGTCAGATGACCTTAATGCTATACCATGCTGGTGAGACACTTGGTAATTATAATTAAACTTAAAAAAGTGCGTCGTGAAAAATTTTTGGAAAAAGAGCGATTCCCACCCGAACGCCTACTGCATTGGGAACACCGAAATGGAATGTGTAGACTCAATTAAATACCTAGGCGTTACCCTCACTTACAATCTCTCCTGGGTAAAACGCACACGGGGAATATGTGGACAAGCTAACAAAAAATTAGGATTTATTAGAAGAGTACTAGGTAAATTTGATGAAAAGGTCAAAGAGAAATGTTATCTTTCGCTGGTTAGGCCTCATTCATAATATGCTACAAGTATATGGGATCCTCACGAAGTAGAATTAATTGCCGATTGGATCGCGTGTAACGTAGAGGAGCTAGATTTGTAAAGCGTTATCATGATAAACTTAATAGCGTATTCAAAATAACAGAGCATCTAGGCTGGGAATCACTCACGGAGCGAAGGTTAAATATAAGATTGAAGCTCTTCCATAAATTAGAAGGAGTTCTCTTTGTCTCAGTGATGTTGAAAATGTATTATTATCCCCATTGTACTTTGGTAGGAAAGGTCAGGTTAATAAAATTAGAGAGATAAAATGTAAAACAGATAGATTTAAGATGTCATTTTTTCCAGGAACGATACGGGATCATAACAATATTGTTCGACCGCAGTAGGGTCATGTTCGGATAAAAATTAGTCTGGTGTGTATTCACCCCCTGCCACACACACTAGCGGTGGCTTGCAGCTCATATAAATAAGAAAATAAAAAATAAATAAATAAGTCTTGTTGGGTATCCTTCAGGTAATTGGCGATCATAAGCATTGGTTCTTTGCTACTGCCTTAGTTGAGTGGCACCAAAAGATTCACATACAAAGTGAGATATTCTTTACATCTACATCTGCACAATACTGAACTGTATTCTACAAGTCACCGATATAATTATGTTGAATTGTGCATGCATAGCTGGTGATCTAGCACCACTTGCCACGCGCCCTTACGTTGGGTTACGAGGTATTGTGTAGATGTAGATGTAAATATAATGTGCAGCAGGGGGTCGTTCAACACCAATCATGCAACATCAAAGTTAAGCATTGCTTAACTGTTAGTTACTAGTGACTTCCTTTATATGACAGCAAGACAAACATTTGAAATATTGTTAACAACAGATACACGAAATTACGGTATCCAAGTGTAAAATGCTTATTTACGCATGCGAAACGAGCTAATAGTAGCAATGAAAACAAAATATGAGGGTTGGATAAAATAATGACAACGTATTATGTAGCTAGGTAGATGAGTCATTAAATTTACCCCCTAGAGCTGTCGTTTGAAGCTATTCTTAAAGATAATCCAAACTGTAGGGAAAATTACTCCTTAAATTTATTAGTTGTGAAAGCGTACGCTGAAGTATTGTAAGCCAACGGTGTTTCCACAAATCAATGGATTTATCTACCTAAACTTTACAAGCAATGTTATCTGGTGGATTACATCATAAATATGCAAGCATGCGTGGATAAAATTACATTTTTATGGAAAGAGGTCATCCATTTTAAACTTTAGGCCAACTGAGCCACAATAGTTAGTAGTAGTACGGAGTAAATTTAGTAGCATCAGCCTCAACTCTTCGTGAATTATTTTGCGTGGCCAAATTATTGGTTGTGCCACGTACCAATAAAAATGTGGAAAACACAAAGATATGTCATTTCATACGTGAATCAAAACGTAAAATATTTCATACCCTCTTGTGGCTCGCCTTTTACTAAAATCTAAAATATAACTTTCAGTAACGCTCCTAAAATAATATTAAATACATGGGTGGTAGGAGGTCTGTTCAAAAAGTATTGCAAATTTTGAATTTTCGCGGGTTACGTATATTTGATTTTTGATTTTGTTGTGGAGTTATGTTGGTACTTTTGTCTCTCCCATATGCCGAAAAGTTCGGCCATTTTGAATGTTCAGTTAATTGTTGACGGCTGTTTTGCTTGTCTTCGATTTTTGCCTGTTCCAAAAAATGGATAAAAGAATCTGTATCAAATTTTGAGTGAAAAACGAAATTAAGTGCGCGGACGCATTCCAAATGTTGACTGTGGCATATGGAGAAGCTACCTCGGACCGAAGCAACGTTCATCGGAGGTACAAAATGTTCTCAGAGGGCCGAGAAGATGTGAACGACGAAGAGCGTGCCGGACGCCCGAGCACGTCAATAACTGACGAAAACATTGATAAAGTGAAGAATATAATATTGGCCAATCGTTGAATCACCGCTAGAGAAGTTGCTGAGGACCTAAACTTATCGATTGGCTCGTGCCATTCGATGTTTGCCAATGATTTTGGCTTGACACGTGTCGCCGCGAAATCCGTACCAAATCCGTACCATTTCTCAATTTCGACTAAAAACAGCAACGTATTAACGTTGCTAATTAAGTGTTGGACTCTGTCCGCGATGACCCAAATTTGCTCCAGAGGGTCATAATTGGTGACGAATACATAGCATGTGACGGTGTATGGTTATGACGTGGAAACAAAAGCTCAATTTGCTTTCAGTTTTCTTCGGTTGCAGGGGCGTGGTCCATCACGAGTTCTTACCACAGGGTAGAACGGTAAATAAGGAATATTACCTGCAATTTATGCGCAATGTGCGCAAAGCAATCCGCTACACACGCCCGGATTTGCGGAAGAACAAAAATTGGCTTTCGCACCATGACAACGCCCCTGCTCACACATCGTTACTTGTGTGCGAATTTTTGGCCAAAAACAACACAACAATGATCCCGCAGCCACCGTATTCCCCAGATCCGGCCCCAAGAGACTTTTTCTTTTTCCCGAAACAGAAGAGGCCCATGAAAGGACGACGCTACGCTACGATTTACGAGATAAAGACTGAATCGAAGGAGGAGCTGAACAAGATTACAAAAAATGATTATTTGAAGTTCTTCGAGGATTGGAAAAAAACGTTGGCACAAGTGTGTAATATCTGATGGGGATTACTTTGAAGGGGGAAAAATTGATATTCATGAATAAATAATTAATTTTTGAAAAAACACAAAAGTCGCGATACTTTATAAACAGACCTCGTATATAGTGTATATACACACATAAATACGAATAATGGCCACTTAAATTAGTTCATATAGACAGTCATTAATATATATATATATATATATATATATATATATATATATATATATATATATACATATATATATATATATATATATATATATATATATATATATATATATATATATATATATATACACAAAGATATCGTCAAACTGACAGACCTTTCACCTAAGTGCCCAGCGTACCTACCACCAGTATCAATTCCCTTCCTAAAATCTTCTTATGCCCTCGCAATTGTTCTCCTAGCATCCCTACTTCAAAGCTCATTTTTCTTGAAAATAATGCCTAAATATACGGTCATTTCCGCCTTCTGTGTTTTATTCTCTATTCTCTCCGACTTGAATACATGATTTAGCCTTTACACGTCTAGAGAATTTATCCATTTCATGTTCCTTACGATTAATGTCAATTTCATACCCCACGCATGGATCCTTTAATACTCCCAACAATAACTCCATTTTGCTATCAGTCTGAATAAATAAGGTTTGATAGTTTGTAAATTTGATTACATGAGGTTTCTCAACCAAAGTAATCAGACCATAATTATTTCCAATACATGATCTTTCCAAGCCACTGTCAATTTTACAATAAAAAAGCACCTAAATGAAAAGAAACTGGAGATAACGAACGAAGAATATCCATAACAAAGTGAATTAATGTTCTTGGTATAACCTAGTGAATAAGGTTAAGACAATAGCTAAAGATGCTTTGGAAATGAACTGATGTATCGCGCTAAATTCCAAAGGAAAAATATTTTACCGCCTACCCACATATACTATATATATTTATTGTAAAGCTTTTGTTTGAAGATTGTTATTTGGCAGTCTATTATTTAGGTTTGGTTGTGGATGGATACAGGCACAACACGCCTGCATTTCTCAATCTCGCCTAACGAGACAACGTGACAGCCCACAATGCAATGCGCCCTTCTTCGATTCCACATACGAACATTCTAGGCCCTTCATTCCGACCAACACCCTATCCTTTTTCTCTCCCCCTTCCTTGCTTACCTCGTGTTCTCCTCAGTCTTCAACATTCCATCCCTAATCAAAAGGCTCTGCACCCATCAGTTTGAAAATATATCTTCAACAACGTATGTAACTTAAACACTAGGAGTAAATACGAGGGTCATCCGGAAAGTAGTACCCGTTCGTGCCGCATGAAGTGCTGACGACGCGAGTAGCCGCTGGACGAGGTCAGATAGCTTCAGTGGCTTGTCTGCCTTCTCTGAGCCAAGTTGCGTGACGCTAGCATTGCCTGCGTTGTTTCTGTGATTGTTTACAATGTTTAAAAAAATTGAGAACGCCGCCAGTTGTGAAGTGAGGGCAGTGATTAAATTCCTCAATGCAAGAAACGTTCGCCCATGTGATATTCATCGCCAATTAAAGGAGGTGTATGGAGACAATGTAATGGACGAGTCGTCTGTTCGGCGGTGGTGTCGCAACTTCAACATGGGGAGGGGGAACACACACGACGATGAGCGTTCGGGGAGACCGTCTGTCATTACAGACCAACTGGTGAGCTCAGTTGACGAATTCGTGAGGAACGATCGGCGCGTCACAATTGATGACATCTGTGAGCATTTTCCCAATGTTTCTCGAACAATTGTTCATGAAATTGTTTAACACCATCTGCATTATGCAAAAATTTGTGCAAGATGGGTCCCTCGCGTATCTCAATGAGCTGGCGGCGAAGGACTATGCAGCAGGAATACAGAAACTTGTCACACGTTATGACAAATGCCTTAATTTGCTTGGAGATTATGTTGAGAAGTAGTTTAAAGTATCCTATTTCAAATAAAATTTTTTATATTTGTTAATATTTACTTTTGTGTCTTTATTTCACGAACGGGTACTACTTTCCGGATGACCCTCGTAGTTCCCAATCAACCCTGATTCTATAGAAAATAATCATAGCTAACGAAACGTGGAAACATCGGCAATCGTCGATAGCAAAACATGCTCATAACTTCCTATGCATACAAGAGCCTGTGCTGGAACGTATTTTGATACGGGTTTTATCAGTTTAAGACTCCAATGTTAAACATTTTATCGTCAATTTTAATATCTAAAAGGAAATGACACAGATTTTTTAACGACGGGGTACTTAAACCCATTTGGGTCAAGAACATTCGTTTTTTTTAAAGAATACTGAGAGCTCTTTTGAGGAGATATTTAAATAATGTCGCAATGTTTAATTACATTAACTTCCAGGTTGAAAACACTCATTTTAATATGAAGTGATATCTGTACATGTAATTGTAATACTGCTGACTTACAGTATTAGATATCAGTATTGATAAGCTAATAATTTGAAGTACTTATATATATATATATATATATATATATATATATATATATATATATATATATATATATATATATATAATCAGACTTTGTGATTTTTCGGGTACCAGTTCTTCCTGGGAAACCATAACCGGCACAAGGAAAGGAACTGGCCCCCATACCCTGATGTGTGAATTTCATAAGCCGTGTAGGGCTTAGCACTAGGTGGTCTCTATCATCATCTACCAAACCGATCTTCGGGTTGATTACTGTGTTTATATACATATATATATATTTATATATATATATACATCATAAATAAATATAAGGAAATAATTCTAAGTACTGATACATATACATATATAAATCTCAGGCAACATATTTGAAATGAGAAGGTTTGATCACAAGTCAACCAACACGACTTGCCAATGAAATTTGGAAATTTGCAGTATTTATCCCCAGAATTTTAGAGTAAAGATAAATATTTAGCACGAGGCATTAATAGTAATACATGAAATATAAACTACCCGAGTATTTAGGCTAGCAATATATAAACCATCACACATATGGCCGCTTTAAATTGAGATTTTATTGACCTAGAAAAGTTGTTTTGCTATTGGAAATCAGGAGCAAAAGTGTCAATACTTCTGAATAGAGGTTAACTTCGATTGCGTCTTAGAGGATATTTCATTTTGCTAATGTTTTTTCATCCCTGGTCTTGTTACAAGAAAGTCATGCCAACAATATTCTTATAATATTTTAAATTATTTCATTTGATCTACCGCTTTGCAACTTAATCCGTAGACTACCTACTATATCCCTTTTTATCATTCCTGCATGTTTCTCACATAAATATTTAGAACTCTATGGTGATTTCTAATAATAAGCGCATATAAAAACAACCCCAGCACGTTAAAAATAAGAGAAATCGCTCTAATACTGAACATGAAAAATCAATCTTTAACGGCTGGTCTTTTGGAAACGTATTCTGAAAGATGTTGGAACCAGATTCTCATTTCCTATCATATAAATGCCAAAAAAATCATATATTTCCTATATCAATAAATATCGATATTGGTAATTAGATTCTTAATGATTTCAACAAATATTGTGAATGAGTTCAACATTCGAAAATATATATTATATATGTTAATTAATCAGAAGCAGGAATAGTGAGTCCGACAACGAAATCGAAGGCCGTCGGTTCGATTCTCAGGAGATCCAACAATGTTTAACTTTGGGAAAAATTATATATTTGATTTTTACGCAACGAGGTTCTGATAGGGAAGATCAAGAAGATCGGTCCGGAATCAACTGGCACGGCTGTACACGAGAATTAATTGACCGCAGTACTATCGCACGATATGGAAGACGACGGGAAACTAATGCATCAGCCTACCTGGACTACACAACTAAGCTATCAAATATGAAGAATTGATGGCTGCAGGATATAAATACGAAGTTTGTCCAACCTGCGTTTTTTTATTGTGAGGGTGTTGTGCACTACGAATTAGCTCTAAGTGGTCAGACGATCAACAAAGAATATTACGTTGAAGTTCTGAAAAGATTGCGTGATTCCGTGAGAAGAAAACGACCGCGTCTTTGGTCAAGCGGTGACTGGCTTCTTCACCACGATAACGCACCAGCGCATTCATCGAACCTTGTGCCGCAATTTTTGGCGTAACACAAGATTGTACAGCTTCGCCAGCCTCCGTACAGTCCCGGCATAGCTCCCTGCGACTTTTGAATGTTCCCGAAATTGAAAATGGCGCTCAAAGGAAAGTGGTTCGACGACATAGAGACGATTCCGAGAAATGCGACGCACGAGCTGAAGGCCATTCCAAAGTCTGCGTTCGAGGATTGCTTTAAGATGTGGAAGCACCGCTGGGAGCGTGCGGTTCAATCAAATGGGGACTACTTCGAAGGATGCCACGGCCCGGATGACGAAGACTAGCACCAATGCGGAAATATGAACGCAGGTCGGATAGTTTTAGGACTCACTTCGTATAGCGATTGAATTGGTAATATCGTTAATCAAGAAACTTTTGCGCATAAACATGAATTTTGACGAAAATTGTTGTCAAAATTGAGGTGGATGGCTATCTAAGCCTGGTAAACAAATACTTTCTGTCTCTCTCCATGTACATCAAATGCGCCCCGACGCAAATTAAAATCTTCTATTTGAACACCCGGTGGTAGAATTTTTTTAACATTTTATTATTACTTAAATGTATTTGTACAGTAAAAAAATTATCAAGCGCATAGAAATATAAATCAAACCCTGCTAGACCTACAGAAGCGTGTGACAGAGGGTTTAAGGACACCATTCTTCATAATGTAAATTCAGGTAGCCCTTCTTTAAAGGTTCAAGTGACTTTGCAAATCCTTGCAATTCTCCCAAGAGGCTTCTGATTGCAATAAATTGAACTACTTCCCGTTTTTGCAACAATTGAACTTCTTCCCATGCCTGTGCTACGCATTAAGCGACACTAAAAGATATGCATAAAATTTAAGAATTTGGATGGGGACTCGTAAATCGACACTTAGCTTTGAGAAGCGGGCTTCAGTTTAAATAAGATGTGTTCAAAACTGTTATTTTAGGAATTACCGTAAAATTTCGATCGCAGTGGTTTGAGTGACTCACTTTTGACCAGTTCCTGCTGTGATTACGATTTGCGAGGGTATAACGTGTCTAAATCCGTCTGCAGATCCTGTTTTTTAGCATGTTGATCTAATATTCCTGGATAGTTATGGCATCCAGATAACCCCCTCGGTGACACAAGTAAACTAGAGTGTCGTGCTCCTTCCTGGAGGTATTATTCTCGCCTGCCCTCTTCCTACGAGTACTTCATCGGCAAAACCACATAATAAGGCATGTGGCGGGGGATGTGGTTGGTCACCAAAAATGTTTGCACGAATATTATTTCATAGATATATTTGAATATACATATATATGAATTCAAATGCAAAAACGCTCGTACATGCATTCATACCATATACATCATGCAATAATTGACTAAATCGTAAAATGTTTTTCTTTAAGGAAATATATATATTCGCGTGCTTGGGTCCAACACATTTTATACAGAATCTGGGGTGGGAACCTTTAGACATGCGATTACTCAGGGCAAGATTAAACTTATTACAAAGATTTATAGCGTGTGGTTTTCCATCCGACGTTGGATATATAATTAGACCTCCTAATTGCATTGGCAAGGCCGGCAAATGTCACAAAATTAGAGAGTTAGATTGTGGAACTGATAGATTCATGTAATCGTTGTTCCTGCGCACTATTCTCGATAACAGTAAAAGGGGGAACACCTAAGAAAATAATAGGTGTATATAAATTAAATTCCCACAAAACACTCTCCAAGCCTGGCGTCCTAACGCCCCCCACCGTGCGTCCTTGTGCCACGTGGGGTGTAGGCGAATGTACGAGTATATATAGCATAGTATAGCAAACTCGTATATCGAGTCTTTTGTATTTCTGAATTGTCCATTCGGAATGCGTAGAATACTAATTGGTAATATGTGTCTGAATTGCATGTGTGCCTGCCCACTTTTAACGTTTTTTCTTGTATTCTTTGTGTAGGTATAGGAATAGCTGCTGACCGTTTAATACTAGTGATCTATGGAGGCATGTTGCATGATTGGTGTGGTTCGGTCACCCCTTTCCCACACGATTTTTGGTGGATCGCGGGGTGCCAGGTGCATGAGGAAATAGAGGGAATACATGTAGAATGGCTGGTGACCTACCACCTCCTGCCACACGTCCCTGCGACGGCTTGCGGGGAATTATGTTGATGTACATGAACTTAGTTATGACTGTGTATTGCACGGGGGAAGACGATTACTTGAAACTGCCTGTAGCGGAGTCTGTAGAGGAAACTACCAATATACTTTGAGGCAATTATAAATCCCTCTGTTTCACAAGCAAACTCTGGTGTCCTGAAGCTTTCTTAAAGTCTATGCCTTGCCTGTTCTCCTCGTGAATCGAAGGTGCTACCAACCTTATTCCTCAAACGTGCCCGTCAGTGTTACTCTCTTCTCGAAGCAACCTGGCGGTTTCGGAATCTTTTCCAATCCTTGGAAGCGTTCAACGTTTTCTCCAATGAATAATACTTTCCTGAAAGCCATCTAATGAATCCTAGCTTGATTGATACTGACCCGCATACATGTATTCTTCTGATGTGTGTACCCCATAAAAGGCTTAGTTGTCAGTGTAACGCTGAAGTATATGGCCTAGTCTGAGACCCTCAACTCGATGTTTGTAAGAACTGAAATCCTCCTTTTTCTATTACCCCGTCACACCTACTCTCCTTTCGTAATATATTTTTTTAAATCTAGGCAGTGATCTTAATTCCTTTATTAACACATCCTCCGGTGGATTCAGGAACTTGCCCGCGTATTACAAACACGGCCCCACCAACGCGATATCAACAAGTATCAATTAATACTATTTACAATTTAGACGAGGGTGGTCTTAAAAGTTTCCGACCTCAAAACTATTCAGAAAATTTCAGAATAAATGTCTTGTATATTTATTAGGTCGGAAACGTTTCAGACCACCCATGTATATACAATACAATTCATCCCAAAACTCGCCTAATGAAGACCATTTCAATATTCAGCTGGATTACCAATAAGACCTGAAAATAACATCTTTTATGCAACGCAAAGGATGTCCTATTTGAACTGATGATTGTTGGTTTTTTGCGGGTGAAACATCGCTCTACTGTCGCATTGAAATCTTGTTGGCAATCCCCACGAAAAATACAGATCAAAACTCGAAAGTGATTTCCGCTTGTAACTTTCCAGTGGTTTTGTGGCCCATTGCTGGATGCGCGTCTCCTTTGGATTCCTCAGGACTGGTTTAGGAACCTGAAGTGTAGGTACAAGTTTTCCTCTTTTCTTTTTCGGTGGTTCGGCGGGGAAATATTTTAAGAGCCCTCAGAAAAAATTTTTGACCGACCCTACCCATTGACTGTTGGAAAAAGGAGAGTATGGAGTCACATACCTTCTCATCTTTTGAATATGCTTAGGAAAGTTGCAAGAGGGCCCAATCTTGCTTTTTTTTTCTTGGGGACAACACCCAAAGTATAGCTGAATTCCTCACACGGTTTATAGTGTGTGTGTGTGGGTAGAATACTGGCCGTGACAACTTTTGATACTTCTTCAACCTTCACCCCTCCATGTGTGATCGCAAAAAGTCTGAAAAAATTAAGCACCCCGAAATGACGCTGGAAAAACCTTTTCCTTTTTGTTCTCCACAACCGTGAATCAAACACTCGAGACAATTCGCAGAATACGCCATCCACCCTTACACACTGAATTCGACCATGTGCTACAGAGTCTACCGGATTCAGAAAGAGTCGTTAGAGATGAACAGAAACCGTCACCTTGCTATTGGAAGGCCTTGGTTGAGAGGCACTGGAAACTCGAAGACTAAATGGGCGACTAAAACTTTCAGAAAAGTGCAAAACACTCAAGTTTGACTCAGACGCTGAGATGGAATAATGCTATCGTCTCATTGAGTTCGTTGAAAGGAGAGAAAACAATGATTATTTTAAGACAAATTTACTGCAGAACAGATCTCTATAAAAACTGAAATAACCAGCTGTCTCGAGGTTTGTTTGAGCCCTTTCCATCCAATTTTGGGAGTTTTAAGAATAAGTGTAAAGCAGCCACTGGGTGATAAACTTCATTGATCAGTGATTATTGTACTATTGTACTTATTAAAATATTGTTTGATTGTGATGAGGATGGCGTCAGAAGTTGTATTGCAAAAGTGAATGATGTGTTACTTGTGCGTGATTTTGAACGGTATATGAAATTGTTGAGTGCGTGATTATGGACGGAGTGTGGCGATGGACGGTGCGTAGTATGGTGTGAACCTATCCCATGGGTGATGGTAAAGGTGCGGTTGGTAATCTTTAAGCGTCATTGTATATGAGAGCATTTTGTTTCCCCTCTGTTCTTCTTGTGTGTGTATGTATGTATGTATGTGCATTGTAAGAGTGACCTTTGACCAGACTAGACCGTTGCCAACAGGCCTAATTGCAACGATAAATTCTAAAATTAAAAAAAATAAATAAACTAAACAGCCCGAGGGTTGGTTTTTGTATGAAAAGATTAAAAACAAAGTCCATTCAGAAATTTTCGCATTTAGGTTGGGGGCAGCAGTTCCTTTCCCTATTCCGCCCATGGTTTCCCAAGCAAGGCAAGTAGCCGAAAAAATCACATACCTTGGGTGAAGCTGAGGGTGCCCAGAGGCATCCCCGGGAATCGAAACCGTACCCTCCAGTAAGCAACCCAGCGCTCTAACCACTGGAATTCCACTCCCCCTAAATATTGAAAGGATTTACTTGTGACCACGCACAATTAAACAGTGCGAAAAAATAGAAATCATGTTTTTGACAATTCAATCAAAAGTTAGACTCTATGAACGAGTGACGTAACATCCACTGTCACCCGATCTACATAGCGGCTTGTAGGGAAAGATGCAAATGAATCGCTTTATGCAAACACTTAACGCGTTCTTACAATGCATAGTCAAGGGTTGGTCAACACCCTTCGCCACTCACACACGCATGCGTGAAATGACGTCGATGTGGATGCAGTGGATCTGTGTGGAAAACCTCTCCAATCGTGTCTTCAAAATGGTGTCATCCAGAAGGTCACTGAGCACTCAGAATAAATTTTGCAAGAGGAACATGAAAAAAAAAGTAATCTCTGTATTTTTCAATGCGTCGAGTTATCAGGCGATTGAAGAAAACGTTCTCCCTCTTCCGTAACGACATCCTCTCGAACCCCGCGGATTAGCTTTTCGATAACTTTTTTTTTTGTATCGTCCCGTGGTCACACATCTTATTTCGTTCTAATTCGAACTTCTCCACCATGAACTAACCCAGTTCTCAATGTCTCCAGCATCACGGAACTTGAAGTCGTATTTTCTTCGGGCGACTAGGGTTTTTAATATAATAAATTCATGTTGGTATTCGGACTGTGTGCATTATCCAGTTAAAGAGATCTACTTCTCAGATTCGTCCTCCCTCAGAAAATCACCGCAGAGCTGGCATACTTCTAGGAACTTGATTGCTTTTTTACGTAGGGCTTATCTGGAGACTTGGTTTAACGGAGCTTGACTTATATACGTATATATGGGACTTACGTGTGTATATATATATATACATATATATATATATATATACATATATATATACATATATATATACATATATATATATATATATATATATATATACAATATAGAAACACAAAAAAAGAAGAACACTCACACGTTATTTCTTGATATTTCGACGGAAACAATCCGTCTTCCTCTGAAGATATAGAAGTAATGCCCATTACTTCTATATCTTCAGAGGAAGACGGATTGTTTCCGTCGAAATATCAAGAAATAACGTGTGAGTGTTCTTCTTTTTTTGTGTTTCTATATTGTGTGTTACTGTGTATTGTACTATTTGGCACTTCCGTGTTACGTCTACGAAGGCATATATATATATGTATATATATATATATATATATATATATATATATATATATATATATATATATATACACATATATATATATGGGTCGCGGTATTCCAGGGGTAGAGCATTTGACCGCTGACTGGGTTCGATTCCCGGGTAAGCCACCCTGGGCATCTGTAGCTCCACCCAAGCTATGTGATTTTTCGGGTACCAGATCTTCTTGGGAAACCATGAAACGGCACATGAAAAGGCACTGGCCCCCTACCCTGATTTGTGTGTTTCACACGCTGTATAGGGCTTAGTACTGGGTGAACTCTACCATCACCAACCAAACCGACCTTCGGGTTGATCACTGTGTTTATATATATATATATATTGGACTCAATATATATATATATATATTGGACTCAAGACATAAAAGGGACTAGGAGTTGGAACAGAATATATGTAGTTGTAAAATTGCAACATTTTATATAGCCATCTTTTTTGTCTATGTGGCACCTGCTATCAAGCCAGAACTGACTGGCTTAGCAGGACCAGAATGACCATTCAATTTGTACCTCTCTCAATTCTTACTACTATTGCACATGATGAATATCGTCCGTTCATGTTTTTTGTATTTGATTTTTTTATTGTACATGATTAATAAAACATTACAATATTATTATCATATGTTTTTAGAGTGGAAAGGCACTCATTAGTATCAGAATTATCTCCAGAAGGCCTTTGGCTCGAGAATCGTAACAGCGTTCGTACGAATGGAAGGAAAAAGTCCAATAATAGCGCAGTTGCAGCGAATAGACTAAGACCACCTGGCGCGATTCCTCGTACTAAAAGGAAAAGACCTGCTCAAATCAAGTGACCTTGGAAGGAGTGAAACACTTTGGTTATCACTATTATTTCTAGGCAATCGTGGGGCTCACACAGAATTCGAATTCTTCTCAAAGTTGTGGGTAAATGAATTGAGATAGTGAAGGATGGATAGTATTTCGAGTTGTTAAGATTACGTTGGGCGTATACTACAAAGCTTTTGGGTGCCCAGGAGAAAGTGTGCATTAAAGAACTATCGCAGGAAAAGTTCAAAGACCAGCTAGATTCATTGTGCACTCAAGGAAGCCCAAGCTCCTTCCAAGGTAACGCCACAGGACTTACCAACGTTCATTAGTGGTCATTGAACATAAGGAGAACACTTAGCTTGTGCAGTTACTTTCTCCGGATTATTTGTTGCGCCATTCTATTATATAAGGTTTGAGTGACGATTGCATATATATTAGGCGGGTGATAGTTAAGAGGTGTAAATCGAGAGATAGACACTCGAACATAAAATCAGACATTGATGGAAAGAGAAATCTTAGTATGGTAAAGGATAAATACATTGCAATCATTTGGAATGCATAGTTTCAACTTAGTAGTCATTCTTCGAGATGTTAGCCGTCGTAGAAGGATACGTAAAGAAGACAGCATCATGCAACCGAGAGATACGCATTTGGAATGATAATGGCATTTATGGCACGACGCAATAACCATGAAAGCATTTTATGCAAAATGTTTTCTTTTGCCTCCAGTTTTTTCACAAATATAAATAATAATATGATAGCTAATTTCACATAGGAAATTAATATAATGACGAAGTGCGATATTATTTTCGAGGAAACAGTAATATCTCGATACTCTCTGCGAAAAAGACTACATTATTGAGTGAGTTTCTTCATCTACAATCACTAAATACTATTAAAATTGAACTGTTCGTTCAGGGTCACTGAATTTACGCACGTGAATGATACTTGCATCTTCACCACTTACTCTCATGCTAGAGCCATGAAACGTGTGTCATTTGACGTGGAATGACATTAACTTTAACGATCCGTTGTGCCTTTGCGCTAACTCTTGTTGTTGAAGAGCAAGGCTCAAATTCGTGTTTCATAGCGCACTCTAATTTGCTGCGGGTAATAATGCGTATTAATTGGTACCAATTTTGAAGAAGTAAATGAAAATGGTAAACAATTCATATTTGAATGAAATAATCCACAAAATTTTATAGAGATAGGAAAAAGAGGTAACAGATCAAATAAACATCAGAGTACTAACTAAATTTGCGTATATATTATTTAATATTTGTATGAAAGAAATGAAAATTATTCTAAACAATAAATTTTTGCACTTCCAATTAAACGCCATTGAAAACCATAAACGTTTTTGAGTTCAAACTAGGGGCTAAGTTTAAAAACAATATAGCAGCAATATAGCATGTATGATACATACCTGTAGTTTATTTAAACGCCGTCATTGCGATAGTTTGTGGTTATAATGGAAAAAGAAAACTGATGTTCAATTGTAGTTTTTTTTGTTCTTATATATGTACTCGTATGTAAAAGACGAAACAGGTGGTGGGGAAATGCAATGAGAAAGTTAAAGAGAGGTGTTATTTTGCTCCAGTTAGACCTCATTTGGAATATGCCGCGAGTATTTGAGATCCTTGGCAGAACATTTGTTAAAAAGGAATTAGATAGAGAAAATCCACCAGATTCGTTAAAAATTGTTATGATAAGAACACAAATGTGACAGGTCTCTTAGGGGATTTAGGCTGGGAACCACTTGAGCTACGAAGAGAACAAGCGAGACTTTGACTTTTAGAAAAGTCAGAACAAACGAGTTTAACGATGACACTAAAGGAATTATCATGACCCCACACTACTTAGGTGATAAAATAAGGGAGATAGATTCCTGTACAGATAGATACAAATACGCATTCTTTTCCCGAACAATCAGAAATCATAATAGTAAGACACCGAAGTCACTTCAGAAATATTAAAAACATTAAATGTACAAGTCAGAACATTATTACACATTGTAAAAACATCAGGTATATTTTTAGGTGCATGTGTATTTTAGTTGGTAGTTTGTGTTTGCATATGAGTGGATTTTAAGGGTTTTTGCATGAATGTATGCCATTTTTTGCATGTGGATGCATGAATTTGTGGCTTTTGCATGCGTTTTTTTTCTTAATTACTGGTGGTACCCTAACACCCCCCGCCACACGCCCTTGCGGCGGCTTGCGGGGTATTAAGTAGTTGTAGATGTAGATGAAACTTATAAAAACAATATAAAGGACAGAGACTGATAGAAATGGATTCGTCAACAACCCAAGTGAAACAAATGAGTTGCCTATGAGATCGCACTAAGGATTTCAGGATATGAGCGTAACTTTGTGCATGTCGCCACGCAAACCGCAGAATTTAATCCCTAATGCAACCATCAATCCCTCCGTCACTCACAATCATCGGTTTTCTTTCGTCAACATGATGAAACCCGCAGTACGAGTGCCGCGGTTTTCATGGTTTCAAAACTGAATGTCGGTTGAACTGATTCGTATATGACAGAATCTGCAGTTGCCCGCACGTGTACGCCAGTGACTCCCACTTCATTCGAAGCTGGAATATGACCTTAAATACAGCTATGCTGGGCTCACCATCATACTTAATTCGATGCAATATTACTTTATCAAAGACCCGTCACTCATTTAATACGTAGACAAACGCATACGTATTGTCATAGCACGTTTCAGTACAGGCAATGGTGTTTATAATCAGATGCTTCGCAGATAAGCTGTAAAAGCCCTGTAATAATTCCGATGCTGTTATATAATTTCAAAGTATTGAAAAACCTTGAATATTATGTTAAAATATCTAAACCATTTGAACAATGAAAATATAATGATGACGTTGAGTACTTTAATCTTGCTCCTCGTCATTTTGAACTAATGTAGTATTGCGCCTATTACGAAACCAAAAACAAAAATGATGGGTTTCTCTCTCATTTTTCCTACATCTACATTTACATAGACATATAAATGCCTATATATATATATATATATATATATATATATATATATATATATATATATATATATATATATATATATATACATATATATGTATATATATGTATATATATATATATATACACATATATACATATGTATATATATATATATATATATATATATATAATATCTTCTTCTCCTGCGTCCTCTGTCCTGCTGCTGCTGGTTTTCCCTTGCAAGGGTTTCGTGGGATGACGACCGCGGAAGCCTTGCCTCCCCCGCTTCCGGGCACGACACACGAACGATTGGGCCGAGTCCCGTAATTGCCAGGACTCAAAATCTCTATAGTCCATCATGCTAATCATGGGAATGATAATTGAGGTGGTTTCCCGTTGCCTTCCTCAATAGTGTTTTTAACGTGACACCATCACTTACTGACCGCCCCACTGGGGTCAGACGCCATTGCAGCCGCCTCACTGAGGAACAAACGCTGCGTGGACTACCTTTCGTCTGGCTCTTAACCTTCGACCTATCTGGCATGGGTGACCCTACCAGAAGCAATTAGTATTGCTCCCGCCAGCACGGCTCTAGGGGTCATCGGAACGCGCAAGCCCATCCATTACGTCAAGGTTGTAGTCCGGGGAGGCAAACGAGGAAAGGGAAGGAACAGGATAAGGATGTTGGACGGAATGAAGGGAGGAAGAAAGCACTCAGGGCTGAAGAGGGACCTGATGTAGAGTAGGATGTTTTGTTTTGCTTAGGGTCACACAATATTTAGTTAGTAATTATGTCCATCCAAAAACCTACCTTAACAGGTTGATTACCTAATAATAATAATAATTATATATATATATATATACAGGGTCGCATCCAAAAGTGGTAGGACTGATTTTTTTTTTACAAGAATTTTATTGACGATATACTTACATCGACTTAATAATCTTCAAAGTATGCTCCTTGAGCTGCTACACACTTAGTATAACGTTGCTCCCATTCCCCGTACGCCCGCTGGAAATTTTCTTTGGGGATGCCGTAGATGACCCTCGTCGAAACCTCTTGAACGGCCTTTATCGAGTCAAAACGTCGTCCCTTGAGCTGTCTTTTCATCAGGGGGAAGAAGAAGAAGTCTGGTGGTGCCCGATCGGGAGAATAGGGCGGGTGCGGCAACGTGGCAACGCCGTATTTGGCCGTTGCCTGCTGGTCGACACTCAGAATTTTCGGCACCATCTTGGCGCACACCTTGCGCATGGCCAAATCCTGTGAAATAATGCGTTGGACGTTGGATGCAGACAGACCCAACTGGTCTGCAATTTCTTCACTGGTTAAGCGTCGGTCTGTGTTCGGATGTGTCCTCACTCTGTCCACATTGGTGTCGGTTCTTGCCGTCGACGGCCGTCCGGAGCGATGGTCGTCTTCAACGAGCTCCCTACCCTCTTTAAACAACTTGTGCCACTCAAATACTGTGGAACGGCTTAAGGCAGTGTCCCCAAAGCCTGCTTGATCATATCGAGGGTCTCAGTAGCCGTCTTCCCGAGTTTCGCACAAAACTTCACGGAATAACGTTGCTCTAAATTCAGATTCATTTTGCTTTTCGACGCGGACAAAAAACTTGCTTCACTAAAAACGGTGTCCTCACTCAACGACAGCTTGCAGGCGACTGAGGTTGGTGTCGGTCTGTTGCTAAGAGCCCCCTCCACCTTACCCTGCCAGGCAGACCCCCCTCTACCACTCTGTTCGCGCCAGAGAAAATCAGTCCTACCACTTTTGGGTGCAACCCTTTATATATATATATATATATAAACACACAAACGCGAAAACCAGCTAAATGGCGAACATCTACACATTCACATGGAAATAGTTATAAGGAAAAGGAATAGGAAAATACACACACACATGCATACATTATTACGAGTATTATTACAAGGTAATCTACTGGTTAAGGTAGGTTTTTGGATGAACACAACTTCTAAATAAATATTTTGTGACTCCTACCGAAACAAAATCCAGCAATTCAGCTCTACATTAGGTTCCTCTTCATATCTTCCTTCCTTCATACCTTCCTTCATACCTTCCTTCCTCCCTTAATACCGTCCAACATCCCTATCCTGTTCCTTCCCTTTCCTCGTTTGCCTAACATTCTCCCCTCTATCACGGTCTTCAACATCCCACTGCCTGTCAATACCCCCTTCATCCACTTTTCCTGCCTCCATAGGTTTCTCCCAACAAAACCCCTTTCTTCGCCCACCATACCCAGTACTTCCTCATTTGTTTTCTTCCCTGTCCATTTCACCTTCTCCATCCTTCTCCAAACCCTCATTTCAAAAGCCTCCAGTCTACGTCTATCTCCTGCTTCAATGACCGCGTTTCCGCGCCGTACACAGCTGCGCTCCATATCAAAGTTTTTACGAGTCTTTTCTTAATATCCTCACTCAACGTCCCTGCCATCAACTCCCTCCTCCTAGTGAAAGCCTCTTTGCCTAGCTATGTACATACGTGTACATAGCTACATTACTGTTATATACATATATATATATATATATATATATATATATATATATATATATATATATATATATCATGCAACAATTGACAAAAACATCAAATGTGTATCTTCAAGTATTTTTGTTGTAATTGCGTATCTTGCAAAGGAAGAACAACTACTTGGATCTGTTCATCTCTCTTACTAAATTCCTTAGGTAAAATCTACCGTAGTTGTTGGGAGCATAATAACTCTCTCGGTGTCGCAAGAAAACTCAGGGATCGTATGCCTTTCTAAAAATCTTAAGTCTTTCATGCTCTGTTCTTGAATCATATGGAGGTTCCAGCCAAATTTTTACTAGCGTGCCCGCCACGTTTAAACTCTTCTCGAATCAATTTTTAACGAATCCAATGGATTTTCCCTTAATACAAGTCCTTTCCCTTGATATTCCTTGGGATCCTAAATCCTTTCCGCGCTTTCCAAACGTGGCCTAACTAAAGCTTGTTCGACACCTCTTATAGTATTCCCCTCTCATCCATTACATCCACATAGCTTTTTTAGATCATGTTAAGACCAAATGCTGGCAAACAAAAAAAGGTTTATTTTCCGTCGTATCCAGCGTGGAGAGCCGTCTTCGCTTACATTACTAACGAGCATCTATTAGGGTCGAAGTCAATTAGCACTTATCCCACCTCGAGACCCGTTGCATCATTCTCTCCTACTCTTCCCTGTGGATAATCTAACCAACCAGTAACCATAACACCTATTTCACCATTCAGTGAAAAGGCACGTGATTAGTGACCTACCAACGCACACTCCCCTCCCCCTCTTTACCCCTCTGCCCTGCACCAACCGGATGGTTTACCCTGTCCCTCTTCGGACACACTCTTAACTTAATGAAGCGCGACGAGCGCAGGAGAATTTTGCAAACAAAACGCCCTCGCGCGGCACTTAAAATCCGGGATCATAAAAACCTTTCAGGTACACACAAAAACTCTTAAAAGTCTTCGCTGAGCCTTGATTTTCCGACGCCTATCTGCTACTCCCCCCACACTCACGCGGTCGACTTCTTCTGGGTTGGACAGTGTAATGGCTCCATAACCCGTGAACATTTCGGTTCGACCCGGACAGCAGCAAGAACGAAGGACGCATGCAGTCACGGCTCAAAAAATGTTAGCAGGAGGTTATTCCCCCCCCCCCCCTCACTCTCTCCGTCCGCTCTTCCGCCGCCTGCGTTCTGGGCGAAACCAAGAAGTTAACGATTCCACGATACAGCTGGTTCTTTCTGTCGGGACGATCTCACTTGACGCGCCTACATCCGCGTTACAAACTGTGACCCGCGACGGGAGCGCGTGTGAGGGACGTGCTCTGCATCTACGTCTGCAAGGTACTCTTATAATTCACTGCCAGGGAATGTGGCGGGGGGTGATGCCACACCAGGGGCGCCACATTAAAGTTAAATCTTCATCTAGCACACATGCTGCCTCGAGGGCGTGTGGACGGGGGTGTCAGGACACAAGCCATTAATGTGTAAACTGCCGCTTATACATTAATAGGAACATATTTATATCAGCTTGTATAGTACAAAAACGTACATACAGGGTCCGTACAATAGGTATCGGGACTGGTTACAAAAATCAAAATAAATTGCATTTATCATTACAATTACTTAATAATCTTCAAAATGCATTCCTCCTACATCGATTCACATAATTCGGCGCGTCTGCCACTCGTCAAAAGCCCGCTGTAAGTCGGTTTCTGGAATACTGTTGAGAGCCCTTGTGGTCACCCTTTGAACCACCTCGGTGGAGTCGAACAGATATCCTTTGAGCTCCTTTTGAGCTATCCTTTGAGGTAATAACGTTGTCGAGAAACCATCTTCCTGGACGCATTCCAAAATTTCTTGCGAAATTTCCACCCGCGACAGCTTTTGTTCCTCGCTCAAGACTTTCGGTACCAGCTTCGCGCACACTTTCCTCATCGCAAGATCCTCTGTTACAATTGTGTGGACAGTTCCGACTGAAAGGCCGGTCTCCTCACTGAAAAGAGCGATGGTTAAACTCCTGTCAGAGTCTAAAACTTTTTTCACTTTGGGCACCTGAGCATCTGTTCGAGCTGTCGTCGGGCGTCCGACGCGTTGCTCGTCTTCGACGAGCTCCCGGCCTTCCTTAAACATTTTGTGCCACTCAAAAATTCTTGTGCGGCATAAGGCATCATCTCCATAAGCCTTTTTAATGAGTTTAAGGGTCTCCGACGCGGATTTCTCGAGTTTAACGCAAAACTTCACAGCGTAGCGATTATCGAGGGTGAGCTCCATGCTAGCGCGACGACACCACAAGCAATCACACGTCACAAAAATCCACCTACTGTCTCAAGGCATGCCCGGAAGCGACTGAACTAAAGTGCGCCTGAGTGGTGGGGGACCTCTCTACCGAGCCAACCGGTCGGACCCCCTGAATCCACACCCAGAGAGTGCGGGTTCGAATCCAGGCGGCGTATGATATTGCCGAGATATCCTAATACCTACTTATGTGCCATGTGAAATACGCCGACTTCCTGATGGGACGTAAATGGTATGATCCCTTGGAGTCTTTCGTTTAGAGTCGCAAAATGAGGTCGGTGTGGTAGTCTCCACCCTTCTCCCCCCCTCAATCCCTTATAATCCCACAAAATAACCAACCTAACGCCGCAAATTGAAGTCAGCCGTCTGTCAGTCGGTCACACATACCCGGCACATCCCCGATGAGTGAGGGTAAGAAGTAGGATTGGATGACAGTGGGCAAGGAGAATACGAGCCCCGCTCGAAATCCGTCACCCGACAGCGGAAAGAAGAAAGGAAATGGCTTGTTAAGGAATTTCGGAGTGGGGCATGGATAGTATTAAAATGTTCTTGTCAAACTCGAATTACAGTGAGGAGCTCAGAAACTAATCCCATTCCTTTCATATTAAGATGAGGAAGTCGGAGAGATTTAGGACTTCCTTTGGGTTTGGATACGTGAAAGAGATTATGGATAAATGTCGCTCCCTTAGCCCCTTGGCCTGACGGATCCAGGGCCCGAAATAAAATCGGGGGATTATATTGGTACCCATTGACGACATCCGCGCGACGAAGCCGACTCAGATCTGAAACCTAAACTAACCATCACGATCAAATAAAAACCGCGCGTCAAGCATTTATGAAGGCTGTTCGTCATTGTCTTTTTATTGCTTCTTTTTTTGAGAATTGGTGAGGGGTTTGCTGGGTTTAGCTGGAACTTACGTAGGTTGAATGCTGCGTCACATGTCGTCGCCCGATTATTGCCAAACTCTCTCTCTACCAAGGATGAACGAATGTTGAAAGGTAACTGCTAAATGCAAATCTACCCTGATGGACCATTCATAGAGCAGCAGGGTTTAAGTAATTCCCGCCCTACTTTCTATCCATGCTCTTCCGTAAAATGATAGTCCACTTATTATACGCATTTCGGGGGCGGGACGTGATAGTCCAGTGGGTAGATTAATTTCGTTAATCTCTAGGTTTCTGTTGGCAAATCCCTTCTGGCATTACCACATGGGACTGTCATGTAATGAATGTAGTGCCCGTTTCAATATTCCCTACCCTTGTTTTTTTTTTGATTTTAAGTTCCCGCTTCCATCCCTCACCCCTATCGGTGGGGGTGATGCCTCACGACGTCCGCTGCCAACAGCGGGGTGTCACATTTTCTACATGTGACTTTACGGGCGGGGATTGTGAGTTGCATGTCCAAAGGTAAATGGAATATCCTCTTCTTGCTTTCCAGTTCTGCATGACCTGTTTTTGTATGGTGAAGGTATATCATATTAATGATTGCGGTTCATTTTTGTTCCCTTCTTTTTCGTATAAGAAAGAACTATTTTATTTGGTGTAATTAACACTTATTTTGAATTAAGTCTTCCTCCAGCACATGCGAGTATAAAATTGCACGGTATTAGAGGTTTCTCAGTGAATATTGTTTTCCCTTTTCCCTTCCTCCTCTACCTTATTCTCTCTTATCCCTCACCCATCCCACCTGGTGCTTGCACTCTCTGCCTCACACATTTCGGTGAATTGCGGGGTATTTATGTAGATGGGGTTATAGCGCCGGGATTCTTGTCACAGGTTCAGGGTTCGATTCTCGGGGACACCTCCGGGGGACCCTAGACTTTAGCCAAGCTTTGTGATTTTTTGGGCTGTTTAATGGGAGATCTTTCTGGGAAACCATTGGCGGAACAGGGAAAAGGACTGGTCACCTTTACACTCCTAATGTGTGACTTTCACACGCGATTGGGCGTAGTACTAGATGAGCTCTACCCTCACCTATCACACCAACCTTCGAGTTAAAAACTGTGGGGGTTGGATATATGTTTTTTGTGGAATAAATAAACGTACATTTTTGCAAGGTAAACCGCTTTTTTCTTTTAACCAGGTCCAGTGATAAAAATTGAAATGATTTACCAGGTCTTGCAGCCGGGTTGGTCCTATGAGATGTATTCCTCCTTCCAGACGCCTATTTTGGGACACCGTCGTCGTGATGACCATCGCTTAATATTTTTTTTCCAAATGAAGATGAACCGTGATGCAAAATGAGACAAAATTTTGTTCCTGAAGCACGCCATCCTGGAGTTGGCGCTCATCTGGTATGCTAAACAAGTTGATATGTTTACAATTCACATTATGGGGAGAAAATTTACTCTAATTAAAGGTATTATTTAGGAGAGACGGATTTAATCCAGTGATAATAGACATAATTGAATTGCGAGCCGTGATTTAGATGACTGAAAACAAGAAAACTGTTTTTAAAAAATCCTACAAGTTATGACTTGTTTTTATCACTTGGAGAAATTTGTAAAATCGATTCCATGTCATATTATATGGTCTTCTTTTATTTCGGATGGCAATAAAGAGCTTAATATTTTCCACTTGAGAGAAAGAGAGAGAGAGAGAGAGAGCTGCAATGCAATACGTTCCCAGGGCACCTGAGGTTTTCTTGCGAAATCGAGGGTATTGTTATGGCACTAAATTAGACTGTTTAAATTGGCTACCGTGATAAAATACGATCTTAAAAGAGATAAACACCGTCACCGACAGGTTCAAGTACTCCTTCCTCCCTCGCAAGATACACAATCATAACGAAATAGAACACAAGCACCCGATTATACGAGGGTAGGCTGAAAACGAATGCATACATATGGTTGTAGACCACAAAAAAAATGACCTTCAGAATTACTCCAGGTGGCATGTGGAAGTAACATTCCCCCTCAATATGCCTGTGCAGGTTTGAGGTCGTTTCATTCATCCAGTGTTTTTCGAGAAGCTGAAGTGTGGAGACGTGTTCTAGTGTGCTATGTCAACGCGAATTAAACAGCGTGCTGTTATCGAATTTTTAACTGCTGAAAAAGTGACTCCTACTCAGATTCATCGTCGTTTAAAGGCTGTTTATGGTGACGATGCTGTTGATAGATCTACTATAAATCAATGGGCAGTAAACTTTCGTGGTTGGGAGCCTGGAAATGCCATCATTGTTGATGAAACGCGCCTCTAAGACTTAAAAAACACCTCCGACGTCGAGTTTGTCTTGTTAAAGGCAGTCTGGCGCCAATAATCTTGCAAAATGACAACCCTAGTCCAAACACCTCGCGCGCAACTGGAGAAGCTCTACGAAACCTGAAATTTGAACCGATTCCTCGCCCTCCTTATTCCCCCGATCTTTCTCCTTGCGATTTTTTATTTTTTCCTCAACTCAAGAGACACCTCAAGGGTAATCATTACACCTCGGACGATGAAATGAAGGCAGCAGTCAAGTCCTGAATTCGAGTAAAGTCAGAAGAGTATTCGAGTGACGGAATGAAAAACGTGTTGCACGTTGGGAGAAATCAGTTAGCCTTAACGGTGACTATATTCCAAATAAATCAATGATTTTGAAACTTAAGAATTGTACTTTAATGTACTTTTTGCACGATCTTGCTATTTGTTTTTCTTCGTAGTCTACAAGCATGTGTGCATTACTTTTCAACCTACCCTCGTATTTACTTAAAGAAAAACATTGAATGATTTAGTCAATTATTGCATGATGTCTAAGTATCTATGCACGCATGTCTGGTGCCCAGCCACACTATCCTGCGGGGTGTTTTGTTTATGCAGATTGGCTGTTTTACCAAAAGCTCCGCGTAAACAAAAGTGACGAATCAAACAACTAAAACCATGAAGGGATGTCAGGGAGGGGGGAGAAGTCTGTGAAGAGTATCCCCTTGGGGCTGAGAACTGGAAGAGGGTTTCTGATCAGGGACGACGGCGGCAGTTTTTGTGATTAGGGGGCGCGATAGTGAGAGGGGGGAAGGTGTGAAGACGGGCGTGGATCGAGGGGTGGGTGGGGGGTTGGATACATGAAAGAAGGGAGGGCTGAAAAGTGGAGCTGGAGGAGGGGGGAAGTGGGGGAAGAGGGGGGTTGCGGGAGTGGGGAGGACAACTTCTCCTGTGAGCGGAGAGGGGAGGGGACGGGAGGAGAAGACTTGGACGGGGAGGGATGTGTGTGTGGAGGAGGGAAGATTGGAGGGGAGGGACGTAAAGGAGAGGGTCGGACGGTGGGACGTCCCCGAACCCTCCGCAGTGTCTCCCGGCGAGTCCATCGACGAGGAGCAGGGAGCCAACCGAGGTAGACTGACGGACGGACGGTAAGGAGAAAGAGAGAGTGATCACACCCGAACACATTGCTAACCGTACTGATCCGCGAGGAGCTGAGTCGCATGGGACTCGGAATGATGGAGTCTGAGACGCTGTCGGAAGTTTCATCCTCGGCGTCGTCGTGGTGGCCTTCCACCGAACCCGTCCGGCGATTCCTCTACGCCTTCACCCTACCCTCCGAGGCGAGCTACCAGCTTCCCGAGCAAGTGCCGGAGATATTCCGGGAGGTAAGTCACGGGGACGAGCCAGAAGGGGGGAAGTGAATGGGAGGCAGGATGAGGTTTGGTTCGGCAGCGCTGAGACCGCGGTTGCCCGCGGCCGGCAGCGGACGCTGCTGGCGGTCTCGCCGGTCGGTGCGCCCCGAGTTTCTCCTCTCGCAGCTCAGACGAACGATATCACGCCCGCGAAGCGATCTTCTCCCCTACCCCTCCATACCACTCTCCCCCTTTTAATTCACACACGCATCACAGAGGCGCGCACGCACACCCTCCTTCCCTGCGCTATCTCTGGATGCTTCAATCTCTTATTCTCCCTCTCCATCCCTCCCCTCCACGCTTATCCCCTGCCCCCGCCCGTCCTCTTCAGGGAGAGGAGGGAGATTTTTCTTTTATTGTGGCCGCTGTCCCGGTTTTCATTTCTTTTCCTCCGCGCCCGAGTGCCGTGACTAGCTCTCGCGATGAGTCGCTGTATTTTTGTAACTCTGCCAGTCGAGTAGTATATTAGTAGTAACCTAGTTGTGTATCTAGATTGTTCGAGGAAGTAGGTTAGGGAATCACTCACGGAGCGAAGGTTAAATTGCAGATTAAATCGCTTGTATTAAATCGGAAGCGGGTCTCTGTAGCGCCAATGTTGGACATTTATTGCAAGCCCAATCATAATGCGGTAGGAGATATCATGCCAGTAAAAATAGACAGATCATATGTAGAAAAGATAGATTTAAGATGTTATTTCAACCAATAATGATAAGGTATAAGAATACCTGTTCATGTAAGTGACCGCACTAAGAGAGAAAATGTATATTTCTTCTTTCATTGCAATTAGCCAAGTATATTCTAATGAAATATACAAACCCATGTTATGCTTCACTTTTTATGACTGGAAGCTCGTCTCGACTGTGTTGAGAAGTATTTTAAGGTACCGTCGATGATGTAACTGTAGTTGATATTATCTATTATCTTGATTTTTTGAAATATTATATGTACTTTGTGGCAAATAACAACTAAGAAAAATTTAATTTATGATGTTGCAAGCCTGATGTGGATTCACCACTGTCCACAAAAACTAGAGATAACTGGTAGAGTACCATGTACGTCTACCTCTATATGGTACCCAGCTATTCACCGCTAGGGTGTGTGGCAGGGGGTGATTCAATACCAAGGCATGCAAGATCAAAAAATAAGTTTTATTAATTTTTAGTGACTACATAAAAACCGTAAACGCAGTAATCAACCTAAAGGTCGGTTTAATAGGTGATGTTAGAGTTCACCCAATACTAAGCCCAACACCGTGTGAAATTACGCATTAGGGTAGAGAAGATCCTTTCCTTATGCCGCCCATGGCTTCCCAGGAAGTTCTGGTACCCGATGATTTACTCAGCTCGAGTGAAGCTGAGAGTACCAAGAGGCATTTTCCCAGGGGGAGTTTCCCAGGAAAATCTGTTACCCGAAAAATCTCACAGCTTGGGTTGAGCTGCAGGTGCCCAAAGAGGCTTGCCCAGGAATCGAACCCGGGACACTCCGGTCAGTAGTCAAACGCTCTACCCCCTGGACTACCACGACCCTATATATATATATATATATGTACATACATATATATATATATATATGTACATATATATTTATACATATATATATATATATATATATATATACACATAATTCTTCGATACCTCTCCGCCTGCATCAGCGCAGTTGAGGAGACGTGTCTGCCACGCCATGCATATACATTCATATGTAAACAATTCAAATAATGTAGATGATGACAACTATAGATATATGCAGTACGCTATCTATCGCAAGCAAGAAGGACTTATCTACGCTCTGAAGAAACTAGCTGTTGATAACCAGAAGGGAAATAAACTAACCTAAAATGTAGAAACGATGCGTAGTGCAATGCAAGAGTTGTTGAGAGCGGTGGACTCGGAACGGACGCGGAAGGAGCACGTGGGGCCCATGTTGTCCTTCTCCCTCCTCGGGGTAGGGTCCGTTCTCTGCCATCCCCCCTGCCTCACTCCCGACATCACATTAGTTACTCCCCTCCGCGAAGGGGAGTACCACACCGCCGCCCTCGCACAACACTGTCACGGCGCCGCCGTGGGCAGCGAGCGCGGGAAATACGACCGCTCGCTCTCTCTCCCCACCCCCTCCCCTTCCCAGTCGCCCTCCCCTCCACTACCTCCCCCTCCCTCCGATCGCGTCGCGCGTAAGCTCTCAGTGCGTCCGACTGTCTTGTGAGTTCGCGCACAGATACGCGAGAAATAAAATTAAAAAAAAACGAAATTCGAATAACGCTTGTGGAGCATGATTCTGCATATCTGAGCGAGTGCGTTTCACCTTGCGATATTTCTGGGTGTCACTGGAACGGCGCTGAGGCGTGACCGTTCGAAATGTACGGCCGGCATATTTTTACAACCTCGCGCGACGGTCATTTTTCAATGAGGGATGTTCCTCCTTCTCCCCCTCCTCTCGAAGGTCGCGAAGTTTGTCTCCTTCCACCTGTCTTTTGTTTCCGCGAGAGAGTGAATAGATCTGTGCCCGCGATGGGCGACCGGGGTGGAGGAGGGGGACGACGACGCCGTGAAAGAGCGAGACAATCGAGGCGAGCGGGCGAGTGCATTTTCGCGGATGTGTCGCCGCCGACCGATGCGGAACGTGTTTTGAGCCCATTGCCGCGTGTCCGCGTCTTAGGAAGTAGCATTTGATGAAGTGGTTTGTCTTTGATTGGAGCGAAATAAGATCACATCTGATTCGCCGCGATAGCTTAAGAGCAACAGATAATGATCGATTTGGTTTACCCATTCCAGATTCTCTCTTCAACGTGTGTTCCTTTCGGTGTCTATTTATCTATATTATACCCTAAAACTTTTTGCATGAATGTATACGCAATGCCACGGTGTAGGTTTGCATGGATTGTTGATTTTTCATGTTCTCTTTTACGAGTGGCACCGGATAACCTGACACCCTCCGCCACACGCCCTTGCGGGGTATTATATAGATGTAGACGTTCTTCAAGCCACCGAATTGATTGTGTGGCAATGGGGTTGATTCAACAGCAAAAGTGCAACATCGAATAATATGTTTTTCTCAATGCATGGTTACGACATAAAAGTGTAAAATAATTGAAATAATGTAGGTAATGACAACTTTAATTACATGCACTTCGATATCTAAGTGTTTAACTGTTGCTTTACGCATGCGAGAGGAACTGTTAATAACAAGGACAATTAACTAAGGTAGAATGCATACTAGACTACTTAGAATAGAAAAAAGAAAAACACTTTTTCTCCCTCAAACAATTCCGATTCCTTATCGCTAATTGGGGCAAGTGACATCTTAAATCTATCTGATCTACACTTAATCTCACCGATCTTATTGTCATTATCTCTCCTACCGTAAAGGGACGGAGCTCATGACATAATTTTAACATCATCGCCAAAGAGACCTGCTTCTAATTAATACGAGAGTGTCAATCGGTAATTTAAACTTTGCTTCGTGATTAATTGCCAGTCTAGTCCTTCTAATGATCTGGATACGCCATTCTAAGTTTATAATAACAACGTTTTACAAATCTATCTCCTCAACTTCAGACGCGATCTGATTGGGTAATGATTCAAATATCATGAGGAACCAATTTATCAGCAGCATATTCTAAATAAGGCATAATTAGTGAAAGATACGGTTGCTCTTTTTAACCTTTCAATCAAATTTTGCCAATACTCTTCTAATCATTCCTAAGTTTTTTTTATTATTAGACGTTAGAAGAAAAGAAGAGAGATGCCAGCACCGACAGATTCAAATACTAGTTTTATCTCACGTATGACGCATAACCAAAATGAAATTAGGGGTATCGACTCCCACTTTCTTGATTCGAAAGGAAAATTTTAAAACTACTCGAGAAGACTCACTATTTGATGAGGCTAATAGACGCGTAGGCATGTGTGTAATTGCACGTTTGTTTTTACATTTGTATACATGTTTATACTGTTGACATCGACATAAATACTCCGCGATCCACTAAATAGGTCTGTGGCAGGGGGTGGAAGCACTAGGTGGGAAGGGCGAGTGATAAAGAAGGATACAGAAGAGAAAGGGAAACATTTTCGTTAAAAAAACGATCAAACTACATGCAAACTGCTGGAGAATAACCCAATTCAAAAGAAGAATTAAATCACCCCATAAATTAGTTGTTTGTTATGCGAGAAAAGGGAATATAAATAATACCCATGTGAATTGTGTTACTAGTGAGTACTTCTTAGAAAGTAGACCGTCCAAATCCCAGGGCAAAGCGTCGAGGTGATAAGAAGGAAATTAATAGTCAATGATTTCTTCAACGGATATAACTGTTCTCTACATCTACATGACACCCCGCAAGCCGCCGCAAGGGCGCATGGCGGGGGAACTGTTGTGTACGACAATGAGCTGCAAAGGTTCAAGGACGCCAAAAGAAAGGGAAGGTGGATACCCAGGTCGTGCGAATAGCCATGCGAGGGTGAAGACTGCAGGGGGTGCACAGTTGATGATGCGAACTGGTATTTTGCTCAGCTATGATTCACGACTGGGTAATGGAAGTTGTGGAGAGCAGGTAGAGGCAGGTTAGAGTATTAAAGGGGACGGGGGAGTGGGTATAGGGACGGAGGGGGGTGGGTATGGGAATGGAGGGAAGGCCTGTTTTTAAGCTAGTATATCGTTTTGAATTTGGTTGTGAAGAAGGCTGTTGTGAAATATAATATTCGCCTCCAAGGCTCACGTTTGTATTTGGTGAAAAATATGATATTTCCTTTAGCACAAGGGCGTCGTCCATTTTTGGTGACTTTTGGTAACGGATGTCGAATATCGAGGAAAATAAATATATTGTGGTCGGAGTTCAGCGTATTATATTTTGCGAATCAGGAAGATGGAGGGGGGGACCTGAGTTTTCGAAACAGCTGGAATTTACGCGTAACTCGATATTTCTTCCAGTGGATCCCTCAAATATAACATTTACGTGATCAAAGCTAAGTTTTTGCCTAAATGATTTATATACGCACTTCCTTTTATATTGACATCTACATCTACATCTACTCAATACCCCGCAAGCCGCCGCAAGGGCGTGTGGCGGGGGGTGCTAGGACACCACCCATAATTTAGAAAAGAAAAATAATTAAAAAAAATCGCATGCAATAACGACAAAATCATATATAAAAAAACATGGCATACATTCATGCATGAACACTTACACCCCACACACATGCAAACACTCAAACTACCAACTAACATACACATGCACCTGAAAGTATACCTAACATCTCTATAGTGTTTAATTTTGTTCCGACTTGTAAATTCAAAGTTTTTAATATTTCTAAAGTGACTTCGGTTTCTTGCTATTATGATTACTGATTGTTCGGGGAAAGAATGAGTATTTGTACCTATCTGTCTTGGAATCTATCTCCCTTAGTTTATCTTTGTGGTCTGATCTACCTAAGTAGTGTGGGGCCATTATAATTCCTTCAGTGTCATATTTAAACTCGTTTGTTCTGAACCTTTCTAAAAGTCTAAGCCTCGCTTGTTCTCTCCGCACTTCAAGTGGTTCCCAGCCTAAATCCCCTAAGAGACCTGTCACACTTGTGTTTTTATCATAACAATTTTTAACAAATCTAGCGGATTTTCTCTGGACTTTATCTAATTATTTTTGCCAAATTTTCTCCCACGGATCCCAAATACTTGCGGCATATTCCAAATGAGGTCTAACTAGAGCAAAATAACACCTCTCTTTAACTTTTTCATTACATTTCCCCACCACCCGTTTTATGAAGCCAAGTTTCTTTAAAGCTGATCCGCATATTGTCCTGATATGTGCTCCCCATGAAAGGCGTGGTGTTAGAACAACCCCCAAATATTTAACTTGATTTGCCGTAGTCAATACTGAACCCTCTATTTTGTAGTTTATATCCTGTTCCTCGCTTCCTTTATTCCAAAATTTCAAAACTGCACATTTATCTATATTAAGTGTTAATCCCCATTTATTGCACCATCCCGAGATATTGTCTAAGTCTCTAGAGAGTAGCTCGCGATCTAGTTGGCTCCTTATTTCCCTGTATATCACCGTGTCGTCAGCAAATAACCTTAGATTGCTACTAACGTGTGTGCTTAAGTCATTTATGTATATTAAAAACAGAAGAGGCCCTATTACACTTCCCTGGGGGACGCCCGAAGTAACATCTCTCTCCGTTGAGCACAACCCATCTATGACTACTATTTGTTTGCGGTTTGACAAGAAGTCCCTAATCCAATTAATTATTTTCTCATTGATCCCATAGTATTTAAGTTTGTGTAACAATTTATTGTGTGGGACTTTGTCGAAGGCTTTTTTGAAATCCAGGAATACTGCATCGACTTGGGTGTTGTTTTCTCCCGATCTAAGTATATCGTGAATGAAGAGACCAAGTTGTGTTTCGCAAGATCTGCTTTTCCTAAATCCGTGCTGGTTGTGGATTAGTATTTTCCTACTATCAAGAAATTTCATAATGTTAGTGACAATAACGTGTTCCAATATTTTACAAGAGATCGATGTTAAAGAAATGGGTCGGTAATTGGTTGGTTTATCCCTATCGCCGCCTTTATAGATGGGAGTTATATGGGCTAGCTTCCAGTCGCGAGGCACTGAGCCTTCTTCTATCGATTTTAGAAAAACAATATGTAAAAATGGGGCAATGTCGTCAGCTAATTCCTTTAATATTCTAGCAGGTATTTCTTCCGGACCAGGTGCCTTGTGTGCTTTGATACTACGGAGCAGATGTACTATTCCCTGCTTGGTCAGTGTAAGATCGCTCATGTGTTCCCCGGGTGGGTGTGGAGGATCGTTTGGTGCGTTTGTGTTTTTGTTGTAGACGCTCTGGAAAAAATGGTTTAAAATATTTGCCTTTTTCACGCTATCTGTAATGATTTCTCCATTTTCCGTCTTCAAAGAGTGAACAGTGGGACGTTTACCCTGTATTTCCCTAACATAGGACCAGAATGACTTTGGATTTTCCTCAAGATATTCGCTTAGCATTTTAGATTTAAAAGAGTGTAGTGCTGTGCGCATAATACTTTTCGTCTTCCTACGACATTCTTTTAGTAGCTGTTTGGTTGTATTCACAAAACTTATATCGTCACTTTTTAAACTCTTTTTGAAATTTGACTGTAGCTTTCTTTGCCTTCTTAATGCCGATCTGACTTCCCCGTTGTACCATCTAGGTTCCTTACTGTCGCATTTGAGTTTGGACGGGATGTACGTCTTTATTCCTTCGCGTAAAATATTTAAGAAATAATTCCAAGTGTTCTCTGTATTTGTTGTCAGTGTTTTTGTCTTGTATTCCGGTAATTTTATCTTTAAATATTCTCTTAGTCCGTTAAAATTTGCCTTGTTGTATAGGTATATTTTACGCTTTTCTTTGTTTATTTTGACGAACTTAGTTTTTAACTCCACAAGAATAGCCTTATGGTCACTGATTCCGTCTATTATTTCAATGTTAGTAATGATTTCGGGCATAGAAGTCGCAAAGATGTCTAGTATGCTTTGGCCCCGTGTTGGTGATTTAACTATTTGTTCTAAGGAGTGTTTTGTGAATATATGAAGGAGTTCTTGGCATGAATCTCTGTTTTTGGCAGATTTTCCCACGCAGTAGTTTTCCCAGTCAATTGACGGTAGATTTGTGTCACCAGCGATTATAGTAATACTGTTGCTTTGTCTGCTGCTGATAGTGGATATTTGTTCGTCGAGCTTGTGTAGGACATCTGTGTTAGAATCTGGGGGTCTATAAAATGAACACACGTATAGGCTTCTGCCGTTGTAGTCCTTAATGTTGCACCAAACGCTTTCTATGTCATCTACGTCGCATTCATATCGTTGGCTACTAAGATGTAACTTTACTGCAATGAATACTCCCCCACCCAACCTATTTGGTCTGTCCCTTCTGTAAATTGTGAAGCCGTTTGGAAAAACCTCATTGTTTGCTATATCTCCCGTGAGCCAACTTTCTGTTCCAACTACTATGTCTGCGTTTGTACTGACAAAAATGTGTTCAATATCCGATATTTTGTTTCTAATGCTACGGCAATTTAATGTTATAATTTTAATATGGCTAATAACTTCTTGTTTTTCGGTTTTATGTACGCTAACAAAACTGTTTTGAGACGATTCGTGGTGAACAGAGACAAAAGAATTACATTCACTTGCATTGCTATCTGTTATGTATGTAGAGGCACCAATTTTATTAAATTTACGTGGGTTATATGTTGTTTTAACGTAAGTGTTTGTTTGTTCAATTTTTTTGGGGATATGAGAGGCATTACCTGAACTGAATTGACAAAAAGCGCTGGATTTTACTTTATTTTTCCCAATATATGACCTACGCTCTTGCCTACCAGCTATGCTAAACCCTCGAAACGTGTTCGTGTAACCTACGCGCTACCAACTGCGATGCCTCGGCAGTATAATGGACCCCGGAGCGATTAAGGGGTACCCGACACGATGAGAGGACGGGCCTCAGATCAACGAAGTCCGCTCCGATTCCCCGGCAAAATCCCAGCAATCTCTCATTTAAACCCTCAATGCGGCTCCAAACGAGCCTTCCGCGGTCTGAACGCGGCACAATACTACATATACTTAATTTAATTGGGACCTTCAACTCTGCCTCGACTCGTTTCACCTCCGAGTGCATCTCCTTAAAGGAGCGCAGGATCTCTTCAGATCCACGTTCCGAGGCGTCGTTTGTCCCGACATGAGCCACAATGCGTAGCTTGGAGCAGCCCGTATTACTGACGGCCGCCTTCACCGCCAGCGTCGCCTGGGGTACCCCGCCGCCCGGTATACACCAGGACGACAAGAATCCAACACCTCCCTCCTGTTGGACTCTGCGGCGCAGCGGGTTCATTATACGCCGGACATTTGAACTACCTAATATAACGGTTCCCTCCCTCCCCGACCGCTGATGCCTTACCCTAGGCAGTGCCCTCGGAGTAGGGATAGGGGCTGCAGGTACGGTGGTGCTGTCATCCGACAGCACCTGGTACCTGTTGGAGACGGGGATGGTATCTGCCTCCGCAGAGTCCAATCCTCGCCGCAGCGTTACCTTCCCCTTGCCCCGAGAGACGACCCTCCAATCGTCCGACCTACGGACGTGAGACACTCCCTCGTTGAGAGATGGGACACGGGGTAGGTCTCTAATCGCCCAGCCACGTGTTGCATTCGGACGAATCCGTGCACCCCTATGGGCGTGGCGGGTTTTCGAATTCCCACCCTGAGCACCATCTCTCCCGAGGGGAGCCCTCCGGCCGGCGATCTCCGATCGAAGCTCCCGCACCATTCTCTCCAGCATGACGATACGGGCCCTTAAAGCCGCGCATTCGCCAGTGCCTTCGATCATAGCAACAGGGGACCTGGATGAAGCCATCCTAATTTAATTACCAAGTTCCCAACAAAAGCTAACCTGTATACACTATGCTAAAATTTCTAGAAGGGGTTAGCTAACTTTAGCTCAAACAATAAGTTACGATTTGGAATTGAATATGAAGCCTAAGTGGAAAAAACGATGCTTGAGTAAGGTCTGGTTTTCAGAGGACCAAAAGAAAGAAAAAGGAAAGCACTCACCGGTCACCAATCAGAGTCGAAGGACAAAAACCACCACAATCCACTAAATAAATTACTACTACCACACACAGGTTAACAAACCACACACAAAACGAAAACTATATAAACGAAGCAACGTATACGTTGACACTACACTGCACTTCACTAAAACCAAAAGCACCAAGAATCGAGGTGGCAGGCAGGTAGTCTCTGGTGGGTCAAACCGGTTACCAGGAGCGCTCAGTAGGCAGGTCCGCTCAGGTTGAGGGCTAGAGAGAGAATCTGACATTATTACCTACAGATTATTTTTGTGTGTTTGGTAGGGGGAGATTCCACAGAAATCATGCAGCAGATCAATATGAAGCCTAGTTAAATTGTAAGTTACTAATGCTATGGAATTCAAATGATTGAAATAAATTTTACGACAACTTACACGCACTTGTTAGCAGATACTATATGTTACAAATGGATTCCCGCTTTCGTTTTAGTTCCCCCGCATTACTTGAAATACAATAAAATTTAATACAAATAATAGCTAAATTATCCAACTTTTGAGATATACAATGTAATTTGTACATGTTAACTTCCAACAACAATTGTATAAAATTCTATTTTTGAATAAACAAGCTTTACATTGCATTTTACAATTCATGTTTAAAAATGCAATAAGTTCACCGGTAACCAATGTAACTTAATAAATGTAATTTATTAGAAATTAGTGCGTATATTTTTTCTGCAATTATCAAAATTTATTGTATCATTATATATAATTGGTTGCAGTTATACTTAAGACAGCACAATCTCACGCATCTCGGTTTTCTTATAAGTCATGCTGTGTCAAATTCCACGTCTGGGTTTTTCATTCTGTAGGCACTCCTCTATTCTATGCTTAGCAGTGTCTTCTGTTGGGCAGGTACCACATAGATTAGTCCTTAATTTTTCTATTTTATTGAGGTAGTGTTCAAATTTTCCATGGCCTGATAGGAGTTTTGTCGCTTTATTAATTAGCTTAAATTTTATATTTGTCCTTTCAATGACGTCTGGGAATATTTCTTAAGTGTGAATACTTTTATCGGAATTATGCCAGTCTTTATTCCACTGTTAAATTAAAAATAGCAATTTTCCACAAAAATAAAATTTAATGCGACCGGTTTCAATGTTACTACATCATCGCCAGGTGATAGTTAAACCTCAGAGTCCAGTATATATATGATTAAAGGCAAGTAAGGGGAGGGTGGAGGAAAAGAGGGGAAGAGGGGGGAAGGTGGAAGGCAGAATGGGTGACTATGTGAGTGGGGGGGGGGGAAGAGGGTTGGGGAAGATTGCTATTTTTTTGTGGAAAATTGCTATTTTTAATTAATCATGATATTCCACCATATCACGCCTGAAACGTCTCTTTTTATTTATTCCACTGATAAATCGTTTATTTCCTGAGTATTTCTTTTAATTATTTTCTGCTTATGATATGATTGCATTGGATCTCGGATTTGAAGTGTTATGTGCCTTGCCCCGATTTGACTTCAATTATGCTGATTCTATTCGTGACCTCGTATTTTGGAGGCGGTTGCCCGGTAATTAAGCATAGTGAGTCCGTGCTGATTATCGAGTAACCTCTGTTAATTTCTAAGAGGCCTAAGAGGTCTTTGTGCTTCTCTAATTTTTCTTTCGGTTCTGCTGTAGTTAACCTTATGACCCCAAATGGAGTTGCCGCAGGTATCAAAGGGTTTGCTACCGCTTTCTACAGGTGTATATCAATTGTAGGGAGTCCGTTCCAAAGTTAGTTTTGCAATATCTGCGGGTAGCTTGAAAATCTTTTTTGGTTTTACTAATTATGAAATTAATATGGGCCTGATAATTTCATTTTTCGTCTAACACGATTCCCAAATACTTAAAAGTTGATGTGCGTCAGATATTGCTATTGTAGATTTTAACAGAAGGGTTCCTAAACATTTTAATTCCGAAGACCACGCATTCGGTCTTGGTTGCTTAAATCACCAATTTATTAACTATTTCCCATTGTTTTATTTGTCCAATACAATTTTTTTCTGCTGCTTCATATTAGCTCTTGAGTTAGCTTCAATAAACAAAGATATATCATCGGCAAAAGCTATTAAACTGTATCCCGTGGGGAATTCTTTATTTGAGACCTGGATAGTAATAAGGTTCCACATTAAGGGAGCCAAAACAGAACCTTGCGTGCAGCCCCTGGTGAGGATTTTCTTTGTTGAAATGGTTTTCATTTTGTATACGATCTGTATATTTGTACACTAATTTGAAAAGAGTCTAATTAGGTTCGACGGAATTTTTACTGTTCCTGAAGGGCCAAGGAAGGCCACCAAACAGAGTCAAATGTACCCTTAATGCCAATGAAAACCTCTAATGTATATTTACTTTGATTAGTTGAGTTTTTGTATAAGAGGGCTTTGATTGCGTCTGATGTACTTCGGTTTTTCCTGAAGTCATATTGATTAGGATGATATAGTGTGTCCTCGCGAATTATTTTTATTATCTCTGTAATTAATCTTTCAAATATTTTAAATTTCAATTCAAATTGTCAAAAGCTGTCACAGCTGGAGCGTATTTCTAATATTTCATCCGAGTGTTCTACCGTAATATTGTGATATGAAGTGCCTCACAATACGTCTCCTGAAAACTCCAGTCATAGCAATTCATGGGGAGGCGACCGACAGCTGAGGTAATTTGCGCCATTGGGGATGTTAGATAGATAGAGGTCTTTATTTGGGCAAAATTGAGACCTAATGGTCCCTTCTTCCATTTAACCCATCGTCGTATACATATTATATTGGGCTTTTAACTTATAGTTTCTTCATATGTGCACACAAATACATAGAGACTGACATAAATTCGTTTAGCACAGATTTGCCCATCGAAAAGAAAAAGGGAAAAAATATATAGATATACATACACACATACACGCACGCACACACATACATGTGTGTGTGTATTTATATATGTATATAATATATATATATATATATATATATACACACACACATGTGTGTGCGTGCGTGTATGTGTGTATGTATATCTATATATATATATATATATATATATATATATATATATGCGTGCGTGTGTTTATAAAAAATGTGTGTGCATATATATATATATATATATATATATATATATATATATATATATATACACAACTGGATGGATGGACGGGAAAGGAGGAAGGGAGGAGAGAAACCCGGCGCCGACATTAGCCTACTCTTAACGAAAGGCGACGAATGGTCCACAGGTTAACGTCCCATCCGTCGGATGAGACCTTAACCTGTGGACTTAGATTTGATAAGATTCGAACCCGAACCCTCCAGGTGGGAAGTCAGTACGTCAGCCGCCGTACCATGCCGATCCCCAAGCAAACTCTATTATCCTGCACCTTCCTGGAAACCTTGTTCTCACTCTGTGTGCTCACAGCGTTGAAAACCTGTCTCAGACGCCAGTCGAATGTTAGTGCTAGGTAAATATTAACCTCTGCCGCAAGCTTGCTTGCTTCCCAGCTCTTCCCTTCACTCTCCAGCTGACTGGCTGCATGTTTTGAAAGTGCCCTCCCCCCACTTAGCAGACCTAATGCCCTTCCGCCCTCGTGTGCATTCGACACACCCCTAACCCACACACATTCAGCCCCAAAGACTTTTCGGTTATTTAGCATTCTCATATTCACCTCTCTCTCTACTATTCTCCAAATAACTTCGTTCCTGGAACTCGCATATTCACCCTATGGCACGTGACCTCGTCAGCTATAGAGTCAACAAAAACTACCGCAGGATTACCATTCCCTCCTCCAAAATAAGTGTATCTGTACAAGCAAGGTAAGTTTTAAAGAAAGACTCGGATCACTCAAGTGTGCTAGTGATATCGAGTAAATAACTATGATCTCAAATTGCATTGGAAGATAGGACCAGCAAGATAAGACTAAGATAAAAGTGATGGACACCTACTACCATTGACAGATACATGTACTCGTTCTCCCCCGGACGATAAAACAGAAAGATTACATTAGGCGGGTTATAGGAATATGCAATAAGAAGGAACGTAAGACAGAGAGAGAGAGAGAGGTGTTACTTCGTTATAGTTGGGACACCAGATTCGTTAAAAGTTTCTGCGATAAGAGAGTAAGCGTGGTTGGTATTTTGGAGGAATTCGCTAGGGAGTCTCTTACTTTTCGAAGACGGCAGGTAAGATTCAGACTGTTTGGCAAGTGCAGAGCACCTGAGATTTCTTGCGACACCATGGGTATTAATGGTCCCAAATTATATCCGTGCATTCTACCCCGCATGAAATAAGTGAGGCATACACCATCACAGACGGATAGAGTACTCGTTTTTCCCTAAAACAGCCCGCAATCAATAAAAAATCAAACCCTAGAGCCCGAATATATCAGCTTTAAGACTAAAATTCAATGATGTCGTCAAACTTATCAATCCTTGCATGATATACGTATATATAGGTATGTATGTATATTAACGAGTACTTTTGTATATGTAGTAGTTAATATTTGTTCAAATACATGTAACTAATATTTGTGCACGTATGGTTGGGTTTACGCACTTTTGGGATATTGTTTAGATATTGATTAGACATAATCACAACGAATTAAGGCAATAATTCCAACATCCTTAATTGAAAAAGCCACATTTAAAGCTTCACTCGAACTGGACCATTATCCCTTGATGTAAATATGCATGCACGTGTGTAAATATGTGTACGTATGTGTGAGCGAATATATGAGCAAATATATGTTAATATTTATGCATTAGTGTAAGTTCATTTTTGTGCATGTTTGTATGAATGCCTGATGCCCTAAAACTCACCACCACTCGTCCTTGTGGCGGCTTGCGGTGTATTGTGTAGATGTAGGCATGGATTTGAACCTGCAATCACCCATTTTGATCAACATAATACCCCGCAAGCCACCGCAGGGGCGTATGGCGGAGATAGTTAAGTCACCACCCCTAAAACAGAATAAAACCAAATGTAAAATCAACAAATTCATGCCAATTCACAACCAAAACTTGTAAATCGAATATCTTGACCATTTCTATTATGACTTTGATTTTTTGCAATTATGATTCCTGATTGCCCACGGGAAGAACGGATATTTTTATCTCTCTGAACAGGAGTCCATCTCCCTTACCTTATCTTTGTGGTAAAACCTACCCAAAGAGTGTGGGGCTACAATAATTCCCCTTGTGCCTTTTATTGGTATTTTCTAAGCTATGGAAGGATATAAGGTCACACAGCCGTCTGATAACCCAAAGGTCTACATCTACATATACACTCCGATGTTTACCAAAAAGGTGTGTGGCAGAGGGTAAAAGCACCAAGTGGTATGGGTAAGGGATGAGGGAGGATAAGGGAGAGGAAGGGAAGAGGGGAAAAAATATTCTCTAGACCCCCTCAACTAACTGTCAAATTTATATACATGCTGGTCTCGACTTCGAGTCCCGCCTCGGACAAGGGTGTTGTATTGATTGTCTGTCTATCTACCTACATGGTACCCTGCAAGTCACCGCTAGGGTGTGTGGCAGGTGGTGACGGTGCACCAGAGTGCGCATCATGTACCAAAGTTCGAACTTCTCGAAGATAAATCGGTAAAGAACACCGAAAATAAAAAATTACACCAATTTCGCATTGAAGCTGCCCCGACACCCTCTGCCTTAAACCCTCGTGACAGTTTCCAAGGTGAGATGTATGTATATATATATATATATATATATATATATATATATATATATATATATATATATATATATATATATATATATATATATATATATATATATATATATATATATATATATATATATATATATATATAGATGTAGATGAACCAACCTTTGGGTTAATTACATTCGTTTTGCATTGTTCATGCATTCGACAGAAAAGAGCTGGGAATGCTCTTCAGCACGTTCCGCTTCCGTCTTGTTTGATAAAATGAACGTGCCCTCTCAATCCTGACCCTCTCAAATATCTCCTTTCCTAATATTTTTTCCATTCACCTCCCCCCCCTCATCCCTCTCCCTCCACGCCTCCGGGAACGTGCAGAAGCCGTATTGGTGCAGTGAACTAGGTGTGCTCCCTGCTGTGCAAAAGGGAAATATCTCGGCTCATTGCTTCATCATTTCCCACTGCACGTGCAATGCACTCATGACCAGAATTAGACTCATTTTGGTCTTTAACTGGAACAGCATGCAATGGAACCGTCGCAATTCACCAAGTAAATAGATAATAAATTAGCTCATAATAAATTAATATTTGAAAAAAAACCATGATGAATGCGAATAGAACGGAAGTGCAGATGGAAACATTTGGATATTATATTGTTGAAGATCTATTGTTCGTTCCAACTCACCTTAATCGCTTGCTCTCATTGAGTATGGAAGGAAGGGAGCAACTTGGGAGTTTAAGCCTTCAATGCTGTAGCTTACAGCACCGGGAAAAGACGATCTTTACACGACGCTAAATGGGATATTGCGGTTCAGTGAATTCACGCAATCCAAACTGGAGGAAATTTGCGAACTGAGGATAAGCGAGCATGGGAAGTGCTTCCTTTGAAAATCCCCCAAATCGAATATTACGAAATGACTGCTAGGGGAGTTTTACCATTGCGGCTTTTACCCGAAGAAGAACTCTAGGTCTAAAGCAATGGAATTCGGATGCGATGAAGAAGTGGAAAATCCTCCCACGGAAGAATATAAACATATAACTATTGAACTACAATGACTGAGGATATACAACCTGCCAGCTATATGAGTATAACCTCTCTCTCCCTCTTAAGACATCTTAAGCCACCTTTCTGCCCCTGGAACCCCTTTTTCTTCTGCTCCTCTTGAAATCACATTCTTGCTCACGTTCCCCACTCCTCTCAGAGCGAAGCCGCACACATGTTCCAAACCGACCGCCAAACACGAAGTCCTAATTGTCCCATAGCCTCTTGATGTCTCATATGATACGATTGGCCGATTCACATGAATAGAATGATGACAATACGTCGAATCGAATATATACTCTAGGAATGCATTTGCATAGATATCAGATATGTTTTATTCAATACGAGCGTCAAGCAGTTTTTTCTACAAAAACTACACTTTTTGCGCGCAACAATGACAATCGGTCTCTTAAATGGTCTGTATAATAAGTAACGGGAACAATTTCGGAAAAATATGTAGACTCATTTCGGATAATTTTACAATGCCTCTAAATCCTGCAAAGTACATCCCTTGAGCGTCGCTTTTGCCAACGGCTTTTCCACAACTCAAAAGCTCCCTGATAGGCGGATCCCGGAGGGTCCTTAAGGGTACGCGTGCAAGCTTATTTGACGACACTTAGGGTCCCATGGTGGTGCCCTTTGAAGGAGGATTTCACTTTTGGGAAGAGGAAATAGTCTGCTGGCGCCAAGTCAACACTGCAAGGGGGTTGGGGAATCGTCGCGATGCTGTTGTACAAGGTCTTCGCAAGCAGACACTCGACTCTGCTTTTGGTCGCCTGTCGAGACCTTCGGGACGAGTTTAGCGAAGATCTTTCGCATCGCCAAATTGTCAGTGAAAATGGTGTTGCCAATACGCTCTGCGATCAGGCGCACACTTAATCGACGGTCTAAATTCAGCACTTTACGCACACGTCAGGAAAAAATTGATACCGATACTTTTTATACAAACCTTTTAGTTATCTTCTACATGAAACGAAGTCCATTATTCTCCTAGATATATTGAATAAGATTTTTTCAAGTTAATTTTGAATGGAGGAATATTTATTCAATGCTATGTCAATCGTACGTGGATTTTTCGTTTAAGGATGGAATATTATTGCGTAACAAGGGAGAAGCATCATGGTCGCTACTGTGACCCTAGGGAATCCGCATATACTCTCCGCTTTTGCTATTCTTAACAGTCTTTCGATTTTCACCTTTCGGACAAGTACATGAACTGGTGTATGAATTTTCAAAGGCTAGCTGTAGTTTACATGATGTATTTTCCCATTTAAAATGCGTGAATTACGATTATGCTCACCCATGGCATGAAAACGGACGAAGGGGAAAAATTTCGGATAATTAAGAATATTTAGAGAAAGGTTTTGATTAGAAAAAGAAGAATTTCCAAAAGGAAGAAAACAGTAGATGGGAACTAGAATTAGGGAAACGAAAAATAAAATGGATGAGCCCTTAGTTGATCGGAAAACCTTGTCTATTAGGAATAATAATATGATCGTGGTTGGGAGGATTTCGGGATTTGGGCTTGAAAAAATATCAAAAATTTAGTTAAGGAAATAAATCACGGGAAATTACTTTGAGATGCTGAAGGGCGTCTATGCAAGGGAGGCGAGAGAACAATTAAAACCAGGAAGAGGAAGAAAGTGATTATGTATTTTGATAAGTACAAATTTCCGGAAACAAGAAGGGAAAGGCCTATGTCGATAGTTATATTTTTGGGAAATAATAAGTTACGCGATATTCGAATATTTTAGGATCATCCTAGATTTTTCTTTTAATTTTCTAGTGCATATTTCCATAAATATTTGGGGCAAGTATATTTTTTCATATATATTTTATGTAAAAGTAATATTCAAACGTCACCTCCGTTAATGTTCGCATCGAAATAAATTTTCGATGATGTATTTCTATTTTCGCATCTCGTGATGTTTATTAATTAGGTCCCCGGCACAAAACATGAAGAAATACTGTTGAATAATCTAATACGGGGACAAAATCTCCTGAAGATTTGTATACATTCATGTGGATATGAGCTATCAAGTATAGTGTGACATTTTATTACAAATTTTTCAAGATAAAAATTATTTGTGTCCATTAATTCCAATCTGTGATCCACTTTGAGGTTCAAATGGTGTTGCTTGAGAAAGGTTTTCTATGCGAGAGGCACTGCCAATGCCAGGAGCGTCACATTTGTCACTGTCACGTCAGCATAGTAGACGGAATTATTAACATAGCACCACAAAATGTGGGAGAAATACTCTTTGGTGAGGGACAGAGGGCGAATCAAAACCATTTTTGCAACATCAAAGTATAGGTTTTGCTTAACTCTTGGCAATATATATTTGAATTAATGGAGATAATGTTAACTACAGGTACAGCTTTGAAGTGAAATCCCCCTTTGGCTCAGGCGTCCGAATTTGTTTCACCTTCATTGCCTCGATTCGCTCTCGGCCGACGTCCAAGCAATGTAACCTTTCTACCCACATCTCTAATGGATCCTTTCCCTCTCTACTCAAGGTGCTAATGACCTCCGCCATTATAAGTGACTGACCCATAATAATAACCCTACTTTGTCGCGGAGAATTTCTAAAGCGGTTGAATGAACGAGCCTCGAGTTTGTAGTTTCCAATCTGGTTTGATTAACACGAGGATATCCAACCATTTCGACCAATTCAGTTCATGTATCTTATCATACACCAGAAATTATGAAAATGCTATGAAAACATAAATATATGAATCTAATGAGAGAGTTAATTTCGAAATTATCGTTGGTTAATTGATCTGCGATACATGGCATTTGAAACTAAAAAAACTTCATAATCTCGAATTATTTGATGGATTTTAAATGGGATTTGCGAGAAAAAAAAGATTTAATTTTGATAAATTTTGTCAAATAATTCATCTTAAATTGATATCCCAAGAGTAAGGGACGATAATTCCAGGAAAAAGTTCATTATGCAAGCATGAAGTGAAGAGAAAATGCTGAATCATTCACAACTTGATATGAGCCAGGAAAGATATACGATCATGGCATTAAAATAATGACCTTGTATGACACCGAAAAGCAGTGGGACACACGTGCACAGTCGAGAGCCAACTCTAAGTATAGGAATGAGACTTATTAATCCGCTAACTATTATCAGTACCTGTGAAATTCCTAGGCCATTGGGGTGTCACCTTCTCGTATGTCAGTCGGTGTTTCTATTTTCAATTCAATGAATTAAATGATTTTAAATTGATCCAGGGGAAAGAGATCACTAAATTAATTCGTGGGAAAGAATAGAATAGAAAGTAATTGATTGTTCTTGGACTGCTCGTAGATTCACTTAAGGCGTAAGAATTCAGCGCTAAGAAAAAAAAACCAGGCGACTCCAATTCACTGAGGACGCCAACAAAATCTATTTCTTCGTGCGCAAGATAGGAAAGCAGAGAAAATAATTTATTATTTTCTTGGACTCCTCGTCCACTTTAGATCGCAAGACGTTTAGAATTTAGTGCCAAGAAAAAACCAGAACGAAATGCAATACATTGAAGATGTCAATGAGAGCTCTGTTACTGACGAAATGTTTTGCGGCGTTCAAATGACTTATGAGGATTTTTGGGGTTTTTCTCCGTGTTAACAATAATTTCAAACCAATCCCTGAGTAAAAATAAGCAGAAATTAATAACAGGCAAAAATTTAAAAGAAATCACACATAAAATACAACAAATGCAAAAAACAAGGGCCAAGCAGAGTTTTGAGGACATAGCTCATGCATCAATAAAGATGAAAAAACAATATTTTCACCGCATAACAATATTTCAAATGATTTCCTTTTGAAGGTTACCAATAATCGTGACTTATTTATCTCTCAAAAGGCACAATGGGAAAACCATTACAACCATGACACCTGCTTTTGCACGAGCTTTCATCATTTCATTTTCGAATTACTGGCGCTCAAAACGAAACTATGACGGGTTAACCCCATGGCGACCAACATTTCTCGTAACTGCAGCCATACGAAAGAGCTAGGTTTTTATTATTTAGGTTTGATTGACTTCACTACGGGAACGATGCTTGCTCATTGCATATAATTTGGGAAATTAACAAATTCAGCTAAGGCATAAGATGAGTAGGTAATCCCCCCGAGATTTTTATTTCAAAGAAACATCGCCAAAAATATCTTGTGACGAAAAAGAATATACCATTTCGCTTACTAGAATCAAGAATAGTTGATCGCTCACACCAAACTACAATATATCCTTTCTATCTGTCTCTCTTCTTCCATGTACATATGTACCAGAGGAATAGATCGAGAAAAGAATGGAGATAACGAAAAAAGATTTCTCATTCATTCTTGATGATATTCTTCTTGGTTTATTTTGTATGTAAATTCGCTTAGTCCTTACTGATAAATTTTTTGGTAGTACAGCTAAGTACTTTAATGCACAGTTTAAGTAATTTTTGTCTTTGGAGATATCAAGGCTTAGTGAGAATGTATTTAACAGGACGATGAGAATGCATCCTGTCGAATGTGCGGCCATCATGTCTTCTTAACTACAGGTTCAATTACTATAAAGACCGCAAAGTTAATGAAAATTCCCTAAACGACCACTATGACTAAGCGATCACAGCTCTGAATACTCAGGTTAAATTACCCCTCAATCGAGAGTAATTTCCCTATGATTATGTGTATTTAATGCCGTGAACCAATGATCAAGAAATGAAAAAAATTGCAGAGTTCAGTGTGAATAATTTTGAAGCCACAGAATGAGACCTAGTGAATAAAACGACAAGAGAAAAATACACAATTTTGTAATCAAGTTTTACTCAACATCCGGAAACCAAAGAGTGCTTTCAGGCACGTTGAAATTTCTCCTTTTGTTTTGCAAGCAAGTACATGACCCATTAATTAAAAATCATTTTACCTGATCTTACAAGCCCTTTTCCAGAACCAGAGTGGTGAAATATCTATTTGAGAGCAAACTAACTCCAACATTTCTTTCAAAAGTTTTGTAATTGTGTTCCAGTGTACATATTATATCATTTTTAACTTCCCTTATAATATGCTATTGTATATTCATTTAAATTTTTCTATAAATTTCTCATTCTCCCTAAATTAATACATGTTACTGAGACAATCCTAACTTCTACAGCTCTATCCATTTGCCTCTATCCAACCAACAATTTCCCTGTCCAACGTTTAATTTCTCAACGCACGTTTTTCAGCAGAAGAATCATATTCAGTCACCTAACCTATGTGCAGCAGTGCAATAGCTAGACATGCAAATAGAAGAAGATTTATAAGAACTAGGAAAAGGATTCGGAGGAGGGCGTGAGGCGAGGGCTTTGGAAACCAAAGATATTTAATGAACATGACGGAGGAATGTTAAGATCCTATGTGCGTAATATTCTCCTTCCCCCACTAAGATAATTAAATGATCTTCCTCTTTCCAGATTGAATTAAAAAAGGGCAATTACTAAGGACTTGGGTATGTATACCTGTCGATAAAATGCAGGTATTCCTTAAAAAACATAACATCAAAATTAATTCACTTTCATTTCCGATTCACGAAAGGATCGTGACTTGATATAAGTGTAGTGCGTTCAAGAAACTGAGTATAGGATAATCAATATCTCCGTTCAGAGTCAGCAGTTCGCCTTAAGCCAACCTAATTTTGGCGCATCCATCATCATGTGGGTACAATGCCCATCAATTCAAGGTATACGCCACATTTTTACGCTGCAAGTCATCGCTAGAGTGTGTGTCAGGGGGTGATTCCGCACTGGTGACTCCTCATCAAAATTAAATGTTACTTAAATATAGTATGCGCAAACTTACATGCGTATTGCCTCTCGTGCTCCTTCGATCAACTTGTTGAGCTGTCAATTCAGCTAATGATCGAAACGAGAATTGAAATTCTATCAACTCTATAAAAAATCTTCGTGGAAATCTTGTAAGGTAACACATTGGCCTGCCGAACAAGTTTTATAAGGTAACTCATTTTTCCCAAACTTTGGCGTTTATCTTAGAAATGCGACGCCTCTGGACTGAAAGCGAAAAGTTTCTTTTGGAGTTTTACGGGAAGTCTAAAATCTCATTCAGGTCACTCATTTTGAGGGTCAGAGGAGAGGGAAGGTAATGAAATTATAGCTCAGCCGCCGCCGTAGACTTCATAAGAAGGAGAAAGGAGAGTTTCAAACCCTTCAAATAAACTGTGGATCCAATATTCCTCTCATATACACGAAATGGAAGGTAAGGATATTCGAAATTTTGAATCAGGCGATAGCGACTGCACAAGCGTCTAGACTGATACATTTTCACGCCATGAATAAATTTATGGGACATGATATCTTAGGCCACATGTAACCAGATGTGTATTTACGGCCTTCTGAAACCCGAGAAGATAGCGTAAGGAATTTTGATCAGACAATGCATCCGATAATACTTGTATATATACGTATGTGTAGTCATCAATATGAAGTCAGCACTAGCGAAGACAGACAAAAAAGAAAAGATCTTAATAGTTTTTGACTTTTCGGTGGTACAAGCCACCTTTCTCAATGAAGAGAAGGAAGGAACTGAGGGAAAGGTTACAACAGAAGAGGCTGGAAACGATGGATGGAAGATGAAGGTAGGGAAACGTTTGCGAGGGGAAGAGTTGGGAGGGGGATTTATATATATATATATATATATATATATATATATATATATATATATATATATAATAAATTTGACAGCAATAAAAAATATAGAAACACATAAAAAGATCACTCACACGTTATTTCTTGATCATTTCGACAGAATTCTGCTCCGTCTTCATCGGAAAATATAGAAGTAATCATATATATATATATATATATATATATATATATATACATACACACACACACACATATATATATATATATACACACATATGCATATATATATAACATGTATATATACATATATATGCAAACATATATATATATATATATATATATATATATATACACACATATGCATATATATAACATGTATATATACATATATATGCAAACATATATATATATATATATATATATATATATATGTATATACTTCTAAAATAGAAAATTTTCGTCGTCGGAGGAAACAAGTGATTTTTCTTACGGGTTATTGTTTTATAAAAAGAGTAATTCCTCTTGACAGTTTGAGTACTCTAATGTGTAAGTTAACCAAGGTGCTCGTATTCTCTCATTGCTGTCAACCAGTAGTTATACATAGCCGTGTATAAGCCTTCGAAAGACATTTAACGTGTCTAAACACCATTACGACTCAGCATAGAATGAAGAAGTTGTCCGTTTCCCTGTGGTGCAACGTACATGAAAAATTAATGCAGCAAATCCAAAGGGATTTAGGCTTTCCTTAGCGAGAACTCATCAGCCGCTCATAACCATAATATCATTTTTGAGAACTTTAGTACGATCATTTCCACGATACTGATAATGATCAAAGGCGGTCAAAGAATCCACAGAGAAAAAGCCATCCTAGAACAATTTCTCATGACCACACAAAATAACATTGCTTCAAGCCGAATTATTCTCCTAGAAAATGTAACTGCAACTCGAGCACAAATGACCTCACCATCGTATTTCTTTTTGGTACATGTTATCGCGTTCTTCACCCAAAACACAAATCGCACTTTTCAATCACGGTCATCGAGATATTTAAAAAAAGCAGACATCGAAGTTATATTAAGCGATTCGATAATTCAGTAAACTTAACAGAAACAATTTTAATGGGCATTTAATTATTTTCGAATTTTTCAGTCAACAAACTACTAAAAAAACTTTGAGATCAAGGGGTGAGGTACAAGGTACAACTACCACTTCTCCTTGCCATAATCTTATCATATATGCGTACGGTGAATCTAACGTTAGTTGGGACGAAAATTAGGAATATTTATATTCAGATATATTAAAAGATCAGAGTATCGCACTGTCTCTTCTACATTATATGCAATATATATATATATATATATATATATATATATATATATATATATATATGTGTGTGTGTATACATATATATATATGTGTGTATATATATATATATATATATATATATATATATATATATATATATATATCGATTATACGGAAACACTCACACGAGCAGCACAATAATGGGACGGTACAACAGAACCCAAATAGAATAGCAACATTTAAGAGGACAAGGACTTTTAAATGTTGCTATTCTATTTGTGTTCCATTGTGCCGTCCCATAATATATATAAATATATATATATATATATATATATATATATATATATATATATATATATATATATATATATGTGTGTGTGTGTGTGTGTGTGTATGTATATGTATATATATATATGTATATATATATATATATATATATATATATATGCATGTAGGAGCACTCAAGAGAGCAATATAACATTTGGACGGCTCAAAAGACCACAAAATAAAATAGATAACACGTAAAAGGACCCTCAACTGTAGCTCGTTTGAGCTTTCGGCCTTTTTCAGGTCAGACAGGAATTCATTGATTTTGTCATCGAATAAAGACAATTATATATGCATATAATTGTCTTTATTCGATGACAACATTGATGAATTTCATGAACATAAAGTGATGTTAGAGAAAAGTATTTTCAGACGGCTTTCATTTGGGTACGCCGGGGAAGTATAAAAGAAATACTTGTGGGATCAAATGATCAGAAATAATCGTAATTTGATTTCATGCGGCCAATTAAAATTTGTTTTTCTTTCAGTTATATCTCGTAATAAAAGTTAAGTGAGAAAAGTAATTTTTTCTCTTGCATAAGAAAACTACTTAGTACATCTCCATCGGCATCTTGCTTCTACAGCATGCGCATTTCTTATTTCTTTCCAGAAGATTAGAATGAGTGCAGTAAAGATTCGCAATCACCTCCAGTCCCTACTATGATGCAATTGGCGGCATCATTAATCTTCATCTACCCTCTTTAAAGATTATAAATCTAATACATTCGTTGCGAGACGAGGATATTTAAATTAGGTTTGTGGGAAATGGGGTATTCATTTATGTCCTAATCGAACTTGACCCGAATTGCATGAAAAGACAATTCTATCGAGTCTCTCTTGTGTTGTTTATGATGATTTTGGACAATCGTTTTTCAACACGATATACGATTGTAACGATAGATTGTACTCGTGGGTAACCTGACCTTCATTCATGGAATAAATGGAACGCAATGGATTAAGATTTATGTTAACGTGGAGGGAAGGGGACAAGATGTGAGCGGAAGCAGAATAATGGATGCGAGGTTTTGTGGTATTTACTTTTAATAACGCCCCACTATAATTCGGAAACGTCACGTGGGATTTTTTTTCTGTATTCCATTGTAGAATGGAGGGAATGATCAAGAAGACCCCGCTAAACTCGTCAATGGAGTGTTTTTCCAAAGATCTGCCTTCCCGACGAATGCAAACACGTAAGCATATGCAGGCGCATGCATTAGAGATACACATAAGGGGGGTAAAAAGGATGTAATTAGACTCATGAGAATTTCCATTCAATCAAAGAATAAAATAACTCTGTTAATCTAGTCTTTCGTCTCCCGGGTGATGATAATTGCAATTCAATAAAAAATGAGCTCTGGAATAATGCCAACATTTTCCCATAAATTACCATCTATACCACATTAGGGTGTGAAGTATAAACTGCAAATCCTCGACGTGCGTATTCTTTTCATTCCCACCGTAAAGCCTACCTAACTGATAGAAGATAGGTTTTGTTCAAATTTGGAAAATAACAATCGATACCTGGATAAATATGCACGTCATTCCACTTTTAAAAGACTTTTTGCTCTCTATTTTGTTCTATTCCTACGCCGATCAATTTCAAACAGCACGTGCATTAGCCAGATACTACAATTTGAACATAATTAGCAAACTAGTCGTCAACCCAACTGATTCGATTTTTCGAGTTACTTTAACTTTTTACGTGTCGTCAAAATGGAATAATGAACTTTGATATAGAGGTCACATGAAGGTTACATAGCTCTACTTTTCAAAGATGTAGTTTATTGCAAAACAATAAATATTAATAAAGTAATATCGTCGTCAATATTTGAATCCTAAGATTGGTTGACAGCAATTCTCCTCCGCAAGGTTCCTCCAGTCATCAGTAGTCAAGTGTTGATTTCCTCACGTTCTCCTTGAATTGTCGTAACGACTTAAAATCTTGGTCACCCTCAAGAAGTATTGACTTAAAAATTTCCCTTTCTATCAAAATGATATGAAATAACTTTGATGAAGTAGGATGAGTTAGTGAATCACGAGAAACGTGGCCTTTGCTAGAGGACGATTTCCTCGCAAGGAAAATCATTCTGCGTCTCGGTGGTCGTCTTCCTAGTCAGATTAAACCCAAGTTTTATCAATATTTTAATAAACCTGTATTGAAATATATTATTTGCACTCTCCCGCGTCTCTTTCTTTCCTGTTAGTTCGCAAAATCTCTTCGAGAATGCTAAAAAAAATGCTACCGAACCATTCCGTGATTTTACGTTTTCCGTCAAATTATTTTGGCATCGAATCCAATACTCTCGTGGTCAACGTGGCCTCCACTGTCCACGCGTGAGCCCCAGTTGCATATAATACGGTAAATTTCACCTACACACGGCGATTGGTCTCTATCCTGGGAAGGATTTATTTTTCCTGTAGTCCCTCTTCAGTGACATTCCGAGATATTTGGTGCCAACCTCTTGACCTCTGATTAAGAGTATCGCCATTTCTAGCAGACACAGTTGGTTTACCCAACCAAAGCTGAAATTTGATCTCCTGACGAATCTCGTGTTTGAATTTGAGATTTCGCATTTCTCCTGGGAATGATGCCTGGATAAAGCCGACAGTCTCCCAAAAATTTATTTTTGACCACTCAACTAATAATAGTTACGCCGTCTTTCGGCTGCGAATTTGTTCTATAAAAATCTTCCCTTCAATGATGAAAATAATTGCACCTTGCAAGTTAAGAGCATCTCTGACAGGATATTTTATCATATGAAACCCGACCCCACCCCTGTTATCCACTCAAATAAAACCTGAACCAATTATTTCATTTTGAACTGCCAACGTGAGCATGACGTTCTGGTACGAACTGCCGTCCATTAAGCAAAACCCCTGCTGTTCCTCTGATTAAAAAAAACAGAAACAGCCGACGAAAGGGACTGATTCCTGTAAATATGATCGAAATCAATACGATCCGGTCTTTTATAACCACACATCAATTTATCCCCCTGCTATACTCAGGAAAAAATATATCTACAGCTATACTTAGATTTTTACAGTCATCGATAAAGACAAGAAAATGGATAACTTTAGGAAGGCGATAGCGAATTACTAGGATCGTAAGTTCAACAAAGGTTTGTTTTCAATTTTGATGTGGTTTTTTTGATAGCGTCAAAAATTTGCTGTATCATTAAAATTAACTGTCCACTAAAGAAAAAAAAATATGAACACCCCCTTCATTTCTCCCATTTATGACTTCCGAGTGAACTCACGATTAGCTCAAGAGGATATTTATTTCGTGATCGCGAAGACTTTTTATCTGACACGATGACTGCTCGCAATGCTGGGGGAAATCACATCACAGGGGAATTCGCAGGGGAAAACCCGTAAAAAGCCGAATAGCACGATTGATTACTGGCTGGCACACAAAGTTCATCCAACGAACTGAAAATTAAACCGAGGCCAATTCATTTACAATTTCATCATTCCGATATGAAACGTAAACGATATTTCCGAGCTAAATGAAATGCCCATTGAAAGAGGCTAGATGTGGCCCCAACTCTCTTTGTTGATTGGAATCTTCATCCAACGACACGCCAGCAATATTCTTCGTGCGTGCCCAGATGTCAACGAGTGATTACTCAGCCCATCATAGTCGCCACTTGATAGTACGCATCGTGCTGCAATAGGTATTACTTTGGCTATTTTTTTATTGTTACAAATAGGACTCCCGGACAAGACAGGCGTGTGCATTCAGCGGCATAAATATAATGGACTGAATGCACATAGGCCAGTTACGTAAATTATCCATCGGTACTGATTTGTTTCCTTCAAACTGTGGCCACAGTTTTCAAATCGAACGCTCCAATTCATACAGCCCGTCGATCTATTTCATAATATACGTCATAGAAAGGGAGGAGATGATAGGAGGAAGTTTATAATAATTATTTTTTTCAGCGGTTTACGAGGGACGTTGATAACACCGATACGGACCAACGAATGAGGATCACTGAACTGTCTTCGACACTGATTTGTTTGGGGGGGAGCGCGTCGGATTTGCAAGTCATCAGAGACTTTCTCGGCGAGGGGGCGGAGGAGAGGGGGAGGGATCAGGAGGAGGAAGGAGGGGGGGGAGTGAGGTTGGACAACGGTTCGTAAAAGGCGTTGTCGGAGGCAAGGGCGAGGAGGATGGATGCGGGAAACCCATCGTTCGTCACTGATTCACTCCACGGCGCTCGTTCGTCGTTTGCGCGATGATCATAGGAACAGGAACGAGCGGAGGGTCTCGGGTTCAAAATCCAGGGTCAAAACCTCGGTTGAGAAAGTCTAAGTGGTGCGTTATTTTCGACGTCTGAGGAAGAACCACCCTCCAATCCCACCTCCCCGTATTGGGTGAATATGCCTATCTTACGAATTAATTCGCGGTGAGCTATGCTTTCCCCGGCCAGAAATAGTCATTGGGGTTGATATAGGGATGATAAAGTGTCTAAGAGGAGGAATGCTGGGAAAATTATTGAAAATAATTTAAGTATGTTTATGATTTATTAGAGAATTTTCGGGGCAATTCCGCCAGGATGTGGATCGAACACAATGTTTACGGTACGATTGGAGAGTATTATTGTGCGAGGTTCATTCAAAAAGTTCCCAAACTTTTTTATCACAAAAAATATTCGTACAGTGCACTTCGGAGTAATAAATAATACTTCGTTCGCTGCTGTGCGTATTTAGCTGGCGACCATCATAATCAATTAAGAATCGGAACAAAATCCTGGCCCCAGTCTTGTCCCAGTTAATCCACGCCCGCGCATGACGTACATGTAAGAGTACATTTTCCCATTTCGGAGATACTTGCTGCAATTATTTTTGACGACACTCTTGTATCTGTTGTGCTTCACAAACAATAGAGAGGTTCTTTTACCGTGTCCTCAGCGAAAAATCAAAACGTTCATTCGGGTGCACGAGTTCAATTTTCACATCTTTCCATCGGTGAAGCAATTCAGATTAAGTCATTGGCTAATGAATTATATTAAAGGGAGGGAAAATTCTTTTACCCATGCTTTCGGAATCGATTCAACTTGAGCTGTGATGTGCTGGTGGAGTGAGTAGGGCGCTGGGCCATCGATCTATTTTCAATTATAAAAATTACAGATTAAAAATTTTTGAGCACCTTGATTTTGTTGTTTACACAGCTTAGTTAGAAGATAAATTGATTATAGCAGAAGGAAACGACTGCCTCCCCTCCACCCTCCCATATCCTGAATTTGTTAATCTCACACCCTTTAACGCTTGGTCCGTGGTGGGTGTCATCCCAAGTTACCAAAATCAACCCTCGGGTCGACTCCCGAGGTATTTTTGCTGCGAACATGGGGCATAAGAGAAAGAAAGAATGTAGTAGGTTGGAAATATGATGCTACATGAGAAAACAAATGAATAAACAGTTAAAAAGTTCATAAATTTGAAGAAAAAATTCTATGAAGGTCACTTACAAGAGGAAGAGGGAAACTAATTGGGCACGTACTGAGGCACAAAAGCTCACTGAAGACCATAAATGAAGGAAATACAGAGGGGAATAATAACTCTGGAGGCTCTAGAAAGAAATACGAGTAGGTGATGGAAGATGCCAGCGCAAGGAACTTTGAAGGAAAGAGAAGAATTTAGGATCACAGGATTGATTGCACGTATGCATAAAACCAATCCTCGGACTGAAAGTCTATTGTGATGATGAGACGCCGCGAAACCTTTCCAAAACCACTCGAAAAAATACATACAACATATCAAAATGGATGACCGGAATTCTCATTACCGTTCAGTGCGTATTTAGTTACACGGAAATGAAGGCTATACGAAGTTCAAATCAAATGGTTATTTCATTAGGAATGTATATGCTCTTTCGTGCAATAAGCAGAATTTTTAATACCGCAATTAGCACATTATTACATGGTTTCGTGATTTTACAAACCGATTGCCTATCAGCCTTGATATTCACGTGCTTAAAACTGTTTGTTTTCTCTCACAAAAAGATTTAATGAGATTCGACCCCTTGTTACCACGCAAATGTTCGTAATCACTCACAAATCAGGTACTATAGTAAAAAAATTAGGTTATATCTTTTTTTTAAGTTTTTTTACTAAATAAGGAAATTTTATGCAATGATGAAACTGACATGATGAATTACATGCGGTTTGTTCGCATCTCTGAAAAAATACAATCAAATGTCTGGCTTGGCTCATTAATGTTTCTAAAAGAAAATGTCCATACATTAGCTCTGCGTAGTACTCGTTGTCTCAAAATACGTTTCGAATGCAAAAATTCGCCAAGACTTCCGTGAAAAGATTATGTGAAGCGGCCGAAAGCATTCAACGGGAGCCAGTCTGGCTCCGAGCCTTAACCAAACATTTAGGAGGTCTGGCCTGAAGCAACATGACTGACCGCTGACCTAAGCGTCCATATGGAATCTCTTTCTTCCCCTCTCTTCTTTCCGTCACTGTATAAAGATCGATTTTGACACGTACCATGCTCGTTCAATATTCCACCGCCATACTATTTTGGCCGACTGTATCGGACTTCTACAGTAATAATTTAACGCCAAGAGAAGGTCTGAGGTTATTTTTTCTATTATAGTAACACTATTTTGTATAATCGAGAAAGAAAATTCGTCTTATACAATTGAAAAGCTTACCTTTGAAATTTGTGTTCATAGGAAAAAAGAAAAACGTCTTAACATAATAATCACATCAATTTGGGTTTTTTTTATGTCGGTTGGGCTACATACGAGATCGTGGCGAAGGGCTCAAGTAATATAATAATTTAAAATTGTTGGCACGTGAAAAAACTAATTTGAGAAGCATCAACTCAGGCCAACATCAGTAATAAGGCGGAAAGCCCTCGAAAAAGTTGAAGACAAACTTTATTGAGAAGTTAATTCGGTTTCGAGGAGGGGAAGAGAACGAGGGATACAAGGGGAGAAGTCACGTAGGAAAAGTGGAGACATTCAACTGCCGCGGAGGCAGCTGTAATGATATGGGAGGAAAGAAACTCGACGGGCATAAGGCGCAGATTATCTTATTCTAAAAAGACGTTTGCCACGAAGCGGTAATTATAATGCTCAAGGAATATGAGTACACCGATGTGGATGCCTTATGCGAAAACATTAGCGTGAAGTGTCGGACACCGTAGATCAGAAACGGTTCACATGGAAATCAGATCGGATAGGTACTGAAGTCTTCGGATCCTGAAGTGGTGGATCCACTTCAACAATCTCCAAGCGACGGATACGGTGATGCCGAGGATAAATTAGACATAAGAGTGTAAAATGCTGAAGCCTACGGAAGGATAAAAGGGTAAAGGGACGACATATAGAACTTCATGAATAGAGACGAACCAGATGGGACAGGCACACCTGGGTCCCAGTTTCTCCAAGTCCTTTATAAGTCAGTTCACTAGCACTCGTATTGTGCACACACGTTTTGCGAAATTGAAAGTTTTTCGTATTTGAAAGCGAATTGTAGATTTGGGACACAGGCATTTGAATGCACAGTTAACTTCTTAGGAATATTTCGCATGTCTATTATATACATTATATATACTACCTTGATCAAAAAGTTCCCGGAATAACCACCGTGTGGCGCTCCCATCGTTCCGATTTGAGTTCTGTTTTTTTGTTAAATTGGTACATCTGTTGTTGATATTCCCTTTAAATCTTAGTGTCATAACTTGACATTTGCAAAAGTTACGTAGCCAAGAGTACATCTATCTCTGTGTGTGTTGGCGATTTTTTACAATTTCAGAAATGGATTTAAATTTGCAACAACGAACTTGTATTAAATTTTGCGTAAAAAACGGATTTAGTGGCGCACGGACGTTGGAAATGTTGGAAAAGTGTTTCGGCAACGATTCTCTAAAAAAAAACGGTCGTTTACCAGTGGCACGAGCGGTTCAGAAGTGGTCGTGAGTCAATCGAAGATGATGAACGCAGTGGCAGACCATCGACATCGAAAGTCGGTGAAAAAATTGATAAAGTAAAAGAAATGTTGGTCAATAACCGCAAATTAACCATCAGAGAAATAGCGGAGGACTTGAACATTGCCTATGGATCCGCCCAAGACATTGTGGTTAATGATTTGGGTTTCCGTCGTGTAGCAGCAAAAGACCTCAATTTCATGCAAAAAAGAGACCGTGTTGACGTCGCAAAAGACATGATTTGCGAGGCTGAATCCGATCCCACATTCATCAAAAGGATCATTACTGGAGACGAGACGTGGGTTTATGAGTACGACACGCAATCCAGACATCAGGCAAGTGAATGGCGTTCACCAAATGAGCCGAGACCAAAAAAACCACGTCGTTTTCAGTCAAAAAAGAAGGCAATGCTGACGGTTTTCATGGATTACAACGGTGTAGTGCATCATGAATTTTTGCCAGAAGGCCAGACAGTAAACAAAGAGTATTATTTGGGCGTTATGAGACGTTTGCGTGAAGCAATTCGCCGAAAGAGACCAGAAATGTGGGCAGAAAACTCGTGGATTTTGCACCATGATAACGCACCGTCGCACAGTGCTATCATTATTCGTAATTTTTTGACGAAAAATGCAACAAATACCATCCAACAGCCACCGAATTCACCTGATTTGGCTCCCTGTGACTTCTTTCTGTTCAATCGAGTTAAAAAACCATTACGGGGAACGCGTTTTAGCAGCCGAGAGGAAGTAATGGAAAAATCGCAGGAAGCACTGATGGACATACCGAAAACCGACCGTAACTTTTGCAAATGTCAAGTTATGACACTAAGATTTAAAGGGAATATCAACAACAGATGTACCAACTTAACAAAAAAAACAGAACTCAAATCGGAACGATGGGAGCGCCACACGGTGGTCATTCCGGGAACTTTTTGATCAAGGTAGTATATATATATATATATATATATATATATATAATATATAATATATATTGTGAGCATATATTATAATATATATAATATAATATATAGAAGTTAGTACTAGCGGACAAAGACAAAAACACAGAGACACACAAAAAAGGAAAGAAACTCACTAGTTTTCGAATTTCCGGAGGTCCAAGCCACCTTTCTCACAAAAGAGAAGGATAGAACTGCCAAGGCAGTTTCTTCCTTTACTTTTAAAAAATAACACCGGTGTTTGCGAGCCGTATTAAAAAGTTTATTAAGTGAATTTCCTTTAATTCGACCTATATAATTCCAATTTTGTTCCTTCTTTCTTCCTTGTTGCAGTCTACAAAGTCTATTATCTTCCTGTCTCCACACTGCTTTTACTTATATGCATGTGTATGCAAATAATATATATATATATATATATATATATATATATATATATATATATATATATATATATTTATATGTTGTATGTGTGTGAATGTGTATGCGTGCATATATTTGTAAAACACTTAATAGTGCTTCCTAGTACATTCACACAATATGTTTACTTATTCCACCCTATGAATACTCTCGTCGGCATTCAGGCACTCCGGTATTGCCACAAGGTTAATTGTGTCTGATTTTACCCTTATGAATAAAATTCCATCACCCGCCCTTCTCCGCCGTTTCCTATTCAGAAGCTGCCTCCTCCACGTTGATTCTCACCGTCTCTAAAGTTATAAATTTCCCTGCAAACATTTTCATCCGATGGATTTATCTAAAGGAGCCAACTCCTTGCGTAATCATCTTGGTGAGTTCCTGGAAAAAACGCCGTCGGAAAACTCGGCCTTAATTGGTATAGTTGATCAAGGACAGGAAATGAACGTAGCATTTAAGTATTTATTGAATCGCCCCGGAAGGAGTTTCCTTCATTACGTTTAATTCGCGGGAAACGGTAGATAGTAGTTGGAAGCAGGTCAATGGATAACACGTATGAATGGACTCGTGTCCCCCCGAAGGCTGGAATAGGGAAACGGAACATTTGCGACCCTTAATTGGAGACCATTTTTCTTTTCGCTCTTTGTTAATATCAGGCGAAGTACACCCTCGGCAAGGGGCTGTGCCTACGTAGGGGCTAAAGACGCTCAGCGAACGCCATTGGCAATCGTGTAGGGATGAGATAGATCCTAGGCTGAGGGCTCGATCATATGAAGAGATTTAGACGGAATCGACGAAGCCATTAATTTTCCAGTGGACAATTATCCTGGCTAAGTCACAATCGCGGATCTACTAGGCACCACGCCTATCTTCCGTCTCGTCGAAGTTTAGTGGGGGTAATATCTTCAAGGTGGCTCTCGGTAAGAGAAAGCCACGGACTATGCGCGAGATGGCAGCTCGCTTCCCTGGACAAGGAAATGCCACGGGAGATACATGAGTCACGAATACGCGATAGTGTCCACAAATGAGTTAAGGTATGGCCAAGGTATGGTTGGGGCCTTGTAAAATGTCAAGAACCTTAAGCATCACTTGAGGTTCTTGATACTTCCACATCATCTGTATTTCGATCCTAAGATTGTATTATTGCGGCCCTCTATTCTTCTCTATCCAGTGTTAATCCCGAGATAGCTTTCCTGTTTTATATCCTGCTGAATTTCTCTGATATACTTGTTCCTTGGTCTTCCTCTATGGATCCTCCCTCAAATACAACTACATAATAACCCGCAAGCCGCCGCAAGGGTGTGTGGCGGGGGGTGTTTGGTCATCACCCGTAAAACATAACAATACCACATGCAAAAACAACAACATGGAAAACTACATCCACAGCAGCGCACACACTCATGTGAAAATCCCTTCATCCAACACTCATGCAAACACATACTATAGTATACCATAGTAGTATACCATAAAACAACAAACAACTGCACCCCAGGATGCAACACGAAAGCCATCCAACAACACGCAAGCCAGGACCCAACAAGCAAGAAGGCGAAACTACACCACCACATGAACAAGCAACACAAAACGCTCTCTCCCCCAAGGAGACTGTGAAAAGCAGGACGCGACCCAACGTTTCAGGTAGCGGGCCGGTCCCCCCGTGGAGAGGGACAAGGGATTGAAGGGGAGACTTAAAAACAGATGAACAGAACACTAATGAGGTCATTCGGAAAGAATGGGTCATGATAAATAAATATTTCCTTAAATTATGTTTCTAACTAATCCATTGTACCTCAAGGTGTGTCCTCTCCATCTGGTTCTTCTTCGCCGTAGAGTTTCCCATAAGGTCCCTTCCTCTTTTGCTCGCCTTTATTCTTCCTCCTCTCTCACTCTGTCCGTCCAATTAATCTTCTGAATCCTCATCCAGCACCATGTTTCGAAGATTTCTATTCATCGCTGATCCATTTTCCCTATGCTCCATGTCTCTGATTTGGATCCTTAATATCTGATTGATTTTTTGCAATGTCAATTCGTACTGTAAAATGCGAGAGGTCACCTTATTATAAAAACGACGCTATATTTTTAATATCCGCCCCTGATATAAAAAATCTAGATCATGTGATAACTGAGCGGGTAGCTCAAAAAATAAATTCCATTTGAATGTCAATAATATAATACTGTTAATCAACATTATTTGAAAATAAATACAATATTTTTTTAAAATACCGGTATAATTTTTCAACATATCATCATCCAAGGTAATTTTTAGGGTAGATACTTTGGACGGCCTCCTAACAACTATCAGGTTCATTGGATCGCAAGAACTTTCTATTTTCTCTATATTAGTTCTTCCTTCAGTTCTTCGTATTTGCTATGTGTCTTCATGCTGTCTAAAAAGCCTATTCTGTTCATTCCTCTGCCCCGATCACCTTAGATCCTTCCTCATAATACGACGTTGTCAGCATTCCACTCCATCTTAATATTTTCTACAACCAATTATTCTGCATTCCTAGAATTTCACCAATCAATTTTTTTCTTTCTTGCCACCATTTTTAAAACTTCTTCTATCCCCTTCTTTAATGCTCTATTTTCTTTTTAGATTTTTTTTCAGTTTACAAATGCCTATAATCTTCTCTCAATCTCTTGCCTCAGATACCAGGCTACGGATGCATGCGGTTCTACGCTCCATAGAAATGTCTTTCCTAACATTTTGTTTACTTCTTTACGTTTCGTATCTGTCATTAATTCTCATCTTACGAATGGTTATTTCGCCAAAGCTATCATTCTCCTAATGTCCCCATTACATGAAAATGTCCCCCCTTTTCATCTAAAATACTGCCCAGGTACGAGGGCTATCCAGAAGTAACCACCGTTTTCGTGTGAGCGTGAGAATTAGTGGAGGGAGCCGAATGGTCGCTGTGTTGACACACACCGTACGCCTCCAGCTACAGTGGCTAGAATGTCGCGCCGCTTTTCGCTTGCTCACAATAGTGAGTCAAAATGAGGTACACGATTGAAACTCCCGACAAATTTGAAGTTCGTTGAGTGATAAGGCTTTTACTGATAAAAAACTTCAAAGCTGCTAACATTCGCCGGGAAATTCGCGCTCTGTACGGACCAAATAAGATGAGTGACAAGAGTTGTGAGTCAGTGTTGTCGTTCGTTCAAGTTTACATGATGTCCATGATGATGACAAAATTGCCGCCCGTCTGTGGTGAACAATGAACTGCACCTGAAAATTGGAGAAAAGTTCGTAAAAACCAACGTTTAACGATACCTGACATCTTTGACAGTTTTTTGAAAATTTCTACGACTCTATTGCATTGAAGCACGTCTGATAAGTTAGACTGCTACATGTTTTGTTCTCTTCTCGGCAAAGGAACTTCAAGTTGCCGTCATCGGTTGGCTGAGGTCTCAGGCGACAGAATTTTATGCTGAAGGAACTTGAAAATCAGTTCAGAGATATGACAAATGTTTGAAACTGTTTGGCGAATATAGTAGAGATATGTAGTTTTGAGATGAAATAAGTAAATTCCTACTTAAAATTCTATTCCAGCGTATTTTTTACAGCATGATAGAGGTTACTTTCGGGGCATTCCTCGTACGTGCACTACTTGACCTGGTCTAATCTATTCCCTCCTGTTTTAATGCTCAACTTAAGCCTTTCTAATTTTTCAAAACCTCATTTTTTTAGGATCTCTTTTTGTCAATATCCGTCTCATACCCCTCGCATCGCCCCCGTGAGGCACTCCACAAAAACTGGAATCCCATAGGTTGTCTGACTCACTATTGCTTGATCATCTGAAAATGTTAATTGATCATCAATAATTAAGTTTGCTGCGTTTTTTCCTAACATTTACATCCGATATATATATATATATATATATATATATATATATATTTATATATATATATATACATATAAAACATGAGCAGCAACAAACAATGTAAGAACACATAAAAAGAACACTCACACGTTATTTCTTGATCATTTCGACGGAATTTAGCTCCGTCTTCATCGTAAGAAACAGAAGGACTGATTCTACTGGCGTCAGTGCTTCTGTTTCTTCCGATGAAGACAGAGCTAAATTCCGTCGAAATTATCAAGAAATAGCGTGTGAGTGTTCTTTTTATGTGTTCTTATATTTTTAGTTGCTGCCCAAGTTTTTTATTCAACACTTCCGAGTTACTTCAACGAAATCATCTTTCTCTCTCTCTCTCTCTCTCTCTCTCTCTCTCTCTATATATATATATATATATATATATATATATATATATATATATATATATATATATATGTATATATATATACATATATATACATATATATATATATATATATATATATTTTAAGGTAATCTACCGGTTAAGGTAGGTTTTTGGATGGACATAACTACCAAACAAACATTTTATTTCTCCAAACAAAACACAAAATCCATCATCCTACTCTATATCAATATATATATATATATATTTAATATCCTAGGTATTTCATTTATCTTTGATGAAAAATGCAAAATTATTCTTGGAAAATTAAGATATTATTTAATGGCGTGCAGTGCATGTGTTTCACCAAGTTGCTGGCCCCATGATACTATTGTTTGCTAACACGTGCATTTATTCAAATTATTTTATCGTAAAATCACGGCTGAATACCATGCACCACCTAGTCCTATTTCACATCCACTGTCGATTCTTATCAAGGGAAGCACCACATAAGTGAGGCATTGGCTTGTGATCACCGGGGAAATTAAAGATTCACGGTGCATTTTTCATCTAAATCAGTGTAAAACCACGGCCGGCGTCTCCATCGAAGTCTTTCGATCGCTTGATCTCCCCCCCGGCCCCACCACATTATTTCAGGGCGTGACGAAAATGCAGACGGAAAAGGTGCCTGTTATTTTGCCCTCGTCCTCCCACGCCCGACCAGCCCCTCCCTCCACCTCTCTAATTTTAACCGCAGCGTCCTCTTTTTTTTTACGCCCGCGCAAGATGTGCAGCGATTAGCCTCTCCGTCCACCTCTCCCGTCTCCACCTCGCTCCATACACACCCCCGCACCCACACCGCGGCTCATCCCTCATTGCGAGAGAGGAGGAATGCCGATGGGGGGCAGGGAACTTGGGGAGGACCGAAATAAGTGCGCCGTTCAGCCGTCCGTCCCTCGAGGCAAAGTTTCCTTTCGAGGAGACGGAGAATGGAGTCACCCAGAGCGGAGATACTTCGCTTTCCGTCAGGAGTATTTCACCGTCTTAAGATAAGATGCTAAGTCGCCTACACATGACGAGTGTATGTCAATTTTTATAAAATTTTCTCAATCAAAAAAAATACTTTAATGCACTCTGTCAAATGACGATGGTGCAACATGGACCTTCCCGTGTTGGCATTCATATAAATTGACGCATTGCAATATTCCACGCTGTTATGGCAGTCTCTCCAGAAGGATTGTGGATAAATGGTGCAGAAACACATGTCGCTCACGCGAAAAACTGATGTCATATACGTAATTATACAATTGTAGTAAAACAATTAACATAAACTGCACCTCCTCGCCTTTGTTTCAAAAATATCAATCAATTCATGAAAAAACGTATAGTTTCAAAAATTGGCGCCTCAGTACGTACTAATCTAAAATTAGTTAGTCCGCCGGTAGAGTTTAGGGACATGGAACACTCCCACGTTCGGGTGGGGAGTCTGGGTTCAAGGGGTCAGGTTTATAGAATCTCTCATCTTTTACCTTCGTCGGATACCTTTCGAGGAATTGTTTCCAAAATCATCGCCGATATCCGTTAAACTTATGGAATACATTTAGCTTTCTTATCAAAGTGGGAATAAAATTTTTGTTTTACGTTTGTTTTTTAAGTTGTGATAATAATAATTACTTCCTCTGTGGTCACAAAATAATGTGTCAATTCGAGGTTATTTATGAAAAATTGTTTGGAAACCATGTTACGATTCTTAACGTAAATAATAACTTACTTCTAATATTGGAAAAAGCAAATCGTGTGACGTGTAAATGTCGACGGGGATTCGATGAATTTCAGAAACATAACGTGGAAAATTGAATTATTATCACCAAGGGTAATCTACCGGTTAAGGTAGGTTTTGGATGGACACAACTACCAAAAATTCTCTTGTCTCTCCTAAACAAAGACAACCCAATATCCGACTCTACCACTCATCTCCGTATACTTCCTTCCTCCCTTTATTCCATCCAACATCCCGATCCTATTCCTGCCATTTCCTCGTTTTCCTAACATTTTCCCCTCTAACACAGTCTTCAACATCCCACTGCCAATCGATATACCCTGCATTCATTTTCCCTGTTTCCTCATAATTTCCCACAATAATATCCTCACCTCCCCCACCATACCCAGCACCTCCTCATTTGTTTTCCTTTTGGTCCATTTCACCTTCTTCATTCTTCTCTACACCCACTTTTCAAAAGCCTCCAATCTACGTCTATCCTCCTGCTTCAGTGACCATGTTTCCGCTCCGTACATAACTACGCTCCATTAAAAGTTTATCTAACGAGACCTTTCTTAACATCTTGACTCAACGTCCCAGAAAAGTGAAACTTCTTTGCTAAGGCAATTAATCTCCTCATTTCCCTACTACTTTGAACATTTTACTTTGAACTAGGCGTACGAAGATGTTCACGAAGAAGGAATAGCTACTATTTTCAAAGTACCTGAGATTGCAATCAAGGAAGTAGTTTGTATGGAGCACTCTATGGATCAGAGAATTGGAACATTATGAAAGTGGATCAGGGAACAATAGAAGCCTTTGAAACATGGTGCTGGAGGGGAGAATGCTGGAGATTAATTAGACAGGCTAAGTGAGGAATGAGGACGTATGTACAAGAGAAGAAAGGGGAAAGGGCCAGCAGGAGAACTCAACGGCGAAGAAGAACTAAATTGATTGAACACGCCTTTGAGGCACAACCTTATTATTTATAATTATAATAGAAGAGAAAATTGAAGGGAATCTACTGCGAGGAATACCAAGGTGGAAGTACATAGGACAAACTAAGAATGACGGAAAACAGAGGAGCTATCAGGGGGCGAGAGGGAATTACCGCTGAATAGAGAGGAATGGAGTGCTGTGGTAAACAAATCTTAAAATTGAAATACAGAAGATCATGTCTTCAACCCAATATTTGTCGTCACTTGTGATGTTGACCTAAAACCATCTTTACTCTGATTACAAAATAAGCCTTCGATCTGGTTCCTGCTACGTAAATAATTGGGAATAAATATTTATAATTTCAAAGACAAGTCCAGCATTTAGTTTTAGACTTCAAAAACAGACAGGTCCGATGCACATTCCTTTAGGTACTTGAGTTTGTACATCCAGAGCAGGGCACTCCTCCATCTAGAAGGGGGAAAGAGTGTTACCGAAGGAGGTCAACGAGGTGTATCCCTACCAGCCCACGGGGCCAAGGCCGGTCCATCCACCCAATCCGTAAGTCCGTCGAGCCACCACCACTCAGCTCTCATTGGGGAAGTTATCTTTTTTTTCGTTTCCAATTTTCACTTCATCTCTTGACGTTTAATGTCAAAAACATTAAAATCAGGGGCAGTGCGAACGTTTATGGATTTTAAATCTGACTTAACAGCGAAACTCGAGGAAATTTGACACCTTATATTCGTATTCTTCGGAAACTAAAAAGTATCCACAAAACCTTTCTATTCCAAGTGAAGCTGCTCCCTCTTCTAATTTCAAAGGATCTCTAATAAGTACTCTGATATCTTATGGTATGCTGAGTGCTGGGCTCAGTTTGATAAGATAGAAGAGTATCGCATGGCATACAGGAGCAGGTTAAGTAACGTGGTTAACCTCATCAGACATTGAATTGACCGATTGAATATATATACATACCTATGTATATATATTGAATTGATTGAATATATATTTACATTCAAACACGAAATACTATATAAAGGAGTATATATATATATATATATATATATATATATATATATATATATATATATATATATATATATATATATGAAGACGCCTCCAGGACTGGGGATGAAACAGATGTCCATCAACACACCTACGCTACGTTAATTCACGGATGCAGCATGGATCCTTCATTAGATAGACGTCTCAGAAGCCTAAGAATTAATTTGAAATACCTTAGCTGCGACTTAAACTTTTAAAAGAAGTAAATAATTTCTCGAGTGTGAAACCTAAAGGGAAGGAGTTCCATCGCCGTTTGAGTTGATTGGCGAGATAAATTAGAGATTGTAGACGAGATGAGTGTAGAATTGAAATTGATTACAGAGCCGATCGATTGAAGTAATCAGCTTTCCCTCAAACACTTCGTGCAGTAGGGAGCATAATTTACGGCACATAGGTCAATAATTATCCTAAAGACTATAATCCAACAAACCCCTGCCACGCCCATTCTTAGATGTAGCTCTTATGCTGAATTAGGGGTTTTACCGTCACCTTATCAAATTCCATCTTCGGGTTGATTATTGTGGTTTTGTCAAGGGGTGACGAGACGTAAGAAAAGCAAGAAGACATCACTTTATCAGCTTTTGACAATTTCTGTTGTTTTTTTTTTAACCGGCCGAAATCTTTTAATCCAGTTTTTCCTCTTCGATCCAGAATGAGCTGGGCCCATCCGGTCGACAAATGATTGCTACTGCGCGCACGCACGTGTCGACGAACGGAGCCACACCTACTCCCTCCAGGAGAAAGCCGGAGCGAGCGTGATTCGGCCGCGGTCGTGGAGAGTTGAGCGGGAGGAAAGAGACGATGCGGCTCGCGCGGAATAAATTTCAAACCAATGCCGCATACCCTGCGCGAACCGAAAGACTGAGACGAAGGAGCTCTCGTGCCGATACATGATCGCCGGATAGAACGGCCATCAATCCTGACTGGAGGGGGACTCACATTCGTTTCTGATATATTTTTTCAACGCTAGAAACGTGACAAAATTCTTAGTCAGGCTTGTCCACGCGTTATCTCCAGTACGGCGAATGTACACGTGCGTAGGTTGGGGCTCGAGGAACCCCGGAGTATGGATTGGCACCTTAATTTTGAAGGCGGTTCTTTGATGGCACGTACATGGAGTCGGCGTCAGGGTTAACGATTATTCTCAGGCGAATTTTGGCAATAACACACGCTTCCGGGTATGCGGTAGATTGAGAAAGGGATATATGCTGGCAACTTGTCCGGAGATTGTCTCAATAGCACTGCAATATTCAAGAACCTCGCCGTAAGAGCGCAGCAAGGTTGTGATTTACAATGCCGGATCGATTCGGTGGTTAGATTTGGCTGGACTTCAGGAGGAGAGTTCGATCCCAAATTCAACGCCAGCGCCGACAGTACTACCTCAATGGCGAACTTAAAACGTCATTGTAGCAGTATAGCCAGATATTTCGAAAAGAAAGGCGGTAATTCTGAGGTTCTCGTTCCCTCTCCCGGGCTAATTGACGATATATATATATATATATATATATAATATAATATATATATATATATTAGATATATTATATAATATATATATACAATATACATATATTAGATATATTATATATAATATAATATATATATTAGATATATATAATATTATATATATATATATATTTGATATATATATATTATATATATACATATATCGTATATACAAAAAAGAATAAAACATAAAAATCATAGTATTCATAAATTATTTCTCTTTACTGAATACTATTCAATGTTAGTAAGTATAAACATTTTGTAATATATCATTGGCTCATTTTTAACCATTTGCGAATACGTGTTACGTTTTGTCTAGATATGGACTTGGAAATGTTTGAATATCCATAATTTATCACCAGATATAATTATATCATCATAGTATTCCTTCACATCGTGTTGGCACTTTTTATATATCCTCTGTTTAGTTCTCACTTATAATTGGGTATATCACAGAAAATCATTAGTTTGGTTTCGAATGCAGCTCAAGAAGACGGAACGTGTTGGGATGGGGCGAAGATGTTATTACATATAAGGCTTAAAAGCTAGAGCTATTTTTCTTCTATGACAGAAACTTTGGCATGTGACCTATATTCGTAAATATGGCATAATACTCTTATATCCTACTTTAAAGTGTTTTTTATGTTTGATAGGTATCGGCAATAGAATCTTTTTAATGAGCGGTAAACTTCCTATTCCTTTGTAAGCTCGTATATTTGTTTTGAGTCCCCTTTTATTATTTTACCAAACCAAACGTTTATGGACGCATAAACTATTATTTACTGTTGTATACGTTGTTGCTATTTCTAATTTCCCGCCATTTTCTAATTTTCCCGATCGTTTAATATTTTTCAACATGGTCCTTTTTTAGGTCGATATGTATACTATTCCAGCGATTCTCTAAATTTTTTAACCCTTCCAAATTTTAGTTGACGTATTTCTTCACAAAAGAGGCGTTTACGCATGCAATAGCCCATACTCAGCGTCCAACTTGTCTTTGACTTGCATAGACGCATTACTTTACAAAAAAATATTAGTTGATAGCTTGATACTCATTTATTTCCATTTTCACAAAAACCCTCTCAACAACTCACTCAAGCTACTGCCAAGTAACAATCAATGGTTCAAAATTACTGAAATTTTACCTTTCAACGCATGCGCAAACATATTACCTAACTTTCGTCGAAGAGCACTGCCATATTACTGTTGAGGTCGGAAATTTTCAGACAACTCTTGCAAACATAAATAAAAGTAATGAATTGAGAAATTTCATCAACTGAAAATCCTGCGTCTCTGCTCTTGTTTCTTCCGATTAGATAATGTCAAACGCTTGATTAATTTTAATGGTAATGATATATGACTTTAACACAGTGCTACTGCGAAAAATCCTAAACTAGACTAGCGCAATGCATATTTCTGCCAGGTTGATTTATCGTGTTAATAATCGAATTTTTCACTTCGCGACAAGAAGAAACGTCTCCCGAGACCCGAATTAATTTTTTCATCATTTTTTAGACAAATACGTCTCGAAGGTCGAATATTAAAACGAAACCAGTTCGACTTAAGCTAACAGTCTCTGTTGAATGGAACCGTTTATTTTCTTGGTGCAGACATCTTGTATACGCATTGCCGATGGAAATTAAGAGTGCATATTCTGGCTTGAAGTCACCTTGACACACTGCTACGAATGTAAACAAAGCGGACAGGAGACAGCTGGAGATATGTCGCCCTCAATTGGCAAAATAACATTGAGACACACCCAATAGTTCCATACACGAGTGAATTGTAACGAGCAGTACCTCTATTGGCCCAAATTGTGTTCTTTATTATATAAGTTCGAATTGTTGGGCTTTTAAATCCCACTTTCCCCTCCGGGTAACAGTAGTTCCCATCTAAAAGCCGTTCTCCTTGGACTCCATCCATCCACTCCTGGCGCATGGACCAAACTTTTTGAATCGCTTTGTAATATGAACGGATCGCTCTTCAGGGAATCGTATTCAGCACCCCCATATCACTTATATAAGGCGGTACAAAAATCTATGCGACCTTTTAAAAAAACTCCGGTATCCATATCTTCTGATAATCTCGAAGTACACTGAAGTGATTTTTCTTACATTTCGTGTGTGTGTCCAGAAATGTTTTGCTTACTGGGATAATAGTCAGGAAACTGACATGGCAGCAAGCATAATGGTAGGTTTTGCGTCTCATCCGACGCAAAAATGGCCAAAACCCCTAGTGATTTGTTTTCAAATACTCGCTGTAGTAATGGGAACAGTATCTCCAAAAGAATGTGCGTGATATAATTCAGGAAAAATCAAAAATGTCATGCAGTCTCCTAGGTAATGCCTGAATATGCGGTACGTTCAATTTCTACGGTCTTCTAGTGTTTCTGACAAACTATATTAAACCAGATAGCCGAAAATTCTGTCACTTCTAAAGATAATCTTCCGAATTTGAATGCACTTCTCATCATACAAGTTCTTCCGTCATCTAAATATTCACTCGTGAGAGCAGGAAACGTTTTGTTTTCACTGGACATTTTAATTACAGAAATAATTTATCATGTTTTCGTAATGTTTGTTCGAGAATTATAACTTATAAGTGATAATGCCTTAGTGTTTCGTGATGATAACCGCCTAAAATTGTCACTTCGTTGCTCTATTCAAAGTATTGTTTCAATATTAATGTAAGTGAAACATTTGATGACATGTAAATAAACTATTGATTTCTCTTTCGGCAAAATGCAGAGAGAGAAGGGAATGGTAAAAGTAATTCCTTGGAATGTTCCGTGATAAGGACGGTTAATTCGTGCAGCCGATATCATATAAAGGAAACGATGCCAGTTTCCCTTTGCCGTAATTGAACGATATGATCTCAACGAGAAAAAACCATCCTCCGACATTTGAAGTTCATAGAGCAGATGAAAATTTCGAATCATAATCAGCATATACTATCCGAATTTATGATCAAAGAGAAGAGGTCATGTTTGCAATCCTTAAAAAATGACGGAGACTGGGACTGGGACTGAAATTTGGAAGTCGAATGTCATGGGCGTAATCCTTCAAAAAAATTACCATCGCTTACCCGTAAGAGCGTGGCAACGATCTTCCAAGATGTCATTTTTTTGCAAAAATCGCCATCGATGATATCATCCCGAAATGTAATGGCGAGTGGCTCAAGGCAAAAAAAAGGCGATAAATCTCGAAGGACATCACGGAAAAATGGAAATGGCCATTATATCACCGAATAATCATTTTTTCGACTCCTAAAAGGCCTTAAAGAAATCGAAGGAAGGGGGAATACTTTAGCTAAGTGTGGCCAAGGCGCAATCAAGATACTAAACTCTTTTATAACATTCTCGTTATAAAAAATCTTATAGATGCCTTACCACTGCTGATCACTCATTGGACGTCTTATAAGTTCCGTGGGTAACCCAAGGTTGACCGGATGGGTGTTAGCTACAGTGTACCTAAGGGTTGAGTCTCGCAATGTTGTCATAAGTTATTTCTGCACAGGGCACCATAAAGTTAAGTGGAGGCCAAAAACGCGTGGGAGGGGTGGAATCTTTCTCCTCGAATAAATTTCGATTTATATCGTATGACTCACACTGCATATTATAGGAGGCACATAAGGATAATTAAAGCAAATCACTCGAACAAATATTATATAATTCCTGATTCATCATCCCAGGAAATTTAAATTTTTTGTGGTTATGTTACAATTTAAGCAAAGGAAACATTGAGTGAATGTAAACTGAAGTTTTATATGCAAAATTACCTCTTTTCGACGCTAACCTCCTTGTCTTTGCTCTAAACGAATTTTCAAAATAATGCGTTTTTAAAAATATTTTTTTCATCGAATACTCTAAAATATTTCATTTATTAGAAGAACAGAAAATAAATGTAAACGAAAAATATAGTCTCGTATATAGAGAAAATTCCATTACTGAAACATGTCATCTTCTTTATTCTGAATGCTATGAAAGTTGTTAGTGTTGCCATGGGTAAAAACAAAACAGGGATAAACTGTAAATAAATCAATCGGATAAAATATTAGTAACCCTACTCATGGCCAGTATTTAGTAACTGTACTTCATGATGCTTCAAAACAAGTGTGCACACTTACCAAATAATTAATAATAATTGTATCATCATGCTCTCTAGGTATAATATTACTTATTCACTTAATGTAATAACGTCATGGAAATATCAAACAAAAGTTAATGGAACCTTCTTTCGTCATATTATATTGGCCAATATACAGAACTGAACATTTAGGATATATTTTTTTTACCAGCTGCAAGGAAATTCCAGTCATTCTTTGACTATAAATATGATTAATTTTTGTCAAAACATTTTCAAATGTTCTATTTCACTGCTTAACTTTTAGATGGCATTTTTTCATCCACTTTTTTGAATATTTTTATCAGACCCCGCACTAGTTTCTTCAACCATCAGAATATGTCTGTGATACTCATCTCAACAGCAACGACGAAAAAAAACGAATCATCATCGTATTCTATTTGCAATTATCGCAGTTATCCATTATTATTATTATTTCAATTATCGCATTTGATCAATGTTCGAAGAGTCAATAGCCACTCCCCGTTCATTTCGGAACGAGGCCAGATGACTGAGGCCCTAATTACGTCGTAAGAAATTAGTCATGTGGTTGTTGATCATGGAATTGACAAAACGAATGTGTGAACAACCGCACATCTCCTATGGAATTCTTTCCCATCAAAATAACAATTCATCGGATCGGGAGTTAGGCCCACGCCCACTCGACGTCTAGATCCGTCCGGACGGATCCAACCGTTCAAGAAATCCAATCAACAACATTCGGGTCGATGAAATCTGGTTTTTCAGAAGACCAAGTTGCATGCACATGTTATATCCCCGAACCCTTCAAGTGCCAAGACTCATTAAATACATTTTTTTAAATGTTTTCTGATCTTGGGGTTTTCCCTCTTTCGCAACTGGTCATAAATTTTGAGAGTTAATTTCGTTCTTTCAAGAAATCTCGGCCATTAACATAATTGTGAAACGTTTTTCTGGTTAAATTACATACTTTTGAATTAAAATGATGAATCAGTTGATGCGAGTGACAATTATTTTTGAATTCATTTTTACTCGAATGCATAGGTTTTTGAAAAGAAAGACGGAAATTAAACAGTTTTTTTATCAAGGAATACGAGGCATTTTCATTAAATAACGTGGATATCAGTTTATGTGGAAATAATTTTTCTTTATCCGTCTATATTTATGTTACCTTTGAAGTATTCCCCATTCATTAAAGATTATACACTGATGCCACCGCTTTTTCCAATCCTCGACGCACTTCTGGAACTCGATCTTTGGCATAGCTTTTAGATCTCTCAGCGACGCGTTTTCAATCTCGTTTATGATTCTAAATAAAGGCGGGTCCCAGCCACCTTCATCAAGGTACGGAGTCACTGACTAGAATTCTGATGAAGGTGGCTGGGACCATCGAAATATTGAAGGGAGTTGTTTTCGCTTTGGTTCATCTTTTATTTTTCTTTTGGCGTACGTGTGCATAAAATACGAGTATACATGTATATGAATATATATATATACATGTATACTCCTATTTAATATATATATATATATATATATATATATATATATATATCCAAGCATTAGTTTGTTAGTCAGCCAAGGGGTTGCAAGCATTGCTGAGTGAATTGGAAATTCAGTGCGATAGGTATGGGATGAGAATCAATATTAATAAAACAAAGGTTATGCGATTTTCTAGAAAGAAAAAGGCTAAGCTAAACATTAAAATAGGTGGGCAAAAACTAGAGCAGGTAGAACAGTTTACGTATTTCGGTAGTGTTTTGGACCAACACGGTCAAAGTAGTAGGGACGTAAGGAGAAGAATTGCGCTAGGCAAAGAGGCTTTCACAAGGAGGAGGGAGTTAATGACGGGGACGTTGAGTAAGGATGTTAAGAAAAGACTCGCAAACACTTTGATATAGAGAGTAGTTATGTACGGCGCGGAAACGTGGTCATTGAAGCAGGAGGATAGACGTAGACTGGAGGCTTTTGAAATGTGGGTGTGGCGAAGAATGGAGAAAGTGAAATGGACAAAGAAGAAAACAAATGAGCTGTTAATGACTTTTACATGCAAGAATCATAGCATCAACAAAGGTTTGCTTTTGTAAAAAAACCAAGTAGCGTCATGGAAAACAAGTAATATAAATTGTATAAGCAATTGAATTGCCATTAACTTTCAAATGCCATTTCACCCGGGTATTTTCAGCCGTGATATTAGTGCCATCCAGAAACTATTGCGCAGGCGCAAGCTGAAGCACGAATTTATGAATTAAAATGAACAGCCTCTGCGAGAAAGAGCCGGAGTAGGAGTCGTCGCGTAAGGAGCCCCAGGCGTACTAATAAATATGTTTGTGCGTGCTTTACCAGGAGTGAGAGATGGCGATTCGGAAATACATTATAACAACCAAGCAGGGAAGATAAGAAAGGGGAATTTTGCACGAGGAGAGTATGTAATAATTTTTTTCGAACTGTTTTCGAAGCATGTAATTTGTAGACGAGATAATTTATCGATTTGACGATAATTTTCGGGTATACCAAGTAATTCCGACCATCTCGACCTCTTCATCCATGTCTGCAAGTCGATTATATTTTTATATCCACTACATTTTCATATCGATTATATTATCATGTTGACTTTACATGTATAATCATATCTACGATAATTAAAATTATCACAAGTTCATGAATCTATCGATAAATGCGATATTTCGTTATAATAATTATCTAATGAGGAATATAAATATAATTAGAAAATTCACGTTATAAATTAACAATGGAAATAGAAAATATCGATAATTAAATAGATGATACTTAAAAAAATAATGTTTTAAACTCATGGAGTAAATATAAAATCCTAGAGAATAGATGGTAAATGAGAAGGGGAAGAATGGTAATGAAAGACCAAACCCAAAAAGGCAGCTTAGATGCAATATTATGTACCCCTTGAACCTAATGTATTCGGATCTCCCCGATAGAAATGGATTAATAAATCACCATTGTTATCTTTATAAGATAAAAAAAGAATAATATATTTCAAACCATAAAGTAGAACAGCTTCACATGCTCCGTGATGTACTTGTCATATATATATTTTTTAATTCATTTCAATTTCTATAAAGAGGTGAAAAACTTTCGCGTCCCTAATGTTAGTATTTGAAAGTTAAAGCTTAAACTGTGTTCTTCAATTGAATGCACTGATGAATGGCAAAAAAAAGAACTGATAAAAATTAATAATGTAAATTATCTCCAGCCATCTGCCCCCGATATCAGTTTTATTGATTGTAACCCAAATCAGGATTCTTCCGGAGGAACCGGAATTCCACATTTACGTAAAATTGAGTAGTCCCGCTCAAATGATTGAGAATCTAGTCATTTATTTTTTTTATTTATTTATCGACTTACTTGGGCGAGATTGAGACTTATAGTCACTTCTTCCCTCCCTAGTTAAGGTGGAATGAAAATATTAGTCTAAAAAATGTTGGCCTTCGATATATAGTATGGATTAGTTAAAGTATATTTTTGTACAATATGGCAAATGTGAAAAAAATACAGGCATGTTGCCGATATATTGCCATATCGCATAGTCCTACTCTGCCTTTCTCACTTCATGCTCACACTTCAATTCCTTCACTCCTCACCTCTTTGCAACTAGTTCTTTCCCCTTGTTGAAGTGGGAAATTTGTGCACCATGACTACTGACTGGAGAGCTTTCGTAATCGCCGACATTAATTTGTCGTTGGTGTTATTGGCACTTATCCGTAGCATATATCAAATCTTTCTCTACCGTTCTAAATCTTATTATTATGACCCTGTATTAAACATGTTCTTATACCCTTATTTATCTACCCTGGTTGTTATACCTTATAATACCATGCGTATTCTCATTTAGAATACGCATGCAGCGTGTGGGATCCGAGTGAAAAAGGCCTCATTCGGGAAGTTGAGAAGGTTCAACGCCGGGCAGCCCGTTTTGTAAAAAATTCCTACGATAAAACGCAAAGCGTCACCGAAATGCTCATGGATTTGGGGTGGGAATCATTGGCTGAGAGACGATTCAATGCAAGATTGAAATTATTAAATAAATTTAGATCCGCATGTTTCAGCACCGAGGTCTCGCAAATTATTCGTACTCCTACATACATTGGTCGCTTGGATCATGCATATAAAATTCGGGAAATAGATGCCAGAACTAGCCGACTCAAGGACTCCTTCTTCCCACGGACAATACGGGATAGCAACTGCAGGGTTATAGATAGCAAAAATTCCACTTGCCACCCTCAGCGTCTAAAAAATAATTAGTTGTATTTAAATGCATGCTCTTCCACTAACCTTATGTGTTTTGTTATATTAACACATTCTTCCCGAATGACCTCATTCATGTTCTGTTCATCTGTTTTTAAGTTTCCCTTTCAATCCCTCGTCCCTCTCCGCGGGGGGAAATTCCTGCTACCTGCTACGTTGGGTCGCATTCCCTGCCTTTTAAAGACTCTTTGGGGGCAGAGTGTTTCGTGGTGCATTTTCATGTGGTGTTTCAATTTCTTGCTTGTTGTGTCCTGGCTTTCGTGTTGTAGGATGGCTTTCGTGCCGCATCATGGGGTGCAGTTTTTAGTTGTTTTGCGGTATATGTGTTTGCATGAGTATTGGATGAAGGGATTTTTGCATGAGTGTGTGCGCTGCTGTGGGTGTAATTTTCCGTGTTGTTTTTTTGCATGTGGTATTTTTCTTTTTTACGGTTGGTGACCTAACACCCCCCGCCACACGCCCTTGCGGCGGCTTGCGGGGTATTATGTAGATGTAGATGTAGATGTACCTTACTACCTTATACCCCACTTAAACCCCTCTTTATTTCCACTTCTTTCATTAATACTACTGCTAGTAGTAATAGCCAACTTACCAAAGCAACAAACCAAAATTCTTCCCTTTGAGCAGTATACTCGTTTGAAAATAAAAATAGCAAGGAAAGCTTAAGATTCAAGGGATAAAAAGTCACTGAAATGAGTGAAAGGGTGATTTTCGAGTACAGTTTCCTTCCTGGAAAAAGTCAACGAGGTCATGCCCGATGAGACATAATAGGAAATGATTATGGAGAATGGGAACACTGCTGGAGGTAAAATGTGAAATAATTGTCGCTCTTGAACCCATCGCTATTCTTTTTACTTCCTATGGTAATAACGTGAATCAAGCACATGATGACCGTTGATTTCCCATTCTACTCAATGCAGAATAAGTAACATAATCTCTGGCTCACTTTAAGTTCGTCAAAAACGTCTTTCACTGTACGACTTTCTCTCTGAAACATCTTATCTCTGGGTGGGAAAACCAGTTCATTATCCACTGCACCAGTTATTTCTATCATAAAGTCGCATTACTACAGCGTAATAAAGAACACAAAAACTTAAATAAAGTGTTCGATCTTACTTTCATCTTTAACAGAAGCAAGTAATATATTTTTACATACTTTTAATACCAAAATGTAATATTTTATGTATGCGGGACACAAAAAATGGCAGAAATAGAATTGAATCAATGATATGTACCTCGGGCATTCATGAAATTTGGCCCCACTTTCTCTTTCAATTACTCTGCAAAAAAGAATACCCCGACACTCGAAGCAATCTTTCAATACGTGGATAATGGGGAACCGGGAAATCGAATATGTGAACAAAGGACAATGATGGCGGTACAGAAAGCAGCAGCAACAGTCCATATTGCATTTCCCTTCCTTTTAGCTAACCATTTTATCCTTAAACCAACTTTTTCTTCGACCATTGTTCGAGCATGGTACACGCTGTCTATCTAACAGATGAAACACAATATTCCCTTTTTTCGTCTGAAATACATTAAAGGCGTAGCTCCACCAACCGCAGCAAATATCAAGTTGGATTTTATATTTCTGCTTAACGAAAATTAAACTCGATGCTATTCCCAGCATTCAATGTAGCAGCCACGTCGACCTGTAACGTTCCGAGACACATGGAGTACACTTGGCCTATGTTCCGTTATCATTAATCCATTTGAACATATTTTTATATCTTTACTTCAAAAATAATCAGAATATTTCAAGTAACTTAATCACTCTGGGGAAATCGCCAAAGCAGTGGTTAATACTTTAAAATATTTCGTATCTTAAATACAATTACAGTTATTAACTACCAGCGTGGTGAGTATACGATTAGAAAGGGTAGTCGTTCGCATTGTATTAAAGATTTTCAAAAAAAATTAGGCACCATGCCTTCCCTGTGTTTTCAAATCTTGTGCAGTTTCCTTATGATCTTGCGGAGGCATGTGCTGACCAGAAAATAATTTCTCAACTCACTCCGGAAACTTAGCGGCGATCAAATGAAGGGCGATAATAGCAGTGCTGCCATTTCGTTTATTCATTCGAGACATTCTATATATTTGAAATTAGTTTATTTTTGGACGTTCCCTAACGACTATTAATTTCTAACGAATGTTACCCTCTAAGAATTGAGAGAATTTCCGATTGCCTGCCCTAAATTATTCCCTTCTTCATTTCTTCGTAACTTCTGCCTGCCTACCTTCACGTTTCCGAAATGGCTTGCCTTAAAAATTCTATTCCGAAAGAAGTAAGAGTATTCAACAATGTCAAAGTGTAAAATCTCGGTGAGAGCGAATTTTTTACACTTTGAAATTGTTGCATTTTAATGCATATTAGCGGATAATTCCGTTGAAAGTTACTGTCGCGGCTATTGTTTCCTTCTCACAAAAATCGATCCAGAGTGAGAAAAAGCCTCGGGGAAAAAATAATAAACGCAAACATTTGAGTGTAGGTGCGCATTTGGAAATATTTGCGCATTCCTAAATTCATTTGTAGGGAAAACTGATATCGGATCGGAATAGCTCCGCTTTGCCATCGTGCAATTCCGAAAACACGTTATCCTTTGGAAAGCCACGAAAACCTTCGCCAGAATTTTTTTCGTTTAAATGCACTCAGCGAACTTCATTCATTTTCATCGCTAGTCAATCATTTTGCATTCGGAGCAGCTTTTTCAATGGTTTCGTTAAAAAATCGCATAAATAATTTATGTCCCGGGAAATTCCTTCCTGACTTAACGTTAGTATGAGCTCCCATCTCAAATTCTCTCTCGTTCAACAGTGCTATCGTAACATTCATAAACTTAACTGTCACCGGTGGAAAAAAACCACAATCGTGTCGCGAAGGAACACTCAAACTTTCGTCTTTCTGTGAGTTTTTAATGTTTTCCTAATATTCCACAATAATATCCGTGTATCTTTCGGAGATTATTTTTTCCTGCCAAGTTGAAACTATACGAAAAATACGCGTGATGATGCTCGTGGTTGAATGCTGTCGGTATATATTGTAATTCCATCAACCCATAAATGACGAAAGTCGGAAGTTTCCCCTGACCTTTGGAAACATATTTTAAGGCATAACTCTCAATTGACGTTTAGATTTTTATTTGTACTAAACAGAATATTTGCCATTCGAGCCGCGCAATTACGAAACGGGTGAAAAACGGATGTGTAAAAGTATTCAGCGAACATCTTAAACTTTCCTCCCATCCGTATCCTATCCATAAAGCTATGAAACTCATAAAGTGAAATTATAGAAAGCTTCCCGCTTCCACTCCGACGGGTGTTTGTGTTACATAATCCTGGACTCGGTCAATTGACCGGTTTAACGCGAGCGGTTCTTTTGAACGAAGAGCGTCATTAGCGAGATTGATTGAGAGCTGACGGAAACCGTCATTATTTTTCAAAGATTCAATGAAAAGGATTTGAAATATCAATAATTTTAACAGCACTTGGTAAAATCGATAACATATCGTTTATTTAGCCTTAATCGAGCTGTTAATCAATATATTTATTCAACAAAAGAGCTTCTAGTTATAATATTTTTATAGCCTGTTAATTTTTTTGGCGATTTTTTTCCAATTCCAGGGGTCAAATTACCAATAATTACACAGTGGGCTCCCAGGTCTGTCCCAAATTTTGCGGACCTTCGGCTGCTGAAGGTGAAAACGAACGACCAATCCTGATTCAAAATATAGCCAGAGGTTTTAATAACCTATAATTTACAGATCGCCACGTGATACCAGACCGCTAACCAGAAAATTCGTTGTAAGAAACGCAGCCATAGAGTTCGACAATATGGATACTTCTCGTCAGATCTCTGTATCTTTCCTAACTTTTCACTGTCAATTTTAGAGGTGTTTTAATGTTTAAGAGTACTATAAAAAGGAAAAAAATCGGAACATAAACTGCTCTGCGTGTGCTTTAGATGCTTTTTTTCCAGATGCATGGTGTCGGCTAAGAAAAAAAACTACATAGTGCTTAAACATCGCTTGCAACTACCATGCTTTCCCGATGCCTTCAGTCGTTATGCCTTGTTCAGTAAAAATTCAGATATTAAAATACGAAGCATCCTGTGAATATGACATCGGATTTTTTTTCCATTTCAACACCTCTGCCTTTGATTTTGACGCTCATTGACATTGTTGCTAAGTTACCCGCACAAATCAAAAAATTCGTGAACAATGTGAAGAATATCAGTCGCAAAATGTTTCCAAAAGAAAATTAAAATTCTAGGCCGCACGGAGAAGGGGGTTAAAAAAGTGCAATCTCAAAATAAACATGATTAAGACACAAGCCTCGAGAGTTATCAGTGGATCCTTTCGACAGCTAGAGTCGTTTGCGCCATCGGGAATGATAGGTGTGTAATCGGGTAGGTGTAGGCTATAGAGGAAAATGTAGGGGAAGGGTAGAGAGAAACGCGGCGTCGCGGGATCATCCTGATCTTAATTCTAGATGCCAAGGGGTCACACGATTTAACGTCCGACGGACGGCATACTCAACTTAAAGAGTACTCTCGAGATAGCACACCCCAAATAGGGATTGGGATACTACTGAACAATCCTGCCACCTCCAAACCCGGAGCCTCGGTGTGGGAAGCCAAAGCATTAACCATAGCACCACCCTGATCCCCTTGAATAAGACGCAGGAAGAAGGAATAAGATCAAAGTCTTCAGTCGAAGCAACAAATATAATTTTTGAGTCAGACTAGGCCTTCGACGCACTTATACATGTACAAGTTAATATAGTTTTACTATTTACATAGGAAGCAAGACGATCAGAGATAAAAGAAGCGAGTATTAAGAATAAAGCGATTCAATGCAACAATTTCAGAGTGTAAAAATCATTCGCCTTGACTGGGAGTCGAACCCAGATCCCTCAATATCCGGTCGAGTGCTTTAGCCACTTAAGCTATGGTTCAATTTAGTTTTATTCGGTCTAGTATGTTACACTGCTAGTGTTTACATTGTACACATTGTCAGCTTACAGATTATGGTTACAGAATATTTTTTTTCTTATTATGGTTACACACTTACATGGACATACATTCATATTCATTGCATAAAACAATTGTGACCAAGAACAATACTGTGGAAGGAGATAATGAAGGCAGGGTTCACAAAATATAAAAGGAAATATTTGGATTGGCAACAGAACATTAGATTTGGTTGGAATTATTGATAGCTTTGAAGCACAGTTATTCAGACAAACAACGTTTTAACCACGGACGAAGTGTGTCCGGTACCGGGGGCAGCTACATCCGTTCCACCAATGCTTGCATGCCTTTAGCGGAATGTTTATTCGCGGTTCTCATCTGTGTGAATTCCACGATTAGGGTGGTCATTATGAAGGATTTGAAGCTCGGAAAGAGCCGAAAGTTCAAGGTGATCAGATTCATGTCGGTAATGGCACCATCACCGAACACGTCCCAGGTTTTATAGATCTTTTTTAGAGCTTCCTATTCTCTGATTTTATCGTTGCATCCAAGGATGACGTTGTCTATTCGACCGCATGACGGACAAAGGGGCGAATCGGCTAGCTGAAGGTGGTGCCTCACTTCCCTCGTCATGACTGTGTTCGCGATTAGGTTAAACATTCCACTACGTGCCGAGGCGTCCTCTTAAACTCTGAAATTTTGGGGCGAATAAAGGAACTAGATGTTGTGACGAAATACCGCACATACAATGACATCGGCATTCGTATTCGTACGCGACGGGCCACAGTCGACACAGCACTCGACCGGATATTGAGGGATCTGGGTTCGAATCCCAGGCAAGGCGAATGATTTTTACACTCTGAAATTGTCGCATTGAAATGCACATTAGCGGATGACTCCGTTAAAAGTTACTGTTGCGGAATCTCCCGTAGTTTCTTTGGAATAAAGCGATTATTAATATCAGAAGAAAATGCTTCTGACGATAGACTCTCTTACTTTTTATGTAAACCCAATGGAATGGTTAATAAAAAATAGCATATAGAATTTACACTTCTACGCCCTGAGAGATGAACGAATGGAACTACTAAGAATAGAAGATTTGGAAGCATTGACAATATGAAACTGTAGAATACCGACAGTTTAATGGAAAGACCAAGTGACAAGACGAATTGATGAAGAGAGAAGCTTACCAAGTATACAAAATAAGAAGGAAGGTGTCTATTTGAATGCTTTTCGTGACGCAAAAGAGTATCTTATGGAGGCAAACATGAATGGGGAGTACAATTGAAGAAGGTCAAGAGTCAATCATGAGGAATCCATGATGTAAAATTCTACGCAAATGGTCCATAAAGAATAAAAATGAACAGGGAACGGAATGGTTTTGAGGGCCGCTACAAACTAAGATATTCCTCGATTTCGTAACTTAATTATGAGGATAAAATTCATTTCAGGGCGCTTGAAGAGCACAAATGTGACATACTAAGAATGATATCTCGTACAATGCTGCCGATTCGAAAACGTATTCTAACAATTGGTAATTGAAGTATTTGACTTAACGTATAAAGATCGTATCGCAACTTGATAAACGATGAGTAATATTGTCACGAACTGGATTTGGACAAATCTTTTTTTTAATGTATTCTGAACTTTATGCCCGTTTATTCCACCATTCAGAGTGAGATCAGATCTCGTAGCGCATGGACGATTTCCTGCTATTGAGCATTCTTTATTATATTAGAGTAAAGCTCGCGAAAATTCACAAATATAATCTAGTTAAGAAGATTGGATTGTAACTGCACGAGTCAACGTGTCACCTAAGCTCAAGTTCGTATTAATGACAAGTGATGGAAATTAATATAACACTCATTCATGCCTAGTACACACGCAGACATGATATGGATATATGATTTTCAAGCACCGTTATGCTCTTATTAACTTTTAAAATGTACTCTACAACTTATTTTGAACGATTTGCGAGGCGGATATTGTTGAAACATTGCGTTTTCTTCTGTTTTTTTCCAGAAATTAATATCATTGAAACTTTTTCGGGTAGGTGCTGTTATGTTAATACTACACATTACCACCCTTATATGTAAAAATGCGCACATGACATCAGTTTTTCGTGAGAACGACATTTATTTCTACGTAATTGATCCGCAATTCTTCTGGTGGTAGTCCTCCACTGGCATGCATAAAAATCTTGAATTTTATGTACGTTGATGAGAATTTACATTGTAAGACTGTGTTTTATCATATTCATTCGATAAGAGTTCACTTAAGACTAAAACCCCAGAAAACTTTATCAAAATGACGATGCATGACACCTCAATGCAATCTCCTGAAAGTTACTTTAAATCTTTTAACCCTTCCCCTTGTGTTTATATGACTGAAATCTCAACGCAGTCGCATGAACATTTAACTCTCATTTTAGAGAACCAATGCGAGGGTTAAATGAATGAAATGTTAAGGTCTCCACGTCGGCGAACGAGAGTTATTCGCTCATCATTCAAGCGGCGGCCTCACCTAGGCACCATCACTCCGATGGCCTGTAAAATCTACCCGAGTTCTTTTCTCCTCCGACTAAATTGCTTTTACCGAGACTGTTTCGGTCGCAACTCCTCACTCCTCTCACTTCCAGTCTCACTTTTCCGGTTCCTCGACTCGCAATCACCGAACACCGGAGTCCGGCGCCGGGCCTTGAGAGGGAGCTTAACGACTCGGTTGAAGGTACACAGCGAAGCAAACTGAGACGTGGATGGGTGACTCTGGAATATATTGAGGTTTGAAATTTAATAGCGAGAAAGAATTTTCGTGATACGGAGTCTGATGTATTTTAAAAGCCGCCACCATTCGAACAGATTATTAGGCTGTAAAAATAAAAACGAGGGGTGTGTTTAAAAAAATGCATACATTAGCACGGATCAGTTTCATTATACGTTTTTTTTTAGATAAATCCCTTTAGTAAACGTGAAAATGTCTTGGTGAATATGTTTGCGGTTGAAACAATTTCAAAAGTGACATGAGCGTAATATGATGAGATATGAACTAAAATGCTTTGATAACGGATCGATGGAAACAAATGAATTATATATGTAAATATTGAGCAAGATACGTGGGTTCTTGATAAAGGGATTAGACAAAGTTATCTGAACACAATTAATGAACATTCCTCAGAAGATAGGGGTAGACTGGCGAGAGAGAGGACATACCCGGAAAGTGTATATGTCCCAGACGGCATAGAAGCGGGGAGCGAATGGAGAGTCGGGATAGGTAGTGCTAGACAGGTGAGTAAGGCAGAGGAGATGAACATTAATCACCTGTTCTTTTCAAAGTATATGTGGAGTAAATTGTAAGAGTGGTATTAGGAAGGCTGGAGGTTGGAGTTAAAGCAGGTGAGGAAACTTTGAATCAGTTAACTTTGTGGATGATCGAGCGTTAGCTAGTCAGTGATTCAAAGAGTTAACTTGACTGCATAATCAAGTGTGATAGGTATGGGATAAGCATTAATCATACGGAAACGAAGTTAATGAGATTATCAATAATCACCAAGGCTAGGATAAGTATTTGACAAAAGTATAAAAATAAAAAGTATAAAGTATTTATAAGTATTTCACTGGGGAACATAAACCTGAAAAGATAGAATAGCACACATATATATGAACTAGTATCAAACGTTAATCGGCACTTCGATTTCAAGGAATAAAAGCATTTCAACCCCTTTATCGAGATATTTATCAAACTGTTAAAAAAATATTTCCGATTTCAGCACGTTTGTCAACGTTGCATTGGTGAATTTTGCCCATAGTTGATACCCATTTAAAATTGATCAATTTGCATATTATAATTTACAATGGGGGAATATTTATATTTTAATTTAATTCAAACATTTCCGTTTATTTCCAGTTTAAGTTAATTCATTGAAGTTTGTCGGCTCGTACTATCCTCCACCCTCGGGTATTAACTCAGAACTTTATTTTACTTGCAAAAAATTTGAAGAACACTCACCCAATGTTTTTAAAAAAAAATCTATATTGAGAAGAATTATTAACAAGAACCGCAAGGGTCGAGAGGGAGGAGGAAAATAGATAATTATTGGACCAACAGCCAAGATTCATAGACAACATCCAAAGAGGACGAAATCAATGAGTCATGTAGTTTCAGTTACAAAATAAGAGTTGAGCAGAGTTAATTTGTAAAATTAATTCATGTTTACAAAATGTTCACGCAGGCATTATGAAACAAACTTTAAAAAATAATATTTATGAAAAAGTCCGGTCGAGAGGCGATTGTCAAAGCGACAGATCTGTCAGCGATGAATTTTCTGAGGAAAAAACCGATCGCCAATTAGAAATCGCCGAGGTCTCACGAAAAACATTTAATAAAAATTAAAAAATTAAATTTAAAGGAAGAAAATAAACACAGTCTCACTTCGATTTCCTTTTGACCGATCTAATGCGATGCATGATCATGGAAATCATTAGCATAGTTGATGTACCCAAGATTTTATTACGAATACCAGTCCTGTTATTACGTCCAATGGTTTCCGTACCCTCTCACCTCAAACACTACCCACCATGATGTCAATGTGTCGTCGAAAACGATTGGTTGCAGACAAATCGGCGTGGAATAAGACAACTTTTTTCTTCTATCAACATGCCGCCATGCCTAACGGTGAGTTCTGGCTTACGTAAGTGTTTCTTGGACAGCTAAAGCCCTAAAAACCTCTTTATATAATCTTCACCTCGCAATGGAGTCTCTTCTCGTCCAGGCCTTTCGCCGCGGACGAAATATAGTAGTTCCATAAAAGCGACCGGAATCAAGATTTTCCTCCATCCTCGCCCACCGACATTCTCTCCCAAGAACCTGAAGTAAGATTTAAGACGAACACGCTGCGCCGTCGCCCCTTCGAACCCGTTGAGCAGACGAGAGTCGTCTCCGCTCATCAGCCCTCGAAAGCTCTTCTTTGAGATTAATCGACTGTGACACCTGGTTTCCACAAATTAAGCAACTGATGCTCGTCCCAACGCAGGAGACCACTCGAAAATTATCGATTTTTATCGAATCGAGTATCAAATTCAATCAAGTGCGAGAGGATAACTGTGTTCACACTTTCGAAAATCATCGTCAACGTTATCGAAGTTGAAGGTCCGGGCGATATACCTATTTGCCTATCGACCATCGATATACATTGATACGATAATGTCGTAAGCATCGTCTACATCGAAAATATCGCCCGTATCGTCATTTTGGATATATCTTCCACAAAATTATATCTATATTGTACTCCATAGCTTAAAATCGTCTGACCTTATCGCCCATTGGTTGAGTTACCCCTTAAAATCATCCATATCGGCCGACATTTTAGAAAATGTGCTCATGCTGCCCATATATCTCATATTGCAGATCACTGTGGCTAGCAGTGCTGAAAACAGCTCAATCATCTATGATTTAATATATTATTAGAAAAGGATACATATTGAAGTAATTTATTTAACGCTCGAGTCGAACAGTGCAAAAAAAGATAGTTAAAAAGGTGTTCTGTTCACTAGATGTAACCAAAACATTTGGTCGGCGTAATTGAACGAATGGCGAGGTCACAAGAACGCCCGCTAGTCCATTCAAGGTGTCGAACTTGGTCGCGTACCATGTTGAAATCGAAATACGGCGGGTGTTATATAGTATAATACACGTAAAAGTCAACCTCCGTGTGTTCAATCGTCGCTCTGCCGCCCTGCGTTCTCGAGCGACCAGGGAAAGGAAAGAGTTTCTTAGCGACAGACAAGTTACATCAACACATGTGAGAGACAAGTCTCAGTTGTTGGCAACAATAGTAACTATTAGAGATGTCCAAATAAACAAGATGGCTTGTTTAAAAAAACAGGCATTTTCTATACGTACATATTTAAATTATCGAGGGATGTGGAATTAAACTTATAAAACTTCCCAAAAATTCGAGTTCTTAGTTTCATTCATGGAATTGCATCTGTTTCTCCATTAAGAAAATATTGTTTTCACTTGGATATAATCAACATCAGTTGCATTCATAGCAACAATGTAAATAAATTTTTTATTCTACATTATAAAGATGCAGTGTTTCAGAATGGCATTTTCTATCCATGCGTCGACTTTCCGACGCATGATAAATGCAATGCTGCGATGCCCTCGTGCCTTTATCCCGCGTGCCATTTCATTACCACCGTTTAAGCGAAGAGGAAGGAGAGAAAAGGTACAACCAGATCAATGTCATTCACAGTAACTCCGTCAACACTTGCAACGATATCTTTCATGCGGAGACGAGAGCGGGACTTCATTTTGATCTGCAGTGGGAACTACGCCAAATCGGACAAATGCAAGAGTGATTTCAGCACAAACGCAATTCCACTGCTATCCCGCGATGCAAAAAAGATATGCAACTATTAGCCATCATAAAAATAACTGATTATTAGCCATTATCAGCATCTGGAGGTCAAATTATCCAAATGAAAATGGACCAAAATGTTTGTATCTAAAATCTAACTTCAAATCGGTACATAGAATAACTTGAACGAATGAATTCTTTCTCCCAACTTGATCTCCATGTTGATTAATGGGAGTGAAAAAGGCACAGGTCTAATACCTCTCTTGAATCGACGAAATGATATTGCATTTGTCATCTGAAAATATCTGAAATTTAAAAAATTTATTGTTTATTATTGAAAAACAAATTTAAGGAAGAGTAGCTTACATGAGCGCCGGTGGTTTGATATATGGAATAGCGAGGGCCAAGGAAAACTGAATATTACCTGAAATTCATAGCTCTCCCTTCTCTTTAAAGGGATATCCTTTTCTTTCAGTACATATATATATATATATACATATATATATATATATATATATATATATATATATATATATATATATATATATATATATATATATATATATTCATAGTATGTTTAAATGGCTGATATGATGAAATAAATCATAGTGTATCTGAATTACGAAAGAGAACCAAAAATATACAATGATCCCCTATGGTTCCCAAATTTTGCATGTCACAAAAAATACGCCGTTACTAGCACTTTTTTTAATTGACTCGTCCTACTAATATTATTTTAAATGGCAGTAGACCAAACTAGATAAAACAAAGAAAATAGAAAGGGAGGAATCATCCATTGCGAACTTTCAATTTCCTCTTCACTGAGCACTGTCATTCGCAAAACACCTCAAATCGTATTTTTTATCAACATCAAATGAGGCCTGGGTAGAGCAATGAGCCACTGACCAGAGGGTCTAGATTCAATTTGTGAGGATATCCTGGGCACCCTTAGCTTCACTCAAGTTTTGTCAATTTTTGGGAACCAGATCTTCCTGGGAAATCACATACGACATAGGGAAAGAACCCGTCCCACTTATTACCATGCACACGCCGTAAAGGAATTAGTACGAGACCAGTTCCACACTCATCTCCCAAATAACAACTTTCGGGTCTTTTTTTCGGTTGAGATTTTTTTTTAATTTGGCTAAACTTAATTCCATTGAGCTCTTAATTTAACTCAGATATTGTTTACCATTGTAGTCTGCCGTTTAAGGTAGTTTTTTTAATGGACGCAGGTGTACTACTGTCCCCCGTACCTTAAATGCCATGTATTTCACACGCCGCACTGAGCTCACCACTGCTAGATGAGCCCTACCCTATACTAACAAACTTAAATTTAGGTTGAATACAGGTTTCCTCCCCCCCCCTAACAACATGAAGGTGTGACAAATATTACCTGAGAGGTCGCTAGATAAAAGCAAAACGACGCATATATGAAAACGCTCGACTATTATCCCGAGGGCCATCGTGAGTGTGTTATGTGGTCCACTGACCCATCAGCATTACATTTGGGACGGAGGGAGAGGGAGGGAAGGTGGGGAGGTCACTCTCTGGATCGGGGGCACGTCGCCGATACACCATTCGGTGCAGGAGCGTGGTAAGTGGGGAGGAAGGGGGCGGGAGAAAGGAGAGGACGACAGGGTTGAGGTCGTGCGCTCACCCAGCTCCTTCCCTTCCACTCTCTCTCCTCCCCCCCCTCGTTAGGCCTCCCAAGGTGAAGCGAGAGAGTCGGGAGACCGTGCCCACAATCGCACCACCTAGCTGGGGTATAATGGGTGCACGCCGTCGGGGATATGGATTAGGGATGGGCGACATGTATCGATATAATTTCGTATCGATATTTTTCGCACTTTACTCACTTGATGTGGATTGGAATATGAGTCCACGCATTCAAAATTGAATTGAAATGGACCATGAGGAGAAGAACTTGGCACTCACTCTACGTACAGAGAGGAGGAAGTACTGATTTGGATTTGGTGAAAGCAGGGATGTAGCTAAAATTAAGAAAGGCGTAAAGGCAGAGTGGGCTCTTTTATCCTATTGATATTTAACGAGTGCATTGAGAGGACAATTAATGAGATCAAGTAAAAGATAAAAGAGGTGGTGTAGGAATTCAAGGAGAAAGGATAAGTATGTTCCGATTTGCGGACGACAGAGCTATAGAGAGAAGAGATTGCAGTGAAGAAAGAATACCTTACAACGGTACTAGCCAGCATGGAGAGAAGGATGAAGAAGTAAAAACCCTAATTTAAACAATTTTTAAACAAAATTCATGGTCTGCAGTCGAAGTAGAGGAGAAAATTACCGAGTTAGACTAGGGAAAGACACATTTGAACAAGTAGAAGAGTTTTGATAATTAGGCAGCGGGATCATTCGCGATGAAAGAAAAAAGAGGTTTCGGTAAGCAGAATAGAAATTGTGAAAAAGGCTTTCTCTTGGAAGACGGCAATTAGTACCAGTACATACAAAAGGAAGCAATTCATTGAGATAGGAGAGACGGAGTCTATTATTCTGTGAATGTGGACGATATCATTTTGATAGCGAAAAGAAGAATGGAGGTGATGGAAATGTGGTGTTAAAGAAGAATATATTCTATTGTTTCAGGCTTCACTTCGTGGAAGTAATTGATATCCATTATTGAAATAGAAAGAAAGACTCGTACTTTTCCACAGATTTTCTGAAAATCTGAAATTCAGAAAATCTGTGGAAAAGTACGAGTCTTTCTTTCTATTTCAATAATGGATATTAAAGAAGAATGCTGGAAATGAAATGGGCACACGAAGAAACAAGTGATTAAGTACTTTGAAGAGCTGTTAAGAAGAGAATCCTATGGAGGAAGCTTACCAAAAGAAAAGGGAAACTAATCGGACGAGAAGCGGTAGCGTATGGAAGACCATAATTGAAGAAAACACATGAGGGAGGAACTACAGAGGAAGGCCAAGGGTAACTCAACGAGAATCAGGCGGAGGTAAATGTTAATGGAAGGAGCTACACGAGCGAGCGAAGAGATTGGCAGGAAACAGAATAGTTACGGGAGCTGCTACCAACCAATCTTCGGATTGTTAAACCTTGGTGATGATTCATTTATTTATTTATTATTTGTTCCGCCGATCATAATGTGACATAAAACATGGTCATAAAGATATATTGAAAGTAGAATTAGATCAATAAACAAAAATACACACTTTAACGGAATATAGCAGCCGAACAATCATAAAATTTAGAAAAAAATACACTTAAAAAACAGCATATACACCCTTATATTTAACAAAGCTGATAACCACCAGTTATCACTCATTAATTAATTGGCACTGAAATAGCACTTGATCAATAGTAGCTTCCTTAGTAATAGCAGTATTTAGGGGAGGCGACCGACAGCTGAGGTCATCTGCGACATAGGAGATGGACAGGAAATGATGAAGGGTGGAGAGAAACCCGGCGTCGGCATTAGCCTACTCTTTACGAAAGGCGCCAAGGGGTCCGCAGCTTAACGTCCCATCCGACGGACGGCGTACTCGCTCAAAGTGCCCTCCACACAGCACCTCAAGTAGGGATCGAGACACCTCTGAAAAATATTCAACACCACCGGGGTTTGAACCCGGGCCCTGTGGGTGGGAAGCCAGTACGATAGCCACCGCACCATCTCGATCCCCAGTAGCTTCTTAAGTTTAGTTTTAAAAACTATTAACAGTAGGTTTATTTTTTTATATTCACCGGCAGTCAATTTGTTTAAAATAAGTAAGGGAGAGCTATGAGGACATTTCTTAGATACAACTCAAGAATGCTAAATTAATGAGCATTGTCTCTTCCACGAATGAAATGACAATGTACGGATGAGTTAGGCAAATTTGACCTGGATTTTTTTACAAGCAACGAACAATAAAAAAATACAGTAAATGCATGTCTCAGGAACGATTTTGAATTAAAAAACAGAGGCCTGCCCGGAGTTCAGATGGATACTCTAGCCATAGCTTTCAAAGATCCTCTTTGCATGGAAAAGTTAGCCGCAGCACTAGATTTCCCCCAGAAGATTACACCGAACGACAGATATGAATGGATTTTGGCATAATATGCTAGTTTTAGGACATCTAAATTCGTACGTCTAAACACCTATTCTGTTGAAACAAGTTTACAAATCATGAAGGTTCCTTTGGCTATTTTATCGATCATATCAACAATGTTAGAATACCAGTCAAGAGTGTCATTTGATAATAGTCCCAAAACTTTGGTGAAGCTAGATTGTTGTATTGTTTGTACAGTATCGGTTCTGAGAAGAAGGCTCGTATTCGTAGGATAGACTTCACTATGGCATTTAAGAAAACAGGTTTCATTTTCATAAAATTGTAAGCTGTTCCCCTTACAGTAGTCACTCATATTTGTTACAGTCAGACGTGCAGAATCATCAACCTCTGTAAATTGATCACCTAAGCATGATGTTTAAGTGTCGTCAGCGCATAGGGTCACTTATTAGTATTAGGCAATTATTCTATGTGATATTTCCCAAAAATATCGATCGTAAAATTTCTAGATTTAATTTGCTACAAAATTCTTTCGATCTTTTATAATGAACATGTATACGCGTGCGTGGCGGATATGGTACGCCATTGATCATGGTTTTTGCCATACCAAGGTTCTTTGAAAAGGTATCTGATACATAAGGCAGGTTTATGATTCTGATGATTCGGCTTCGACAGGTTCTGTTGGTAATGACCATATGGCCCTTACGGTATGATGGAACTTATTATTTTGGGTGTCCGGGGTAGTTTTCCATCTTAAATTTTAATTGACCTAGACAATGATGTTCTTTCAACCCAAAACCAGGGCCGGATAAAAGTCGCCTTACTTCGCACGACTAGTGCTGGTCACTATTTTTTATAGAAATTTGCTAATCAATATGCTAAACTGTCTCCACGCTAAAATAGTGGAATAGTGAAGTTAAAGTAGATGACAGAAGTACTATTAGACGATTTTTTGCCTTTTAATGCTCACAAACTCCATAAAGTTCCAATCCAAATTCTGCGGGGCTGCATTCAATAATATCAATAATGTCAGCGAATTCCCTGCGGTGATCCATCGCTCCAATATGTTATTTTCTGCTATTTCGATTTATTTCACGTTGGTATCATCTTTTGCCAAATCAAGATTTCAATATTCATAGGTATAAGTACTCGTAAGTAATTATAACTTAAAAAGGTGCGTATGTATGAAAAGTACTGTAGTCTATGGCCAATTAGGAATAATAATAGATAGACAGCTGTTTGACTTAGAGTAGACCAAGTTTAGACTTAGTTAATATACTTTACAGAGTTACTTGTATATTAGACTCATTAGGCTTAAGCAGATTTTATTAGTAGACTTAGTAGACCTAGCTATTATGGAATGCAAGACTTATTTATTAGACTTGTACGTAGACTTCATCTGGAGATAAAAAAACACATTACTCTGATAACAATTGGCCTTCCTTTATGAATACCATTAAACCGTGAAACCTATTCAGCAAATCAATTTTTACTCTCCTAAGGGTTCAAATCTAAATCGTTCTTTTCACTTATAAATTAACTCCCCCTCTTACCTTTCAACTTCCGTATTCATCATTGAAGTCATTAATACAGGTCTCCGACATTTAATGAAAGCTCGATACCCAATTTTTTTTCCTATTTCACGTAGCCCTCACAACAACTCACTCAAACGATTGCAAAACAACAGTTTAGCGTCCAAAATGGCTGAAATTTTGGTGAGTACCCTTCAACATAATAACGCGAATTCCCCAACTTTCGTTGAAGAGTGCAGTCATCTTCATGTTGAGATAGAAAACTTTCCGGACAACCCTTGCAAATGTAAAATCTGGTCAATATTAGAAATGGTTTTATTTTATTCAAGGAAAAGACTTACATCACTGTTGTATTTCTCAAAAAATTCAGGATGCACCCCTTTCATCTCCAACGCAATGCTATTTCATTTTCACCGAAGCGAGGACAGGGGTACTTTTCGCCTGGACATTTGATCTGTCAAGCGGCTTCTTCGCTGTGTTACATACGCGATGGATGTGCTAACATACAGCTTTCCGAATGATACGCAAGAAAAATGCAAGGCGATTTACCGCCAGGTGACCGTGACACGGGAGGCACGAACTGCTTATTCTGGCCATAAAAAAAACCTCTTGCGAGGCGGCGGACAGAGTGACTCCACCCGACTTATGGCCGATTGGCACGGCACATGCACTCGTAATATGACCATCTACCGAGGGCTCTACGCTTTAAGAATGTCATTTAAGTGTCGCAGTGAAAGCGATAAAGATCGTAAGGGGGATTATGTTGTCGATTTAGGACGAGGAAACCTAGTCGATTAAATTTCGCGTGCGCGCTCTAGAAAACGAAATCCGTCCGATGTATATAAAAATAGCTTCGTTGCGTACGACCGAAATCCGCGTTTTTCATTCTCGCTCACTTTTATGTTTCATTTCTCTGTAATAGTCCCACTTTGGAAGTCAAATGCCGCAAAATGCTTTTGCATAAGCGATCCAGAATGGGTTCGGTTACAGCAGCCGACGGAAGATTTAGTGCCATGCACGCCATAATTTTTTTTCGAAACGAACGCCATTTCTAATATCCCCTAAGGCACGGGGACCTAAATAAGTCACTCGATGCATCTCATCGAAACGGCTAAGGGAGGTAAGAGCCGTCATTCGCCATCAAGAGTGAAAAATAGCTGCTGTTCAAATGAGGCGGGATACGTCGAGAAGAGAGAGGGCGTAGGGGAATAAGATAACGACGCATCCAGCTGTTCTGATGAAGTTTTAGTAGTTAATAGAGGAGGAGACCGACAGCTGAGGTCATTTGCGCCATTAGGGTTGAATGAGAATGTAGAAAGGGTGGAGAGAAACCCGGTGTCGGCATTAGCCTAATCTTTGCGAAAGGCGCAAAGGGGTCCGCAGCTTAACGTCCCATCCGACGGACAGCGAACTCGCTCAAAGTGTCCTCGACAAAGCACCTCAAGTAGGGATCGAGATACCTCTGAAAAATATTCAACACCGCCGGGATTTGAACCCGGACCCTCTGGGTGGGAAGCTAGTACATTAGCCACCGCACCATCCACATCTCCAGTTCCGATGAAGTTCTCAGTAATGCACCGGGAATACGGCGAACGACACGGATGGAGAGATGATACGATTGAGATGAGTGAGGCATATGTGTACATACATAATGGGAAAGTTATAAGCTAGAAACACGTTTCAGGCGATGGAATGATGCTAAATGAAAAATTAATGTAGGTTTGAAGAGGGTTCTGATCTCGTTTGGTACGTTATGCTTCGACAAGCACCCGTTGCAAATGAAGAAAGTCGAAATCTTCAGAGAAGACGCGTCGTGACTTGAAGTGAGATGCATTAAAACTGCCCTACCCTCAATTTTTTCAAAGAGTCGATTAGGAAAAGAATCGAATGTCCGCGGAGCACAATTTTCACGATTTTCAAAAGCATTCAAATCTTACCTTTTTCCCTTATCCTTTTAGAAAGAACAACTTTTAAGAAATACTTTATTATTTAAACTCCACTATCAAAAACTTTTATTGCACGACCCGAATTTCATTGTTTCACGTCATATTCGCCTGAAGATGGCAAAACACATTGAAATCCGTTGCGTGCAATAAATTTTCTAAAAGTGAAATTGACAAAGTTTTCTTTGGAAAAAAACTTCATCTTCAACCACTTTGGAGAAATTAAAAAAAATTAAGCCCCCAGACGGTGAACCTGATGTTTGGCTGCAGTCTCAGGAAAGGAAGGGCAGTAGGAATTGACTTAATGCTGCTCCGATCGTCGAGGTCATATAGAGCCGTTCACTCAACTCATAAAAACCCATATATGACGACGGCACGGCGATGGCCATTCCGGACGCGAGGGCCGAACTGACGGCTGGCGAGGGAGTCAGCCGAGCGCGATACACACCGGAGTAACTGGATCGGACCGCAGGATCGACAATTTTACAGATTAGCCGAGAGTATTCGCCTTCCTCTTGCGCAATTCTTTCGTATGATCCAGATTTTCTCAGGTTCTTACGCAATAATGACCTGTCGAGCAGATCTCGAATTTGTTTAAGAAGCATGTCAAAGATTTTTTCCATCCATCGTTAGCTCTGTGAGAAAAATCTCCGTAAATAATCCCAATAAAAATCTTATATATATGTCATAAGTCCACGGTGAGCGTCCCTGATTCAGTTACCATACTTTCAATAAAGTCAAACTTTGAGAGTGGGACTTTTGGGTGGGCAAAACGTTTTGTGGGACAAGGATATATCAGCACGTGAGGCCAGATTGAACAAACGGCCGCGGAAAAAATATAAGGGACCTTTACAGGAGAACTAGTCAAATAGTAATTAGTATATTCTTTTAAAGGATCTAAATTAATAGTTGCAGGCACACGTCAAGTCGGGATATTAGAGGAGCAGAGCAGTTTGAATATATATATATATATATATATATATATATATATATACATACACACACATATACATAACTTATGTGGAAGTCTCACGGATGTGAATAATAATTTATATGAAGTTAGCACAAGCAAACAAAGACAAAAACATACATAAAAGAAAAGAAACTCACTCGTTTTCGAATTTTTGGTGGTAGAAGCCACCTTTCTCAAGGAAAAGAAGAAAGGATTTAAATATATATACTTGTGGGTCGCGGTAGTCCAGGGGGTAGAGCGTTGGACTACTTTATATACATATATATATATATATATATATATATATATACATATATCATGATCATATATGATAATGGAAACTTGTAATATCGCACATTAACTGAGTTAGTAGCTATCAAACGCCATCTACATTTATGGAATAAATAAGACGCATGAGCAAAGCTCATAAGTTTTTCTTAAGGTGACCAATAATTAGATGTTTTTCAGGTTGGCTATCAAGGATAAAAATACATTGTCAAATTTTACATTTTCCATACCTCGTTACCCAACTAAAAATCAACGCTCTCTATCTCATTCACATATGTAAATATTTTATAATTTTCTCCCTGCAACATATACGTTCATCGGTAGATATTTTTTTAATAAAAATAATTTTCCACATTTGATTGCCCAAATAATTTTTTTTTAATCCTTAGGGAAGCAAGAATATGTTGCTTGTAGTTTTGCAGTCATACTTTGGAATTGTTGACTTCTTTAAATATTTATATTAATGCTAACCGTGCCATAACAACTCTTTTTTACCCTTAGAAATGCCAGCATTTACAAATACATGAACTATCGATGCAAAGTCATTAATGTTTTGAAAAGGAAGTTCATCATGACCCTGTCAGGAATTGATATTTATTTTAGGATTCACTATTCAAAGAAACGATGCAGAAGTTTCAGATACTCTTTATTAACTGGGAAATATCATATATCTTCATTAACATCCATGAGAATATCAGTAGGTGCCCAATGTTCGTGGAAAAATCATACCTACTATAGACTACTATATGTGCATTTTCAGTCGAAGATGTACCTACCGATTACTACTCAATTATATTGCAGCGGTTGTTCGTCAGTTGTTTCCCATCTCGACACCCTGTTAATCCTATCCAAACTCCTCTAATGCTCCTGCAACATAAATTCAGATGTCATGCACAATCCCCTCATTTTCTTGCAGAACTTAAAACACATTGAGAGCCGCTAGTAAAAAAATCGCTATGTTAAGTCATTTGAATTAAATAAAATTAAAGATAATGAATTCGCCGTTTTGACTTCCAGCGTTTGCCATCTAAGTATTTTCCAACAAAAGACATCAAGCCCGCAAAATTCGCTTGTTTTTCCGCAGAATTCGCGGGTTTTTCCATGATTTTTCAGGGTTTTTCCATCCCCAGATTTTCAAGGGTCCCGTCCAAGAATCACTGGCCAGTTTGTGATTGGGCAAAGGAGAGAAAAACAACGATCTGTTTTCATATACGACTATAAGAAGCCATTGCTCGTAAAAGGACTGAGTGGGCATGTGAAAGGGAGGAGGAGGAAGGAGCCGAGAACATTTTTTTTCCATTACTTATCAATAGAATATTTCGAGAAACCAAAACGCCGTCAAAAACGCGGTGTAAAGAGCAATGCGATGATATGTGGAATTACGGGGGCAAGGAGAACTGGATCCACTGTGTATGATAGGGAAAGGATTTCCAGTGACAACGTAAAATACCAACTATAAGAAATAAATGAGAGTTTACTCAAGATTATACAACAACGATGCACCGAATTTTAAAACTCTATTCAATCTGATATAATTCATTTCAAACCATAATCGGAATACCCCTCAATCGAATAAGAGTAAAATCATTTAGTATCTCAGCTTCTTTAACTAAATAATTGTATGATCTTTTCTTAAGAAGAAACTAAAAGCAGGTTTTTAAAAAATTACGGCTAAACGTAAAAAATTCATTTCTTAAGTAAAAGCTAACGAGTCTTCGTATTTTTTAATCAAAATAATTTGAGAAACATTTACAGGTCAACCCACAATTGAATTTTGATCAAGGAAAAATCAACACTATGTGGCAGTTACACAAGTACTATCTCATGAATATAGCAATTTTCAGGAAGGCTTTTACAGAGATTGTTTGCTCAATTATGGCTTATGAGGCCATGAAAGGGAATGGTCAATCACTGGGAATGTGGTCAACTAACCTAAGAACGTTTTTAACGTATCTGGTCTTTGCAATTTCGTATTATAGTCAATGAAAGAGGAGATATCTTGCAAGCGTATTACTCAGATAGAATTACCTATTAGACATTGGTATGGCCATTATGGCTACTTAGTGATACTTATTTGACTTGTTGATGCCAATTAAAAACAATAATAAATAAGAATATTGTACCAGTAATCCGAAACGATAGCTATATCCAATTGTGCGACGATAAACTGTCCAATTAGAAGGGAATGCTCCCTTGGATGAGTTGCATTAACGACATTTCTCTTCGTCACATTTTCCAGTAACAAATAATCTTAGTTTTTTTTTAAATAGAACGGGGCAATAAAGCGGATACGTTTTCATACTCGTTTCCAAATTTGGGACCAGGGGAACGTACACACAATTTCTTCAGAAATCAATTAATTAAATCTCTTCGGAGACCTTCGCAAAACCGGCGCCATGAGGAAGGTTGGTGAAGATCAGTCAGTCGGAGATGAAATCAAACGAGGAAGTTTTTACATGCAAAGGAGTGGAACTGGATGGTGATTCATGCCATCAACTTCCAATATAGTCAAGAGGGAACTTGGGAAAAAGGATGGGTTCTGAATGTGAGGGAAACTCTGGAGGATGTGGAGGGAGGAAGGATTCACGGAACAGGTCGAACGGCGAGATAAAATTAATTGGGAGAAAGGTGGACGGATAAAATGACGCTTTCTAAATATAAAAATAAAAAAATAGGGTAGGGATAAGCAAGATCTCCCGTTACCGCAGTGAAACCGAGGATATTTACCCAAATAGAAGGCCTACTTGGGTTGCCGACCTATTGCTTTGATTTTATTATACGAGGGTCATCCGGAAAGTAGTACCCGTTCGTGAAATAAAGACACAAAAGTAAATATTAACAAACATAAAAAATTTTATTTGAAAGAGGATACTTTAAACTACTTCTCAACATAATCTCCAAGCAAATTAAGGCATTTGTCATAACGTGTGACAAGTTTCTGTATTCCTGCTGCATAGTCCTTCGCCGCCAGCTCATTGAGATACGCGAGGGACCCATCTTGCACAAATTTTTGCATAATGCAGATGGTGTTTAACAATTTCATGAACAATTGTTCGAGAAACATTGGGAAAATGCTCACAGATGTCATCAATTGTGACGCGCCGATCGTTCCTCACGAATTCGTCAACTGAGCTCACCAGTTGGTCTGTAATGACAGACGGTCTCCCCGAACGCTCATCGTCGTGTGTGTTCCCCCTCCCCATGTTGAAGTTGCGACACCACCGCCGAACAGACGACTCGTCCATTACATTGTCTCCATACACCTTTAATTGGCGATGAATATCACATGGGCGAACGTTTCTTGCATTGAGGAATTTAATCACTGCCCTCACTTCACAACTGGCGGCGTTCTCAATTTTTTTAAACATTGTAAACAATCACAGAAACAACACAGGCAATGCTAGCGTCACGCAACTTGGCTCAGAGAAGGCAGACAAGCCACTGAAGCTATCTGACCTCGTCCAGCGGCTACTCGCGTCGTCAGCACTTCATGCGGCACGAACGGGTACTACTTTCCGGATGACCCTCGTATCTTAAGCTGAAAGGTGATCATGGAACGAAATCACTAACACTGTTCTGGAAACATCCAACTTCGAATAACTGGCACACATTGAATCATCTCAGTATCCTAGCACTATGGCTCATTGGAGAGGAATAATAATTAACAATTGTGATTTCCACTATAGTATAGTAAAAAAAACCATAAACACAGTAATCAACCCAAAGGTTGGTTTGGTAGGTGATGGTAGAGTTCACCCAGTACTAAGACCGACGGCGTGTGAAATTCACACATCCGGGTTGGGGGGCCAGTTCCTTTCCCTGTGCCGGTTATGGTTTCCCAGGAAGATCTGGTACCCGAAAAATCACATAGCTTAGGTGGAGCTGCAGATGTTCAGGGTGCCTTGCCCTCCGATCAGTAGTCCAACGCTCTACCCCCTGGACTACCGCGACCCACTATAGTATAGTACTATAGTGGAAATCACAATTGTTTATTATCATTTCTCTCAGATATGGAAAGTTTCCCCAAAGTTAAGCCTGTAACTATGCGATTCTATGGCTATTACGTGAGCCGAGTGCGTCTATAAATTAAAGTTATTTGACCCGAGAGAATAATACAAGCATCATTTTGACTCTTCGATGGATCGCAGCATTTAACTCTGGATTGGACTACATTACTATTCACGCTTGGAACGTGGTCGGAAAAAATTGCCCTTGGCAAAAAATGAAAAACGAAAACCTTTTGAAAATCATGAAAAACTTATTCTTGTTTTTTGAGCATTGTAATGTTTCCTTATCATAATTATTGAGACGTAACTAGGTCGAGAGGGGAGGGGGCGGGAGGGAGGCGGACCGCTTAACAAATATCTCTGCTGCGGAGCCCTACGCCAATAAACAGTAGAGCTTCAGCAAGTGAAGAGTACGTGCGTTCAAAAGGGGAGAGAATTTCACAGAGTAGCACTTCCCCATTCTCAAACCAATGCGAGTAAGTCGACTTCTGAACGATTAATCGCACTCATTATGACAAATAAATACGTACACACACCATTCCGGGATAGGCACCCCAAAAAAATATATAAATTTAAGGATATTTTGGAAAACTTTATTCCTTTTAACAATTTCTTTCTTCCATAATTCTTGTTCTCCCTTTACTTACTCATTTCGGCCCTAGGTCACACACGCTATTTTTTTCTTGAGACTTCGAACATTAGTCATGGCATTGAGGGTCTCTTTGATCGCATTTACCCATTACTTTCTCAGTCTATCCCTCAAATCCATATACATATACTCTTGCACATATCTGTTGGGTTATTCGCTTTAACTCATTCTTCCAACTTGACCCAAACAGCCTAGCAATCTTCTTCCGCACGTGTCTGTTAACTGGTGAATGAAATCAACATTCCTTCATGGCCCACTCATTCTTCACCTTACCTATCTCTTATTTTTGCTACAAACACTCCTCTCAAAGTAAACCATGCTTAAATAATAAATTCAACATTCTTTCATATCCTGGTACACTCAGGTTCATGAGGTAAGGAGGGAAGGGATTACAATTTTATAAACCGCCATCCCACCATTTATGGGATGAACAATTATTTTGCCCTTGTCTCTACAGAGATGAGAGATGATTCAAGGGGAGATAATTAAACCACCGATGACGTCTCAATTTTTATGAAGTACTGTAAAATTAATAAAAAATCAAAATTATAATGGTGGGAATAATGATTACAGTGATTCATTCAAACAAATTATTATCCAAGGAGAGCAGGAGACAGTTCAATGGGCTGCGTTCAGCCGGTGACCTCTAAAATTTCCTGCAAGAAAGAGTTTGAATTGAACATGACCTCCAAGATCACAGAAAAGGCACCGGATCTCAGCCTTTCCAATTTTTCTACCCTGATCAGCGCTCATTTTTCGACCGGTATTTGATCGCTAGGTGATTGGCGTTCAATGGTCACAGCGACGAAAGGGCCGTGCGACGTAGGGAGGTGAGGTATCTTTTTAAACGCCGATCGGCGAGTTAAATAAACCGAGAGGATAATCCAGGAAATTAATGGAAGGTCGTTAATATTTCTTTGGAGATCAAAAACGCTTATTACCTATGCGCAAGGCATGTACACAAAAAGATGAGACTGGTATTTCTACGCGCGAACTGCTAGACGTATCACTATAAGTAAGGTGTTGCCTTAGAGCAGCATCTGTGAGGAGTTACATACTGCTTTGTCTATCTTTACTTGTCTCTGCACAACAACGATTCTTGTCTGAGCTTGCACCCGCTTGCTGTACAAATTATTGTGTCAGTGAGAAGGAAGGTGTTGCGTGTGCACACTGAATTTTCTTATAACCTTGGGAAAAGTGTGACTGAAACTTGATGTGATAATTCAAGAGGCATTCTGCATTGAATATATGAGCCGGGCACATTGTTGGGGGAAGGAAGGCGGGGGGGGGGGGTGCATCGTCCCCACGACCCAAAAAAACTCGGATGTCGCGATCAAACGTGAAAGTGATGTTGATCGTTTCCTTCGATTGGGAAGGGATTATTCATTATGGATGTCCCCAGAGTGCAAATAGTGAATTGGCAGTACTTTATAGAGGTTGTGAGAAGGCTAAGGCATGATATGCTGTGGAAGAGAGCACAAATGTGGAAAAACGAGTCTTGGTGCTTTCATCAAAGCATCGGCGCACACCTGATTGATTGTTACCGAAGTTTTAGCCAAAACAGCACACCGGTGATCCACCAGCCACTTAACTCTCCAGATCTTGCTGCAGCGGAGTTTTTTTTCTATTTCCTATTGAAATCCACCTTGAAATGATGCCGATGAAACCATTGAAGACATCCAACAAAATTCTACCGAAGACTTAAAGGCTATCCAGAAAGAAGCGTTCGAAAGCTGGAAAAAACGTTGGGAGCGTTCTATTCGCAGCCGAGGGATGCATTTCGAAGGCGACGAGCAGAATTAAAGATAAACTAATTAAATCAAGTATTTATTCAAAGAGTCTCATTTTTTTAAACATATCTTGTGTATAAGATGTATCCTCTACAGTGTCGTCAGTTTGCAGGAGTACCTATCATTTTTGTATGAGAATTTTCTCTTCTTTCCCCTGAACACCTTCTGTGTACTTTTCAAATTGAATTCTACTGAGTAGATAAGGAGGTGTAGGATAATTGAAAAATTAAAATAGACGGAAAGGAAAACAATCGAAGAAGCACAGGGCATGGTGGGGAAGGAGAGAGGTTTGTAGAGAGAAACCCAAAGGAGGCAAGAAATTTCGATGCGGAGCATTTTGATGGGCGATAGAATTCTGTGATAGCGGAGAGAATGTTGGATAGACCAGGCAGGTGGGAGAAAATGAACAGGCATGCTGGACGAAATGAAGGAAGGCAGAATGTACGCCGAATGATGTGTAATTGTCCATCGTTGAGTGGGGTGCTACGCTGTCTTAATATATAAGTCTTAGAACTTGAGCAGTATTGAGTCAGTGAGCCAATCTAAAACCTACCTTAATCAGTAGAATACGAATAATAAGAATAGACACTTTTTTAAATGAATTCATTGAATGAGTAAGGAACGATGTCTACAGCAAAATGCTGTGAAATTCCACCTAAATGAAATGCTATGGACCTGAAAGGGGTAACGGAAATCGATTAGATTAAGTCAGCGGGGAGCAACTAAGCAATCGATTCTGCGATTTCGCGTTTCAATCACACAATCCTAACCGTCACGTGAACATATGGGAAAGGCCTTCAATTAGGTTTAAGGCTTCGGTTATGTAATGATGAGGAACATGAGGGGTTTGTGGTAGATAGGAAGGCAGATACGTAATGTGGTCTTGCGATCAAAAACGTTGGGAAGTTTAATTTTGGCTTTATTTTCCACGCTATGTGTCCGATGTACGAACGAGTTGATACCCTCACCCATCAGTTCAGGATTCTATTTCCCTTACTTTTCCAGGGTTGTTAAAACACTCGCTTTAGAGTGGGACTTGATAATCATCACGGTGTCATAAGTTTACACGGGTGTCCTGTACCTTTCTAAATCTCTTATTCAGGTTTACTCCCGTCGTGATCCAACGTTCTCCCATTCCCAGTTTCTATAACAACCTTGTAACACTTTCTTCTCGTAATAATTTATCAACGCAACAAGCAGTTTACAGTAGTGTGGGACACCATTTCAATGAACGCAAAGGCCAGTGCCATTTGAGATGGGGCAACGATGATCTTGGGTGATAAAGAACTAACGAAAAATGGAATGTACGTACGTATATTTAAAACAGCTTTGAAAAGGTACTGAAATGCATTCAAGATGCACCGAAATTCCGGGAATGATTATGAAAAGGTTGGTCCCTACCACCTTTTTGGTTGAATTTGACGAAATTTCAAGGAAAACTAGCACCTGGAATCTTTTAGCACCTTAAATCTTTGATGGAGCTGGAGAAAAACCAATTCGTGACGTCTGCGCAAGGAAAATAACAGTGTAAATTTAAAAGAGCATAATCTATTTCATGGAAGACACAAACAAAAAGGAGAGGGAAACTAATTATATGCATTCCGAGGCAATATTATGTACTGAGGATGATGATGGGAGGAAGATGGACGGGGGAACAAAAAGAGTAAGCAAAAGAATGCAATGCAATTAGCATGGGATTGAAGATGTCAGCCCAAGAAGCATTAATGAATGATGAGATTGAGAGGTGAAAGGATAGCGTGGAGGGTTGACGCAGATCAATCCTATGATTATCAACTCACACGCACGCACACACACACACACACACATATATTATTAGGTAATCTACCGTTTAAGGTAGGTTTTTGGATGGACACAGCTACCAACTAAATATTTTGTGACTCCTAACAAAATACAAAATCCAGTATCCTACTCTACATCAGACCCCTCTTCATCTCTGAGTACTTTCTTCTTCCCTTCATCCCGTCCAACATCGCTATCCTGTTCCTTCCCTTTCCTCGTTAGCCCAACATTCTCCCCTCTATCACAGTCTTCAACTTCACTTTTCCTGCCTCCATAGGATTTCTCCCAACAAACCCCTGTCCTCGCCCACCATACTAAGTACTTCCTCATCTGTTTTCTTCTCTGTCCATTTCACCTTCTCCATTCTTCTCCACACCCACATTTCAAAAGCCTCCAGTCGACGTCTATCCTCCTGCTTCAATGACCACGTTTCCGCAATACTACCTTGATCAAAAAGTTCCCGGAATAACCACCGTGTGGCGCTCCCATCGTTCCGATTTGAGTTCTGTTTTCTTTGTTAAATTGGTACATCTGTTGTTGATATTCCCTTTAAATCTTAGTGTCATAACTTGACATTTGCAAAAGTTACGTAGCCAAGAGTACATCTATCTCTGTGTGCGTTGGCGATTTTTTACAATTTCAGAAATGGATTTAAATTTGCAACAACGAACTTGTATTAAATTTTGCGTAAAAAACGGATTTAGTGGCGCACGGACGTTGGAAATGTTGGAAAAGTGTTTCGGCAACGATTCTCTAAAAAAAAACGGTCGTTTACCAGTGGCACGAGCGGTTCAGAAGTGGTCGTGAGTCAATCGAAGATGATGAACGCAGTGGCAGACCATCGACATCGAAAGTCGGTGAAAAAATTGATAAAGTAAAAGAAATGTTGGTCAATAACCGCAAATTAACCATCAGAGAAATAGCGGAGGACTTGAACATTGCCTATGGATCCGCCCAAGACATTGTGGTTAATGATTTGGGTTTCCGTCGTGTAGCAGCAAAGTTGGTGCCAAAAGACCTCAATTTCATGCAAAAAAGAGACCGTGTTGACGTCGCAAAAGACATGATTTGCGAGGCTGAATCCGATCCCACATTCATCAAAAGGATCATTACTGGAGACGAGACGTGGGTTTATGAGTACGACACGCAATCCAGACATCAGGCAAGTGAATGGCGTTCACCAAATGAGCCGAGACCAAAAAAACCACGTCGTTTTCAGTCAAAAAAGAAGGCAATGCTGACGGTTTTCATGGATTACAACGGTGTAGTGCATCATGAATTTTTGCCAGAAGGCCAGACAGTAAACAAAGAGTATTATTTGGGCGTTATGAGACGTTTGCGTGAAGCAATTCGCCGAAAGAGACCAGAAATGTGGGCAGAAAACTCGTGGATTTTGCACCATGATAACGCACCGTCGCACAGTGCTATCATTATTCGTAATTTTTTGACGAAAAATGCAACAAATACCATCCAACAGCCACCGAATTCACCTGATTTGGCTCCCTGTGACTTCTTTCTGTTCAATCGAGTTAAAAAACCATTACGGGGAACGCGTTTTAGCAGCCGAGAGGAAGTAATGGAAAAATCGCAGGAAGCACTGATGGACATACCGAAAACCGAATATAAAAAATGTTTCGAGGATTGGATCAAGCGCTGGCATAAGTGTGTTGCAGTCGATGGGGATTACTTTGAAGGGGACAATATAGATTTAGATGAATAAACTTGTATTTTTAATTTTCTGAATAAATTCCGGGAAATTTTTGATCAAGGTAGTATATATATACTATATATATATATATATATATATATATATATATATATATATATATATATATATATATGTATGTGTGTGTGTGTGCGTGTGTGTATACACATGTACATTTATATGTATATGTATGTATGTGCGTGTATATATATATATATATATATATATATATATATATATATATATATATATATATATATATATAGAAATATATATATATATATATATAGAAATATATATATATATATATATATATATATATATTTCTATAATAAATATATAATCACTATCAATTTTATGTTTATTTACATTTCCCTTGCAACTGAAATAATGGTCTAGGGTAGCAGCGGTCTATTGATGCACCCTTAATATGCCCAAGAAGAACCATATTATTTGGATATATAAGGGCGTTAATTAAGGATGGATTTATTTATTTAATCAAGGATGGATTAGGATTTATGAGGATGTTCAACCCTGGATATGTGATGACGTTACAATGCGAGCGATGAGGAAATTGAACGCAGAAATATTTTATAAAAGGTTATTTTGGATTATATAAGAAGCTGAAATCGTGATTGCCTGGATACCAGAACTTGATGGGAGAGTGAATTCCATGCGAGTGAGTTTTATGCGGTTTAGGGCTGGGTCCAGGGTGAGTTCTATCAAAAAAAACTAACCTTCGGGTCGATTAGCGTTGCTAAAGAGATGCCGCTTCGACACCAATTAAGATACAGCCTGCGTTGCTTCTCAAGCCGTTCATGCAAGAATATTCGGAGGCGGGCACTCCGGTCCTAAATAGAATACCTGAAGGAATGCCATCCATATAAGGGAAATCAGTCCGTTGAATGAGGTGTTAAATCGTTGATTACTTGGCGGCCTTGGTTCAGAGTGCGTATCCTTCATTCATCGGGACTTCGTTATATAACTGAAACCGGTGAATTCTTTCAATAACAACCACTTCCGGACCACTCTCAAAATTGGTTATTCTCACGTGCTGACGCTCACGTATCCGAAACATTATCCTTCGATTCTTCCATTTTTTTTATATCCTGGGTCACCGAATTCCTCTCGAGTCACATGATAGGAGTGGAAATCATCTTTTTTTTAAAAAACTTCCCTCCGTCAAATAATTTAAAAAAAAAAGCTGAAATGTATCGAATTGTGACGTTTACCCTTGGAATGTTACGCGATGACGACGCTGTTTCTTGTTTTAAATTTCTTAATTTTGTATTAATTGTGTTATACGGGCTAGGGTTGGTTTTGGATGGACACACACACCGAAACGAGTGTCACTTATAACTTGACCAACGATACACCTTTTTTTCATGAATGGAAGAAGTAATCACTCTATGTTTCCAAGTCAATAACCATCATAGGAAATCAACCTATTTAGAAGGTCGATTTAGAAGGGCTCTTGCGACATTTAAGCTAGATTAATTTCCTATGGCATTCTTTGTTTTCAAATCGCAAAACTGGATCACTGGTAAAAGGACAAATAAAAATATATTTCTCTGTAACTTTCGAGGTAAAGCTAGGCATGTCAAGAATAAAATGGCAGTTCTAGTGAGCATAAAAATAAATGTCAATATTTCACTCTGAACAAATGTCTATTTCTCCACTTTAAAATTGTTGTGGCCAGAAATGAAAGAATAACTCAACCACTCAGCACAAAAAAGTCCAAGTGTCCAGTATTTAGTTCTTTTTCTTCATTTTTTTCTGCTTATTCATATCGTGCGCAGGCAAGCATGATTATTCGTAAATAAAAAGGACCTGGGAAAGAAACTCACTAAAGCTATGACTAAGAGTTCTTAATGTGACTAGTAAGTGGGTCAGAGCTACACTCTTCATTCGGAATATATATCATGATTGACAACATAAAATAGGTTAATATGCTTTAAGAGGTCGTACATAATAGCGATACAAGTGTAAAATGAATCGGCTGACATGACTGCATTAATGAACAATCACTTAAGGGAGCAATTTCAAAAAGGAGTGCAATCGAATTGGAAAATAGTGACCTATTGAGAATATTAAGCTGCAGAGAAATGTATATCGTCGTGTCATCATGATCAAACAGTCCTACTTTCGTAGGTTTGGCTTTCATTTCATTCTCTTCGAGGCATCTGAAAGGCATTAAATACAGTAACAACTAATAAAATCGGTGGAGTAAGAACTGAAAAAGCATATCATACTATATGAGCATAGCAAAACGTAGTATTAAAAATTGCATAAAAATTCACATGTTCAAAGGTATTTGTACAGTGTTGGTAATTTTTTGGTGCCTGTACTCTTGAACAATCGGTTTAAGTATCCTTCATATAACGGAGAGGAGAAAAGTAACTCCCAAGTTTAAAAAAAATATTTTATAGCAGAAAGCTGGCCTGATAAAAATTGAACTACGGTGAAATTTACGAGTACTGTCTGAGTCATAATGATAATTTATATTCCACCATCATTATGATTAAATACTTCTTAAGTATCGCTATTATTAAGGTTGCTGTTGGAAGGTCATTCATATCATAGAGGGTCGCGCTAGTACAGGAGTAGAGCGTTGGACTACTGAAGGGCTCGGAAGATTTTTATATTAAATGAATGAAATGAAATGTGCATTTTATGTCTCAGGGGTCTTAAAAACCTATGACCATAAATAATTATTATTATCATGTAATTTAGCCATAATTTTATCAAAAATCCATTTATTTATGCCCTTAAAACTATATATAATCTCCCGATAATGATTTCCTATTAGTATCAGTTAATGTTCAACCACAATATATAAACATGAAAGTAGTCATTCACTTTTGACTTCAATCTCTCCTGTTTTCTGCTCCTTCTCTCTCAAGAGTATTTATAAATCTAGTGTTTACAAGCATATACGAGTATGTGACCTTTACCGATACATACAAAACTTCTAGTGTGCACTGCATTCTCCCATTTTCACAGCCTGAGAGTTTTGCTGTGATTACTTGCGAACGGATAAAGTGGTCCCATTATGTAAGGACATGATCGAAGAAAAATTCTAAATTAGCTTTTCTTGGTGTAAAAAAGTGAACATAGTAATCTTATTAGCAGGTAATTTCACCGTGAGATCAATTTCGTTCGACAAGTGTATACTCTCGACGGCAAATCTCAGGCTATTAGTAGATGAACGTACTCGTATATAGGTATACGGACGTGTATGGATAGAATCGCTCAAACCAGGACACACCTCGTTTGAGTGAATTGCCAACTCCGACAGATACCGGTCGGCACGTGCGTAAATCCCGCTGCTTGTCTACGGGAACGTCGAACGAGAACACACACACACACGTGCCTCTCTCTTTCTCCATCCCTCTCCCCACCCTCCCTAATACTTTCGTTGCCCCTCCCATTCCCAAAAATCCCCTCTCTCCTCCCTTTTGTCATCCCCCGGTCAATCCTCTCTCAGAGGTTCTTTCGTGTCGTGACATGGTAGTCGAATTGTAAATACCTCGTGAAATTAGGTCAAATCTTTTTTTTCCGATAAAACGAATTGAAATGAATTTATTAGGAGAAATCTGAGACGATGTCATAAGTGCCGCCAAATTTTCAATGGTTAAATCGTTAAAACAACATTAACGGTCGCAAAAATAGTTTGAAATAGTTATCAGAAATCAAGTACATCGAATGAATAAGTTATTTGTCATGAACACGCCCTTTTAATCCACTCACCTCTTAATACTATGGTTTGAAAGCTCCAACACTTACCGCTCCTAATACTCAAACCCACAACCACTGTAATAGAATGAAAATAAACTAAGGATATTGAACCAAGAAATGGCCATGAACATAATCTTTCGTGTAATAATTGGCCACAAAAGTAGTCTTAATTACCTAAGTTAGCATTTGCGCGCCGTGATTGAGTAAAATGACTGACTTCATACGGATCAAAAATTTTTTCATGATTAACCTAAAATTGATCATATCTTTTTAAAGTTGAGTTTTTTTTCATTGTGGTAAGCGTATAAGATACTGCTAAATTAATCACAAGCATTACCCAGTCGAAACTATTTTTTGCAATCTTCGCTACTTCAGTTTTAAATTCTCCGAACGTCAATTGAAATCAGAAATAGGGTTCATTAAAATGACATTAAGACTGCCCAAAGGTAAAATTAGTATTCTTTTTAAATTATTTTTCCTGTCGTATATAGAGATCGGATTCAAATTACTCGTGAAATACTCCTTTTATTAAAAATAATAAATGCCATTTTCTGATAATAATTACTTCCGGCGCTACACCTTTCTACTACAAATACTTTATCAAGGACTGAGTGCACCTGTCGCGTAGCATTTTTTTGTGTTTCAAACCCCTTGTTAAAGGTTACAGTTCGGTATAACATTTAAATTGCCAATTCGCATCAAATAATTGTAATTCAGAGTACATTTTGGAGAGTGACAAATTGTTCATGGGAGGGTTGTATATAGTGGCTTCTGTTGGAAGGTGAAGCTGTAGAAGAGGGGGCAACATATAGTATGTCAAATGAGGAGGAAAGAAGGGTGTGTGGCAGGGGTTGAAGACTACCGAAAGGAATATAGGATGGGCCGGATGAGGGTAAGACTGGACATCAATACATTAGAACTTATTGGTTGGGAGGGTAATTTCGCTGTGGCGGTTTCCATTTTGTGAACTGTCTGGCTAAAAGTTTTCGAGCTCTGCATAAAATGATCGCTATAAAGAGATATTTAAGTCATCCTTTGTACACGATTGGGTAAAAGTCTATTATGGAATAAGGAGGTTGCATCGATCTGTAATGTGTATGTCATTTTGATAAAATACTCTGTACTTGTGGTCATTCAGTGCATACTGTGAATTGAAGATAGTAGAACGGAGTCTTCTCTTGTTAGCTTTCATAAAAATGAACATCAAAAATCCAAGATTTTAGAGACGGTCTTATCGCAGTGGGGGAGTACCAGCGGAAGAATTATGGATTAATTCCGCAAAAGTATACGTCGTTCACATAAAAAACTGATATCATGCGGGCCACTACGTAAAATTTGTCATAAAGTTGATATAAGAGTACCTTACCACTTTTGTTTCAAACTATCAAAGTCAATCGTGGTAAAAAAAACAGACATAATCGCATAGCTTAAAAAATTGGCATCTCGGAACCAGTCCAAAATAAACTTTCGAGCGGGTTTGAAGAAATTTAAAAGGATATGAGAGTGCTTAAAAAATACTGAATGTCTACTTCATATTTGTTTACGAATTACGCATATGGCGGGGTGTTACATTACGTTTCATCACTCGTAATTAATATATTAAATTAAGTTGACACACATTGACTCTTGATGTCAAGATCCAATCTCAAAGTCGAAATTCAACGGTTTTTCGGAGACATTCGTTGAGTTAAATTTTTGAGGTTGGTGAATTAACTGTCCCCCTCGCCCCCTCTCACCCCTTTGCCCTCCTCGTACCTACACCACTGAAGAGATGATAGGCGCTTGCGGATCACCGCGTGAAAAAGAGGAGAGAGGAAAGTAAAAAAGGGAAGAGGTAAGTTTGAACACATTTTAATTAGCTGTTCCTTAAAAGAGTCAGTCGAACCTGATATCAAAGCTGTTGCGGTTAGCTCGCTCTGGCATTTGTGTTAGGGGTCATACATTCCCATCACCACCCTGCACGCTTACACGCCTCTCATACACGACGAAATTTATGGATTCACGTTTTCCGTCTCTTCTAACGTGGGCGGATGTTTTATTTTTAATTTCCACTGAAGAAAGGTAAAAACTTCAAGGTTGGTTATCCGATTTAAGAAATCAACGTCTAGGATAAGTTTTTTTTGTTGTCTCAGGCGTAACTTTATGGAATTTGCATAAGATATTGAAATGTAATGAAATAATTGACTTTGTAATTCCACACACTTTATTTTAAAAACACGACCCAGGTTTCGACGTTGAACGTCATCATCAGGTGATTATAATGACGATGACGTTCAACGTCGAAACCTGGGTCGTGTTTTTAAAAGTGTGTGGAATTACAAAGTCAATTATTTCATTACATTTCAATGTGTAGGATAAGTATAGCGTGTCAAATAACAAATGTTTACTTATGGGAATTATGAGAATCGACCGCAAATATATTCATGTCATAAAAGCTATCATAGTTGTTGTCCCTGTCTCTCTTTCGGCAAGTCACCTGTCGTTCCCCACGCGGAAATCCTTGGTGAAGCTGAATCAATTTGATCCCGAGTCTCAGCCCCCGGATTCTATATCGTGTGTTTATTCAGAAATCTCCAGCGAAACAAAATCGGCAAGCGGTGTCAATTTCTGGCAGCCAAAGGACTTGGCAGTAAAGCTTGGCTGTATCATGGGGAAATGAATCGCCACAAACTCCCAAACCACGAACGTATCAACTTCGTACTCCTTAAGGGCCCAAACACGAGGAAAATCTCTACGTTCGGATTTAGGAGCCACCTATAAGATTTCTTTCTGTGGAGGTGGTTTCATAAAACATAAATTACTTTGTGGACTCGAATTTTGAATCGAGGAGCGTCCACTAACGCGCATATACAGGGTCGCACCCAAAAGTGGTAGGACTGATTTTCTCTGGCGCGAACGGAGCGGTGGAGGGGGGTCTGCCTGGCAGGGTAAGGTGGAGGGGGCTCTTAGCAACAGACCGACACCAACCTCAGTTGCCTGCGGGCTGTCGTTGAGTGAGGACACCGTTTTTACTGAAGCAAGTTTTTTGTCCGCGTCGAAAAACAAAATTAATCTGAATTTAGAGCAACGTTATTCCGTGAAGTTTTGTGCGAAACTCGGGAAGACGGCGACTGAGACCCTCGATATGATCAAGCAGCTTATGGGGACACTGCCTTAAGCCGTTCCACAGTATTTGAGTGGCACAAGTTGTTTAAAGAGGGTAGGGAGCTCGTTGAAGACGACCATCGCTCCGGACGGCCGTCGACGGCAAGAACCGACACCAATGTGGACAGAGTGAGGACATATCCGAACACAGACCGACGCTTAACCAGTGAAGAAATTGCAGACCAGTTGGGTCTGTCTGCATCCAACGTCCAACGCATTATTTCACAGGATTTGGCCATGCGCAAGGTGTGCGCCAAGATGGTGCCGAAAATTCTGAGTGTCGACCAACAGGCAACGGCCAAATACGGCATTGCCACGTTGCCGCACCCGCCCTATTCTCCCGATCTGGCACCGCTGGACTTCTTATTCTTCCCCCTGATGTAAAGAGAGCTCAAGGGACGACGTTTTGACTCGATAAAGGCCGTTCAAGAGGTTTCGACGAGGGTCATCAACGGCATCCCCAAAGAAAATTTCCAGCGGGCGGACGGGGAATGGGAGCAACGTTATACTAAGTGTGTAGCAGCTCAAGGAGCATACTTTGAAGATTATTAAGTCGATGTAAGTATATCGTCAATAAAATTCTTGTAAAAAAATCAGTCCTACCACTTTTGGGTGCACCCTGTACATATGTTTGCATTGGCACATGGACGAACAGTCAGCCGCCGCAAGGACGGATGAGATGGGAGCGAAGGATAGTCACGAAAGTGTATGAGGAAAGAAGGTACCCGTAAAATCACACAACTTGAGTGAAGCTGAGGGTACCCAGAGGCATCACTCGGAATCGAACTCGGGGCCTATCGGTTCAAAGCCCATCTCTTTATCCACAGGACCCCCATGTACCTCCATATTGTCATTAAACCTTCATTTACTCGGTAGTTATTGTGGCAGGAATGTCAAACAGAACTGTGTGCGTCGTCATTGGTGTGTCCACGAGACAAATTTTGAAAAACATCTCAAGATGCCGTGAGCAGCAATCTGGCTAAGAAAAAATACGGCGACGGCATACGAATTCAATACATATTTAGGGCACAGTTCAAACAAAGGCATGATAAGACTCGGAGAAGTGTACGAAGTTCATTCGCAGAGGAAGGTTGAATCCATTCTCACTCCATTCACCGCGGAGGAAGAATGGTGGGAGCGTATGAAGGGACCTGGTGCCATTTGGTTATTCCAAGGGTGCCGTCGTAGGTGTTTGCCGAGCCAATTTTCAATTGGTGCGTCCTTGGTGATTTCATCGCCGTCCTCTACATGATGGCGATGATTTACACACGTTTATGCATGCACCGCCATCAAAACTCTTTCCGTGATTCAAGGTCAGACGTGGTGCGCTTCTTCAAACCTATTCGGAGAACAACACTCTTCGTGACGACTCACTCCCTTTCGGACGACCGACCGACTGCCTTGTGAATAAAGTTTTGTGATCCTCCGCTTGATTTTGTCGCGTGTAGTCTAAAATTACATTTCATTCGCGATCCCGGCAGCGTGTCAATAGTGAATGAGACGTAGTGAGAAGATGTTTAAAAAAAACCCTTAACGGTAACTAGTGGTTACGTCGTTAATTTATTTTAGATACAAAACTCCGTCGATTCGTAAATGTGTACACGATTCGCCATTCTTTACTTTATTTTTATCAGTATTATGTTTAATGACATCATTCATTATTTTATACGTGGGCACGTAGGAAGCTTTTACAAATTAAAACACGATCCATGATTCTAAATGTAGTCTGGTAAGCAATCACCCCCTGCCACACACCATAACGGTAGCTTGCGGGGTACTGTGTAAATGATTAAAATAAATAAATAAATAATCCCCGTCATCATAATTTATCGCTTAGCGGATCGATGGGTGATTGATCCGTTCTTTTTAATTATGGTTGATGGCAAATCTCACTCATCAGTCCTCGCCAGAGTCAGAGAAAATACCAACTTCGGGCTCTCTTCATTGCCTTCCGGAAGAGAGAGACCGATGTAATTTTTGAAGAGGGGTAACTTTGTGACCTCGACCCACTTCCTGTGCATGCGCAGTTGGTTTCGCTGCTGTTCCGGGAGCGCGTTTGCGGAAAACACTAACGATGCCGACTAGCGTTCATCCCTCTCAGTTTTTAGACTCCCACCGTGGACGTTGTCCTACATTCTACATTTGTATTCGTGCGTGCCTCTCGATACAATTTCCATATCGCCTAAGGAATCACTACGTCTCGATGAGATCATTAATCTTTCCGGCTCACTTAGAGCTTATTGCTAGCAGATATAACTGGAAGGGAAAAACGACAAACCTGAGGTCATTTGTGCATTTGGGCGATCGTGTAGAGGTAGGATTTCTTGGGAGCTGAGGTAGAGTAGGGATAAATGCGGGTGACTTTTTAACGAACTCCGCCAATGACGTTTAAACAGTTCTAGCGTCCGAGGGGGTCTCAATAGAACTTACTTCCCGCACTACAAATAATAAGTGACTGTCGGAACGCCCGACAAAAAATCGGGCTCGTCCGGCATTTGAACCCGGTCCCTCGGCGAGGGAAGCCATTTCACTCGCCCTCCCACCAATTCCTAAGGTGATTTGAGAGACTCTCAAAGCCCTTGGGTCATACCCTTAACCTCTCGTCTACCCTTAACAATTTTTGGAGGGCCGCATAGGATTTCTTCGCGCCTCCAACTTAAGGCGACTTCCGGTGTCTGTGTAAGGGAGTGACGGAAACAAAAAAAAAAAAAGAGATTCACGAGCACTCAGTTGGACATTTCACTCTTTCAGGTGATAATTATAACTCTTTGCGTTGTATTAATTTAGGCACTCGATATCAATATATTTTTGACCTATTTTTCTCGTTATACTTACGTGACCTCTTAACCTTGCTCAGGTCAAGGTCCTTCGTTGTCTTGATAACTCGAATGTCGCCTGAATATCGACGCATGTTGGTGTACTCAGAAGAGCTCTGATCTGACCTGAGCCAGCGTTGCCATAGGCACCAACGCGAGAGCGGTAAACAACGGTACGATGATTGCCTCATTAAAGAGAGTTCGGCAGACGACATAACATACGTATTCGTGGGTAAAAATAGTCACTTCTTGGTTCCAAGACAAGGTCGTCGATGACAATGCAGTCATTTAGTCTGGAAATCTTCCAGTAAGTAACGATTTCAGAGCCAGGTTGATTTCTCACGAAACAATTTATACCAATATTTCAACTCGTGTATAAAATGGTTTCTGGCAGAGTACTCAGTTTTCTGGAATCATTGAAGACGATGATTAACCTTCTAAATATCCTCTACGTGCAATTGGTAATGCATTTTTGAAATCCGGACGTTAAAAAAATAAACTTTGGGATGTCGATGAATTTGACAGTAGCGCTTCACTTAAAGATTCTCGGTTGAAACGGCATCAATATATTCTTTTCGGAATAATTCCACTTTTTTTAATGAAGACACATTAAAAGATCTTTTGGAAACTTGAGATGAAAACTTCACACCTTGCCGAATGCATGTTTTGTAAAGAGGAATCCATTTAGAATCATAAATCTCACTCTCCTGGCAACACGAAGCGTTTCCCTCTATGCTTTGACAAGACATTCATTAAATTTTCCACTACTAAAGAATTCGTTCTGAAAACGCTCAGCAGCACAATAAAAACGTCAAACCTTTTTCATGGCCGGAGTTCCCATAGTATTTCCAAAATGTGCATTATAAAAAATGGAAAGTTTAATGTGCAAGTATTTTACAAAGGCCGCGAGAGACACAAGGATCGTATTGGCTGCAAGTGACTCAAATTCAATTCAAAAGTGGATCCCAGAGAAAGAGAGTGAGAGTCCATTGTGTTTTCTTCGACGGGGCAAAAGCTAAAAGCCAAAATCCATTCGGGTACTTTTCCTAAAGAAAGACTTACAAATAGTTTTTATATTTCACTTATCGAGACGCCGCAATCAATTTCTTCGAGTGTTTTCGATTGAGCTAAAACATGGGCTGTAGTTTAGTTATCGTATATAGGGAGGCATTTGATACAGGGTCGCACCCAAAAGTGGTAGGACTGATTTTCTCTGGCGCGAACGGAGCGGTGGAGGGGGGTCTGCCTGGCAGGGTAAGGTGGAGGGGGCTCTTAGCAACAGACCGACACCAACCTCAGTTGCCTGCGGGCTGTCGTTGAGTGAGGACACCGTTTTTACTGAAGCAAGTTTTTTGTCCGCGTCGAAAAACAAACTTAATCTGAATTTAGAGCAACGTTATCCCGTGAAGTTTTGTGCGAAACTCGGGAAGACGGCGACTGAGACCCTCGATATGATCAAGCAGGCTTATGGGGACACTGCCTTAAGCCGTTCCACAGTAGTTGAGTGGCACAAGTTGTTTAAAGAGGGTAGGGAGCTCGTTGAAGACGACCATCGCTCCGGACGGCCGTCGACGGCAAGAACCGACACCAATGTGGACAGAGTGAGGACACATCCGAACACAGACCGACGCTTAACCAGTGAAGAAATTGCAGACCAGTTGGGTCTGTCTGCATCCAACGTCCAACGCATTACTTCACAGGATTTGGCCATGCGCAAGGTGTGCGCCAAGATGGTGCCGAAAATTCCGAGTGTCGACCAACAGGCAACGCGTGTGCGCATTTCCGAAGAAGTGTTAGCCAATTTGCACCGAGATGAAAATTGTTTGGACAATGTGATAACTGGTGATGAAACATGGGTTTTTCAATATGACCCCGAAACGAAAAGACAATCCGCAGAATGGCACACTACCGCGTCCCCACGTCCAAAAAAGGCTCGCATGAGCAAATCAAAAATCAAAACGATGTTGATTGTGTTTTTAGACCGCCATGGAGTGGTTCACAAGGAGTTTGTCCCACCAGGGAAGTCTGTGAATGCGAACTTTTACAAGCATGTGCTCACCCGCCTCTAGAACGCGTGAAAAGAGTCCGACCGGCCATCGCAAACTGCTGGGTGCTTCATCATGACAACGCGCCGTGCCATGGCGCGCTCGTCGTCAGACAGCTCCTGGCCAAATACGGCGTTGCCACGTTGCCGCACCCGCCCTATTCTCCCGATCTGGCACCACCGGACTTCTTCTTCCCCCTGATGAAAAGACAGCTCAAGGGACGACGTTTTGACTCGATAAAGGCCGTTCAAGAGGCTTCGACGAGGGTCATCAACGGCATCCCCAAAGAAAATTTCCAGCGGGCGTACGGGGAATGGGAGCAACGTTATACTAAGTGTGTAGCAGCTCAAGGAGCATACTTTGAAGATTATTAAGTCGATGTAAGTATATCGTCAATAAAATTCTTGTAAAAAAATCAGTCCTACCACTTTTGGGTGCGACCCTGTATATATGAATTCTACATTACCTTTTTATGTACCAAATAAATTCCTGCCATCAAATGACAAAATGTTGTGTGGCTGAAGATAATTTTATCTTTTCCCAGAAATAAATGTCAGCATCCATCTATCTATACACCTATTCCGGAAAAGTTGCTACATGGGAAAAAAATTGGACACTCCCATTTTTTCCGCTTTGGAATGTCGCAATGATGTGACTCATTGATGCATCGTTTATAATCGAGTTTATGTATAAAAGAATAAATATATCATTCTTTCTAATCTTGCGCGTTCGCCCATAATATCGTAATAACCACTCCCTGCGGAGTGAAGCCCCAGCCCTCAACTCGAGAATATCCGCATTTTTCTCCATCCAGAAACAAAAAAAACTTTGGCCGCAGTGCTCAACGTGAGGTGATCTCTTACATGAGATCTCTCGTACGTCCCCAATTAAAGTTACCTCTGGAATCACTATCTTTTTTCTCAGAACAGGAATATGATCAACTTTTAAAAAAAAATTAGTCTCCGTTCTTCAATTGTCGATCACCTTGAACGGTTTCTTTTTCTTCATTTTTATAAGGGTCGATGAAAGTAGTCGGGGATTAATTTTGATATTTCTACCTCCAAGTTTACGGTAGGGGGATAGCTCCGTTTATGAAAAGGCGTTAACAATAAAGCATATCAGGAACACCTGAACTTCGTCCTGAATATCAAAGCGAATATCTCTAAAAGAAAGTTGACCCAATAATATTTTTCTTATCAGAAGCATAATTCCGTACCCCCCCTCCCCCCATTTCATTTACCTAATTAGCGTAGCTGACCACCAATCCGTGGATAAATAGAAGAAAACAGAATTTAAAATTTTGCAACATTTGACTGAAATAAATGATTTTCTTTGTGAAGAGCGAGGGTTTTCGTTTCCGTATTAGTGTAATGAAAACCCTCATGGTTCACCTCCAGCTTCCGACTCCATTGCTTATGCTATTCGCGTTTCATTTCTCTGTCAGATGTAAGGATTGACATTTATTGAAATAAAATTACAAAATCCACCCGGAAAACCTCGAATTTCAGTTGTTCATGATGCAATGAGAACAAAAGGTTTTGTAAAACCGTTACGCGAATCGTCAAATTTTCCATTATCGTGCGGTTATCTCCTCCTCAGGAATGTTCCTCAAGAGGTGAAACATGAAACTCTTTGAGAATTGCCTATTGGACACTCCCTCGCATTGGACCTATTGCATAACTTCCCCCACATCGATACAACTGAGGTTCGTTGACTCGTCAGGTACGTAATTTCACCCTAGCATCCCGTGGCATAAATGTCCTCGGGGACAGAAGTCATTGAGTGGCAAGAGTGAGAAGATGTCCCAGGCCGTCGAGATCAGGTGCGAAAATGCCCGATTAGCAGTATTTTCAAAGTAAAAGAAAGGTGGCTATATTCAAGAGTAATTATATGTGGAATAATAATATTTGAATCCATTGGATTGTGGCCTTATTAGTTATTTTTTCTTAAATTCTGAGATCGCGTCTTGCTTCGACATTTCGGCATCCCTTTATAGTTGACAGCACCATTCCTGCTTTCCGAGCAACGAATAAAATACTGCTTCACGATTAGTGACTCATTTGTAGTAATTTTCACACCGTCGAAAAGATAAGATGCTTCTTTTGTATATATTTCGCTACTAGTCAGGAAGGTTAGAATTCGTAAAGGTTAGATTCTGAAATTTTTTAATTTATAGACCTCAAGTATATTTGAATTTAAAAGTAATTTCAGTTAATTTAAGTATAAAATCGATGTTTAAAATGAAGAGGAAGTAGAGTTCATTAAAGATTGAAGGTAGAAAAATATTTTTTTTATAATTGGGAAGATTTTCATGAGTAAAAAAATTAGTTACGGTTGGTACATTTTGTCGATGCATATCGTTTCCATCGCTGTATCATAAATTTAAAATCGCTGTTCTGAAAAATGATCTTCTTATTTTTACTTAGATGACCCTTCTCGCTCATGTACATTGACGCTCTCCCTAGCTTTTCCCACAAACCTCATTCTTTGCTTAGACTTTCCTCATTTTATTGTACTCTATCTTCACTGTCATTTAATTTGAGTATATGTAGGTGTATTCTTAATTTATATATGTATATGTATTTATGTATATATGGCTGTATATGTGCGTACTTATGTATGTATTTATGTATATGTATGAATGCATGTATGTATGTTTATGTGTGTATATGTATGTGTGTGTGGATATGTATGTATATGTGTAGGTATGTGTATGAATATAGGTATGTATGTGTGTGTTTGTGTATGTATGTGTGTGTCTATATATATATATATATATATATATATATATATATATATATATATGTATATACTTTTTTCTTTTCGATGTGCAAATCTGTGTTAATGAATTGATGTTTGTCTATATGTATTTATGTGTACATATTAATGTAACTATAAGTTTAATGGCTAATATAATATGTATACGACGATGGGTTAAATGGAAGAAGGGACCATTTTGTCTCAATTTCGCCCAAATAAAGACCACTATCTATCTATCTACATTGAAGTAGAATATTGCACGTCTTTCCACTGGCCGTACAGATTACTACCGTATTACCATTGGAGGAGGAAAATGCTTCCTTAATCCTAAGACGTTATAAAATGTACTATGTAGCTTTTTTACGGTAATTGCCTTAATTTGTTATGATCGGTTTCAGTCGTTTACGATGTTCAATTATCAAAATGATATAAATCGGTTGTGACACTTCACGCTCGGAGTCATCGGGATAAAAAAACTAACTCGTGCAGAACATTTTTCTTTATACTTATATAAAGGCTACGTAATGGAAAGAGACGCGAAGGAGGACGGACGCGAGTGATTAAACCTATCGCAAGGAAGGATCGAATAGGGTCGATTTTTTTTCGGTTATACTTTTATATGGATGTCGGATGAATAAGGAAAAACATAAAAGTTCAACCACACCCTTAACAAACAATTTGATAAACGTGTCCAAACTCCACTTACTCCATTTTGTTCTAGTTCTTAGCTTATGCTTACGAGAAACTGATTAGTGACACCTACAAATAACTGGATTTTACGCTACAGAATGTTGAAAACAGATGCCAATATGGAAGAGGATGTGCTCCCCACTTACTATGATTCGATCATGCGCGCACTCCTGAAGCATTTGCCATTTTATGCAAAACCTAGCACCTAGCATTGTGGATGGAAATTTATTCTGTTTATATGAGCCTTCACAAGAGAATTTTGTTTTTAATTTAATTTTATGTTAAAATTTTTTTGTCAATTGTAATGGATTTCGTGAACATGGAAATCTCATGGTGTATTGTAAAATACCGTCAGAAAAGTACATCAATTATTTATTTTTTTAATATTCAAGAAATAAAAATGAATCACTGAATAGGTGATAATTATGTCAAAATCTTATGAAAAACGATTCGCCTGCATAAATGAGTCGTAATTTTGAACAAAATATTACGTTTCATGATCATTATCAGGTAATAGATACAAACATACCAACTTTTACACACGTATTGGATAATTAAAATAAATATTGGTCGAGCTAAGTCAATTGGAAGAGCTAAGCTATCATGTACGTCATCAAAAATCTGCCAAACAATAACAATAAATAATGTAGAATCCTCCATTTCGGGAGTGCTTGTCTATTTTGTGATTACCGGGCGGTGTTTTCCTCATCTTCGGAAAAATGAATAATACAATAAGTGTTTTTAGAACGCGGAACAAAAAATTACTCATTCCAATTCCGATTGATATTCTCGTCGGTTTGATTTGTGAAACATTGCTTCATTAAACACAGGAATGGGGAAGCGAAAATAATTTTTTTTCTTTCAATTCCGCGCTTGCAAGGGCAGCTTGCGGGTCCACTCGGACACGCGCCATTTGTTGGCGTACTTCAACTATTTTTACCTATATGCTCTAATTTTGACCACCCTGGATACGATTAACGATAATCACCACATCACGGAGGGAAAGTCAAAGCGGAAACAAAAGCAGTTAGCAGGGCAGAGCCCTTGTGGTCATGATATCCCGTACCGAAACACTTTTAACATTACCATTAATCCTCAGCTTCATATATGTTATCAATAATAATAAAATAATTGCCAACATAACCACAAACAACAAACGATGTGAAATATAAATCCGCATTCTACACTTGTAATAGGAACAATGCTTCAATAATACACAAACACACACACTCACAAACACAAATATCAGACTAATTTGATCGGTGGGAAGGATTGGAACTAGAAAAAGACTGCCATGAGAAGGATGGGAAAGTCGTCAAACTCTACCAAGTACATCCCTTTTACCTTTTGGAAGGGATGAAGGATGATTAATGAGACTTTTTCGATTATGACAGGAAAAGATGCGGGACACAGATTGTGTGTCCATAAATTCAGCGGTCACCTTGTTAGAGGAGTAGTACAGACAGAACAGACGGGAAACATAAAATAGTCACAACGTGACTTACGAACCACTCGAAGGTTTCTCCATCCCTCCTCCGTCCGTCCAATGCCACCCCGCAGTCTCACTCTCCTTCGCCTCCGCACTTCCTTCCCTCGAGTTCGGGCACTCCACTCTCTTGGGGCATGACCTAGGTCGGGTCTGGCAGTTGGGCTCTCTCACGCATCGTTGATTTTTTTTCGGGAAGCCAGTAGGAAGCTCTCGAGTGGTCAAGCGCATGAGAGCAGTGGAGACTGAGCGTACTCACTCGCGCGAGTGACCAGAATTTTCGAGCCTGGCGCATTCTTGGAGTCAGCTACCGCCTTCGATAAGCGGGGCTCACTACGTACTGCGGCGGAAGCAACTCTCGCCGTTGAAATCCCATCACATCCCACGAAAGTGTTCAGGAAAGTAGGGATCTCGGCTCTGCGTCATTAGATTTGAACGACGGAGAGAAGATAAACTTGGGCGAGTGAGAAATGATTCTGCTGGCAAAATATATGTAGACAGGTTCCACGAAAAAAACTACTACCTCCATTTGATTAGGCAATTTTTTTCGATAAGAGTCAGAGTTAAAATTCTTTACCTTGAAGAGCATAGCTTTCGCTCGATTGAAAACCCCTCCACATTTCATTTGAAATAATACGGGCTCAGAGAGACATTTCAAGTGGAAATGAAGAGATTTACGTCCAGAGATAGAGTTGTGATGGACCCTCGACTTCAGATCAACATGTGGCGAAAGTCGAGAAGAGGTTGAGAATTCTTTTTTAGTTTGCGGCTCGATTCTGGGAGCATATTAAAAGTTTCTCCGCATCCCTGTAACACAATACCCTGTAGGTTTTGATTGACAATAATGCCGGAATGTTGCATTTACATACATCTCACCCCGGAAGCCGACGCGGGCGCGTGTGGCATGGGATGTCAGGCTAACATATAGTATACTTTTATAAGAAATTGTTTTCATTGGCGACTGATGGTGTTCCACACAGTTTTATTTTCGTACAGGGGAGATCGAAATATTTTTAAAAATATCTTTTTTTCATTTAAGTTTCCTCTTTACTATTGCTGTCACGAATTGTGAGAGGGGGACAGGGATTTCTTACACATCGTTCTGTTCAGCAGTCAATTTCTGTCGGTAGTCAATAAAAATAACCTCGCCTCGCCTAGTAATGTAGCGTGGGGATATAATTATACATGTCTACTCTGTGCCTCGTGTATTCCCAAGTTTCCAACTTAAAAATCAACTTTCACGCGTGGTCTAGGCTGGACGGTCAATTATCACCACCGAAAGCATTAATGACGAAATGGGAAGTACTTAAGTATTTCAAGGCCGTGGAAAAACGTTTTCTTCCAATACCCGCAGTTGTAAACACGAACGTTGCTTGCTGTGGTAAAGCTAAGGGTAAAACGAGCAAAACACGAAGCGTAATGGCGCGTGAAACTTACAAATCAGGAGTGAGGGATTCATTTTACTTGTGCCACCTGAGGTTTTCCTGGTACCCGAAAAATCAGAGAGCTTGGTATGAGTCTAGGTTGACGACAGTCACTCGGGTTCGAACCCGGGTCATTAGGCAAACTTCACACCCACTATACGATCCTGTGAAAAGGTTTCGAAGTATTTATCAGTACGCTGAGATTAACCTCCACAAACAACAACGAACAAGTTAAGAACGTCTCGGATTCAAATTGTTAGTAAATAAGGAGCTGAAGTGGGTTTTGGCAATCATCCTTGCTCACCACTTTGGCAAATATTTTCAAAGCATTCGATTTCCATTCAGATCTTCCGCCAAAAAACATTTTATATGTTTTATTATGTTGGCAGTTCACGATTTGCAGTCCTAAAAGTTATATAAAGAGAAGGGGAGGAGAAAGCGATCTGGAGTGGGCAATTTCATCCAAGCAGATTTCTCAAGGGCTTTCACTGAGGTCAAAGTGGTCCTGCGACTCTTGAGACTTCTTGACAGTCTGTTTGACCACATTCATTCGTGATTTCTCGGTTTGTCCATCCCTCTCAAATCACTAATTCTTCTCTTTCTGACATGTGATTCGACCATCGTGACCAAACCAGCAAAGCACACTCGGACACGCTCTGCTTACATTGAAATAATATGTGCATGGATATATTTACAATCACCATCTTTGCATCTACTACTCCTACTGCGTACACATCAAATCCACCTGAATTCACGCGATGACGCATGGTGCCCTGACGCCTCCTATCAAAAGCCACCGTGTTCCCTCAAATGATATGACGTGGATGTAGCCGTATCTTTCAAATATTTAATATCCTCCGATAGACCGGTAGAAAAGAACTTATAGCGTAAGATTTAAAAATTATTAACATTTTATGAGATCGACTTAGGTATGGGGTCGAATTAAGAGCGCTCGCGAGCCGCGTGTTCTGTCACTGCGATTCCCAATGACTCATTGTCAATTACAGTTAATGGAACGCTATGATAGTTGAACGAGTTCAACAATAATTTTTTTATTGAACGAGATCAACAACAAAGTATTGCTGAACTCGCTCAACAAGCATAGCCTTTCATTAAATATTATTGGCAAGGATTTTTGGCATTTGTTATTTAGATGTACTCCTGGATTCGAATGTTGTGCTTGTCAGAAATAAACTCCTGCAACTCTTCACAATTGGCTTGTATGGGGATCGCTCTTTGCTGAAGGAAGCGCTTGGGAGTTCAAAGACAGGACTCGTCCGCGCAAACACTATTTTAAGTTCGGGAGATGTTGCCGACCAAGGAGAGGTTTAAGGATCGTGCTTGGAAATGAGGGGTGGACCCCCGGCGTCTTTTTCCTTGACTAAGATAAAAAACTTTTTCAAAAGAGGCAATAAAGGGCATGCAACAACGGAATTCACGATATCTTCTACAAATTTTCTTCCCCTTTACAGCGGCACTTGCAATGCCTATCTTGGCGTCAAAGTCGGGGCTTCGACGCATTGAACCAAATACCATCTAAAAAAGCATTCCAAAACTGTCGCACTAAACTCTCTATGGTGTGTGAAATTTAGGCATTTGGAGCAAGGGAACCAGTTCCTTTCCCTGTTCCACCTGTGGTTTCGCAAAGCTCGTCTGATCCAGAGAAAACTTCACCCGGCCGGCTTGGGACACAGTCTGGGGGGGGGGGGTTGCCCAGAGACATTACCCATTTGAATACAGGACTCTCAACTTCATTATAACCAGCCCAGGTCTCTGATAAACAGCAGAACTCATTCAGGTAAAGGAAAAGCATTGGGCACATTCAGAGGCACGATATTTTACCGAACACTATGAATGGAAGGAATTAATAGAGGCAAATAAGTTTCTTGGATGTCGATTAGCATTTGATGGCAGACGTCAGTGGTAAGAGCTACGAAGAAAGGGAAATTTTCATCAGGTCACAGGGTTTTGTCTGGAGACCTGATACGCACCGATCTTTGGGTTGTTTTCACGTGATGGTGATTTGAGCAGTAGAAAGCGACGTCATTTTAGGGGCGCGGTAAATGGTACCATAGTAAATCCTTCACGTGGAAGATCGAAACAGCGGAGGTCTGCGCGCGTCAATTTGACACAGAGCCTGGTTTAAAATTTCGGCATTTGCGTCAATACCTGTGCTCCCCTACTAATCTATTCTCGTCCAGGAAAATGTGGGATAGTATATATAATTGCCCGGCTAGCGGTGGAGTTAAACGCATCGCCGATGAGTGAAACCGGAACGGTCACGTGTAAAACGTCTCGGAAAAACTGTTTTTGATTGAATATATGTAAACAATTGACCATAAATTGACGGAAACATACCCTAAACTAACATAAATTTAACGAAGCGAATTTATTCCCTCGTCGAGAATATATTCTTCGTTAAAATTATTTTGGCTCTGGAGATTTTTCCAAGAAGACATGAACTGTGAAGTTAAATAAATTCCTCTAGGCAATAATAAGAAAACTTTAGAAAGCTCCAACAACGTCATTTCGGTGAGCCGCCGGTGACCATCAACGGGGAGAGGTAAGGGCTTGACAGTGAGAAGACGTAAGTACCGAAGCACTGACTATTATTATTGGATAGAGGAATTTACTTTCCTTCACATGCACAGCCAATAGCTCACACGTCTTCAAGACATGGAACTGTTTGATGGCGTTGCCCCCAAAGCCCATTGTTAGCTCATCGTAAACTCGGAAGGTTTTTCGCGAGTACGTTCGTGCCAATACTGACTGACGTGTGGCTCAATTTGTCTCAATGAAGGATCCAGAAGTTCCTCTCTACCCTCGACTAAACGTCTCGGGAAAATCCTTAAATGCTCACCAATATGGATCGCCTTCGCGAGCCGCAAATTAATTGATGGCCACACTCAATCTCCACCACTGCAGCTGCTACTATATCACGCCTATCTTCCGAGGAAATCTGAGAACTCGGCGTGCCTAGAGCAAGGTGAGTGGCCGGGCGAGGAGCGGAAGAGAATGCAACTTCAGACCCGTCTAACACTTAGCATTTCGAAGGTCATGCACGCGCAGGTTGCTCGCACCTTGAGCGTAAAAAACTGGGCGCTGAATGTCGATATCATGGGTTTTGAAATGCCGTATAATTTGTTTAAATTAAAAAAACAACAATGCTTTCCTACGTCCTCCCACGCGATTTCCTTCAGTGAAATAAGGAAGCTCAAGGAAACCATAGGATGGAATTATTAGCAGGAGTGGCGAAGGTCTCATTACAATGGCTGCTGGCTACATTTTATTAGCATTATTAGATTTCCTTAGTAGTGGTCTACCAGGTCAGAGGTATGTTTTATGTGGGCCCAGCAAAGCTACAGCCGAGTCTCTTGGGGCCCTTTCCTCAAAGCTACCAGTCGATATACGAGTTCTCTGATGAGTCTTCAATGTAAGTTAAAACTTTCGAACCTGCATACTGTATAATGAATGCTGATAACGAGTTTGCACGACCATTAGCAGGCTCCGTATATGCAAACTGCTTTAGCATGTAAATTGACCTGTAGCTTTGAGAAATGACCTCCTGGACTCTTAAGGAATACGAGTAATGACCGCCACACTAATGAGCCTCTCCAAACATGGCACTAAGCTACTACACCTTAGCCGCCTTCACTTCAATAAACCCCTCTTCGGTCCCTTTTTTTCAAGTTAGAACATGAAAATACTAGCACATTCTGCCCTTCTATTTTTTCCTACTTTCCAAGTGACGTCCAACGAAACGTTAAAGGCTGGAAAGGATTCTTTCAACGAATGGATCTTTCTTTATAACGTCAAGAGCATCTATAATTGTGTTTACATTGATCTTGACGTGAATAACCTTGCTTAAAAGATGCGCTCTTTTTCTCCCTCTCTTCCATATTCCATCACTCCCGTTTCGGAAACGCCACTACGAATGGGGCGTTATATTAATATGATGACTTAATAGTAATACAATGATGACGTAATAGTAATAGGGCGTAATGGTCTCCCAGAAGTGGACGGAGACTTTTTGGTAATGGTAATCTCATCCCAGTGTTATGAGTAGTTTGTTCTTTCCTAAAGGAAAAAAACTATTTTTTTGTATATCCACCAAATTACTGAATATATTCGAGATTTAATTTTATAGCGAAAAATCGATTGTTTTCCTTTATTATTTGTAGGCGTATCAATTTTTGCTACATTTCTACATGCAGCCCTTTCATTACCCGCTTAGCTCTTAAAAATTTTCCTCACTGGGCCGAAGGCAAAATCAGGACACGATGTCGGCCAAAAGACAGCCACTGCTAAAAAGCATTGGTGTTTTTCTCATAAAAAGTACCTTGAACTGGTTTCATTCAGGAAAACTCACAAATTCAAACTAATTTTTGCGATTTATTTTTCTCGTAGTCACCTGCGTGGGAGCGGATGGGAGGCACGTGGACGTTTGTGAAAGTGTGGAGATAAAAATTTAGAATACGGGAGTGAAAGAGAAAAGAACGATGATTATCGCAATCGGGATAGATCAGGTTTCAAGCATCTGGGAGAAATCCCAAACACCCACATGTAAAGAAAATGCCGTTCCCATTTTGTGCTTTGATTTTTACTTTATTCCGCGAGGGTATTCCCAACTCCCTCTTAGAAATGTTTCGGACTAGGTGTATATATATATATATATATATATATATATATATATATATATATATATATATATATATATATATATATATAAGTTTAAGCTTTCAGTCTTCTTCTCGTGAGTGCTTCTACACCATCGATATATATGCGATACGCATACATATATATATATATATATATATATATATATATATATACATTCAAACACGAAATCCCGCCAAACGGCGAATAAATACTCATATATACAGAAACATAAATAAGGAAAAGGGATAGGAACACGTATAAAGGACGAACACAATAGAGGTGGGGAAGGCGGAATCGAACGGATCACAAGAGTAAAAATATTTCCTCAACCGGGACTCGAACACCGGATCTTTCCACTTGCCGGGCGGATGCTCTTAACCACTTGAGCTATCGAGGATAGTCAATTTACCCTGAGATCCGTGGGTCTTATATGTCGCCAAGCGCCCCGATTCTTTAGCCAAGAGATGGCGTCAGGGGGCTGTTTCACCCACCAAAGGAGAAATAGACAATACACAAGAGGAAAGGAGAGTGGTTAGAATTCATACAACATCATACAGGAAAAGAACAGTGCGTTTCGTGGCACGCATAGCCAGAAGAAAGAGATGAGCCACATTGGCCAAATACACATTCAAACACGAAATCCCGCCAAACGGCGAATAAATACTCATATATACAGAAACATATATAAGGAAAAGGGATAGGAACACGTATAAAGGACGAACACAATAGAGGTGGGGAAGAAGAATTAGGAGGAAGAAATAGGTAAAAGGAAGATATCTTTTGATAAATTAATGTCTACCCCTTTTTGTATGGTGGTCATATCTTATTTTATCTTTATCGCCTGGCCTGCCGAAGTAGTGCAGGGTATGAATCATCCTTCCTTATTTAAAATAAAATCGGTGCATTGCTTCCTTGTTTAAATGCCTAAGAAATTAGTTAAAACTAAAATTTACTGTCATTGCTCCTAGAGAGGCTGTCGTCTTGGTAGTCATTGCGTGATGACTGGAGCTCTTCTGTAACCATGTTGGTTACAGAAGAGGATGGTTTAGCTATGCCTCCATCGTCCCCCGGATGGGTATATGGTACGCCCAAACATTTTACGCGGCGGTCCACGTATTTTTATGCCGATGCATTGAATACTTTTCGAAGAAAAATACACATTTATTTATGAAGTATTCCTTTGATTAGTAATTATGAAGAACATGTTAAGCTTCTTGAGGAACTGCATAAATTGAAATATGTTTCTCATTATTTAACGTTAACTTAGAAAATAAGTTGGGCAGAGAGGAAGAGAAATGCTGAGGTTTTGAATAGGCTGGGCGAATAGAGGATGTAACTGGGAGGGAAATCCAAAAAAGGGAGAGGAATTTGATGGAGAAAACATTGAAAGGTAGTGATATGCTGAAGGGAGAAAGTTAGGTCAACGTGATAGAGGACGATAGACTTTATAGACAGCATGAAAGAAGGCAGAGGTTAATATAACGAAAAATGAATAAAGAAACAATGAGGGGCAAAGAAAGAGCAACTTCTCGTAATACTTTGACGTAAATGGGCTCTGAAGAGGGCGTCCGAAACCTACCCTGAAGTAAGTGGAATATCTTGAATGAATGAATATGAATTTAGGGCAGTAAACATCTTCGCGAGCGCGGGATTGAAGTGCGCGGAGGGTCAGATCTGGCCCACGGTTTAGGCACCATTGCTCAAGGTGAGTTTCTCCAAAGTCGTCACGCGGATTTGAATCGAGGATCCTGCTCGTCGACAGACCCAAGTTTATACCTCCAAACCACCTTCTCACTAATGGAGGATCAATTTCTTTCCGCGGCCGTCGTGGAAAAACGCTTGGATTTCCCACCGTCTGTCAGCGTGCCCCATGGCGAACCAGCCTAACGGTGGGGCCCCTGTGAGGTCGGCAACCGCAAAGCGCAAGAGTCCCCACCTTGCCTCGGCTTTCAAGGAGTACAGCCGGCGGACGCCGCCGCCAATTCCTCAGACTCACGGGCATCCTAGTCTTCCCGGTGAGAGAAGTCGACAGCTCAGGCATCTTCGTCTCAGCTGTTTTGCCTCGATGTATAAACCTCAGTTGGCACCACACTGGTGACCACGTGCTTTCCGCGAACACCGACGGGGACAGAAAGCATAAAGGTCATGTCACATAGGAGACATAAAACTATTTCAAGTTCTTACATAACCACTTGTGGTCGGAGCGTAAAGCGTGAAGAAATAAACCAGAGTGGTTACATGGTTACAAAAGAGTTCACGCGATTAACATCAAATTATGATATGTTATTAGGTGGTCTACTGTTTACGATAGGTTTTGGATGGACATAGAGTGAACACGCCTACATTTCCCAGCCTTGCCTAACAAAACACAACCTAACACATTACACTACAATAAACCCTTTTTCATGCTTCCTTCTTCCCTTCATTCCGACCAGCATGCCTATCCTTTCCCTACCCCTCCCATATCTATCCATCTTTCTTCCCTCTATCACAGTCTCCAACATTCTGATACCCATCAAAATACCCTGCTTCCACCTTTCCTTCCTCCTTTGGATTTCCCCCAAATATCCTAATCTCCCTTTTCACCATGCCTGGTACTAGAATGGATAAAATTCCAAATCCACACCACAAGGATAAAGAGTCCGAGGTCATGAATTTGAGACTTTTTCTTCGATTCGTCCACCATGTTCTCAAAAAAATTAACAGACCTCAGTAATGAAATATGTTACCATTAATTATGAAATTCTATCTTTAGCTAGTAATAAAAAGGAAAACCGTCATTTTGCACACGTAAGTGGTTATTCGACCTTTGGTGAAGATTTTCATGGGTGATTTTATTATTATTTGGTAGCCTAACATTTAAGGCAGGATGGACACTGACCTCCCATCGCTACATTTCTTAGCTTTTAACAAGACACAACCTGACATCTGAAAATGCAATAAACACTTGTTTAATTCTGCATAAGTCTTTCCTCCCTTCATTCCATCCAACATACCTATCCTATTCCTCTTCCCTGCATTGCATACCATTCCATCTCCCTTATATCTAAGTCTTCAACATTCTATGCCCAATAAAAATACTCTGTAACCCTCCTTGCATGCCTCCTTTGGATATCTCCTAACATACCTCTCTCCTCTCCGATAGTGACCACTACTTCTTCGTTTACTTTCCTTTCCATCTATTTTGCCTTTTCCACTCTTCTCCACACCTACATCTCAAAAGCCTCCACTCTATACCTTTCATTCTGCTTCAACCACCATGTTTCCAAGCTGCATAAAACTACACTCAATGTAAAAGTTTTCATTAGTATTTTCTTAACATCCTTGCTTAACATCCAATCAAACAATCAATGCTAAATGCAATTTTGAGATTATTTCCGAGTTATCTTAAACAAAGAACTAATCTTACAATTTTCCATTTATATCGTCTTAGCACCCTGCTCTCTGTTGCAGTGTCTAATTCGTGGCTAATTTTAAACATTCATTATTTTCTTCCCTTACTGGAAAAAATTACGTACTTATAATATTTGGAATTTCTGGCATAGGAATTCTTTCCTTCAGTCATGCAAAGGGCAGGACAACTAATCCGTTAGGGAAGGAGTCGCCAATAGACGTTTAATGGAATATACTGATATATGATCTAGGGTCCACACTGTAACCACAGTTACTACACCAATCATTCAGTTTGCCCCCAAATTCATACAGTTCAATGAGTGGAGAAGCATTGGGACGTGAGGTAGGTGAGTGCACAACCTCAAAACCATGCACCCGAAAAGTTTTATTCAAATAACAAAATTTAGCGATTTAGACCAAAAAACCCATTATTGCTCGATTTATATAGGTGCATATGTGTGTTTGTGTATATGAGTGTGAACTCATATCAGGGCATGAATGTTTGGTGCCCTCTTAGAACCCTTGCAGCTTGCAAGGTAATATATAGGTGTAGACAACATGGGTGCAAGTATCAAATACCTGATGAGCCAAAGAAGCTCTCATGATCAGGTCGGGATGATGAAAATGAATTGGAAATGTTGCAGAATGTTGCAAGGGAACGCAAGAGTTGAAGTGCCTTGAATCTTGGGGTTCGGAGAGAAGAACTTGCAAGTTGGAGTGGTTGTTTCTTCTTTAAGCAAAATGTCAATACATACTTGGTTTGCATGAAAGTTATTGGAAAAAGTTTCGAACAAATGGACTTACTTCAGACCATAATGCCTCAAAATTCTTCAAAGTACATCCCTTGAGCATCAACACACTTTTGAGAAATATCATATATGATATTTGTATACATAATGTTATATATATATCATATATATATATATCACGATTGTACGGAAAAACTCATACGAGCGGCACAATAATTGGCTGACACAACATAACACAAATAGAAAAGAATAGACACATATAAAAGAACACTTACACGGTAAATTGTTCGAGCTTTCGGCCCTCTCAGGGGCCTTCTTCAAGAGAGACTCTATCATATATATATATATATATATATATGATATATATATATATATATATGATATATATTATTAGAAAAGCATATGATTCCTTACAAGAGTGCCACCGTGCAGGTACAGATTTTAAAGGAATTAGAAAAATTGAACTATTCAGACAGCTGAGAAAGACAACCTGAACTGTTTCCTTTTAAGATATTTTCATTTAGGCCATGCACGAGGTTGAATGTCTTAAATAGAAATACAGCAGGAAGATCAGTACTAATAAATCGTATATATGTAATTAATTCATTCAGTCTATCTTGGTTTTAAAAATGTGGTGATGATCAGTCTATGTTCATCCAAAACCTATGTTAATTGATGTACTATTAATAAAAAAACTGAAGAAAATATAATATTTTTTAAGAATATTGACATTGGAATTCTTTCTTTCAGTCATGGCCATACTTCATTACCTTAATTATTCTGGAAAACATTGTGTTGAGGCTGCAGGGAAAGCCAAAACATCGTCTCAACGATACCATCACATCTCTCAGTCATGGCCTGATTCTGGAAACTGGAAGGTTGGTATATTTTGGAAGATATTTGAGAAGAGTGAATTCTTTCAATGGGAATTTATATTATTTTTTGTGACTAGCATACTAAACTCCTGATATTGGAGAGTTCTATGTTCCCTAGAATGGCAAATATTTTTTTTCACTTAAATATTTTTTACTCTTTTTATCAAATTATAGTATTTCATTACTTAGGAGTAGATACCTTCAATGTTGAAATCTGGTAGCATGATGGATTTTCTCATTTGTTAAACAGATTATTGATTATCTGATAAAAAAATAATTAATGTCGTTCATTTTAATAATGGCATCTTCTTTAAGCATTAACATTTAAACTTTATGCCATTTCTATTTAATTATTTTGAATCATCCAAGCCACAAAATAGTGTGCAAGTTACACAAAGAAATTACAATGGCACCTCCAGGGTTGGCACAATGAAAATCATGTGGTAGTGGATATATATAAATCTGAAAATGGCTGACTAATCGAGGAACTCTCTTTTTTTTTCTATTCTCCACCAAGGCTTATATTCCGTGGAGCTGAGAGTTCACTTTACATGGTCATTTATGATCGATGGCGAGTGGCCAACCTTCCTTGGGACAGCCCATGGACATGGTATTTGGCTCTTTTGGTGGTGGACTTCTGCTATTACTGGCTGCACAGAGCCAGTCATGGTGAGATATGCATCCTTTGTGAAATAGTTATACTAGGCTATTTTTGGAACCTATGGAAAGCTATCTGTTCAATTAAACCACCAGATACAATTTCTAAGAAACTGCGAGACATGTCGCAACAGTAACTTTTAATGGAATCATATCCTAATGTGTATAATGATGCAACAATTTCAAAGTATGAGAATCATTCACTATGACCAGGATTCGAACCCAGATCTCTCCCATGCCCGGCTGAAGGCTTTAGTCAGTTAAGTTACTGAGGCATCCTCTTACACTCTGAAATTTTGGAGGTTTTATAGGAACAAGATGTTGTGATGATAATCTTGTTCCTTTAAAGCCCCAAAATTTTGGATCATAAGGGGATGCCTTGGTAGCTCAACTGGCTAAAGCACTCAACCAGACATCAAGGAATACGGATTCAAATCCCAGTCAAGGCAAATGATTTTTACACTTTGAAATTGTTGCATCACAAGACACAATAGTACCTTTCCACAGATGTTTAATTGCATGATTCCTTCCTCAAGGTTATGGCTTCAACAGGTGCTGTAACACTCTGAAACATGTCATACCATAAATTATTCATGGAAAAGTAGTATTGCATCTCTGTTTTGATATGAATATTAAATATATTTCATTATGTGAAGCTTGAAGATGTCGAGTTTAAACTATATTATTGCTGGAAATTTTTCAATATGTTTTTGAAAATGATAATGTAAAGTTGTGGCAGGCAGGCAATCAGCCACTTGTACTCCCTTGTCTTGGACCAATGAATCAAAGAGCACATTTGCCAATCTCTTGCTTGTGTCAAATTCCATTATTCTCCCGGTCTTTAATAGGCTTCCAATCTTTCTGCTCCTTCACCATTACTTTCCCTGGTGCCTCAACCCCCCACTCACTGTTTACTTGGGCACTTGCTGGACCAATGCCATTTTAAATAAAGGGCAATTCCAATTGTTTGGAAACAAATCCTATTGTATGGATTCCACAGTAAGGCAAAAAATTACTTTCCATTGAGAGAAAGTTTTTCAGTCGGTATTCAATTGAATGTTTTCTTATATGTAGATACCCATTAGGAATAACTCAAATGCATCAGTTCAGAGTATGTACTCGAACTTGCAGACCCAGGATTGTGACATATAATTGAATCAAGAGTTAGGGATGTAATGACATAAAAATGTAAGCCAAATTTTCTTAGCATAAATCCCACATCATGACTGGGGAGAGAGTTGATTTAAAACTTGCGGCTTCTTCAACATTTGTTTCTTCTGGAGAGTATCGTTTTAGCTCACCAATAAAACAAAGACTAGAAACTAAAATACAATTTGAACATAGGCATTCCCTTGCTCAACACATGTAACCCTGTCCATAGCCTAATCGGGCCGGCAATTTCATTTCCCAAGACTGCCTTTAATTTTTTTCAAAATTATAAGTAGACTGAACCCAGCCTCCAGTGTTACTTTCAAGTAAAAATATTTGCTAATTGTGAAGTCAACAAATTGTATGATACATTGTGATATTTCCACACCATTCATTTTATATGACACTTATTAAATTCTCTTTTTTAGCATGAAATATCATGTAAAAGCTCCCAGTAATATCTTTCCTATGGGGTGTTTAACAGATGATCTAAACTGACTAAGTTGTAGTCTCAAGAGACAGATTGGCTGCCAATAACATAACTAATTATTTACACATAAACCACCACCACAATTATCCAACCAAAGGTCAGATTGATAACCTCACCTAATACTAAGCCTTATGCAGTTTGTAAAATTAAAAAATTCAAACAAAGGGGAACCAGTTCCCTTCCCTGCTCTGCTTCTGATTTCCCACAAAGATCTGAAACCCAGAAAATTACTCAACTTGGATGAATCTCAGGGTACCCAGAGGAATCCCTAGGAATCAAATCCAGGTCCTCCAGTCAGTAGCCCAGCACTCTACTCACTTGACCAATCCTGCTGATCTGCATTCTAATATTTGTCAAAATAAAAACGTCTCTCCTTGTAAATATTAGCAATAGAAAACATGTCACTGATATAACCTAAACATGCATGATTTTTATTTCTCACAGAGGTCCATTTTCTGTGGGCACAGCACCAGGTACATCACAGCTCTGAAGAGTACAACTTGGCTGTTGGCTTAAGGCAGTCTATACTGCATGGCTGGTGCGGATCGGTATGTGTCAATGCATGCACAATTTTCCATAGCAATGGCTCCAATGTAGAACTGGAGCAAAATTGCAAACATAATAATTGCAATAATGATAGAGTATGTCTTCCAAAAAGCACTATTGTGGTGCATAACTAATTTTTGATACTTCAAGTCAGACTTATCTATTTTTTAATCTTATCTTTCCAATTTATGGAGAAATTATGTGAAGTTCTACCATCAAAGGTTTTCTTTGAAAATGTTTATTTTAGTTGATTTCTATGCCAATGATTTTTGCAAGTGCACACCTTTATTGAGAAAGATGGGTTTTTCCATCATTAATGACACATATTTGCTTAATCCCACCTTTTTAGAGAAGTATTAGAAAGATTTTGTAATATTATTAAAGCACAACTCATATTTACAACAGTTTCAATATGGTTTCCTTTTCAAGCAATTTGTCATGGGTAGGCAATTAATATTTCTTCGTTTATGATTTGATGAGGCCTTTCTTAATTTTTTAGTTTGCAGGAACCTATTAAAATCTATTGTGGTATTGATTCATAATAGTCCTAAATACTAATGGTACTAAATAATGAGAATAGGCTAGAGAGAGATTATTTATATCATTATGCAAAGGTACATGGGCTGATTATTGTTTTGAATTTACAGCAGCCACAATAATTCTAATAAATGTATTGCATATCATGAATGAAGCAAGTTTCATGGCAAGCTAATTTATCTGTTTATGCACCCAATATCAGAAATGTTGAATTCTCAAAATCCTTCAGTCAAAACTTACACCAAAAGAATAATCTCAAATGGCCTTATCCATGAGCTAGAACAACAATTGGTATTTCCAGACTCAGAGTATTCAGTCTATGTATAGATAGATTTGCCAAATGAAACAAACAAGAATTATGATTTTTATAAATTATGCTTCCATACCTTAACAACTTGAGGAAATGTGATGAAAACGTTAAAGATAAATGTTATATTTCACTTATTAGGTCTCATTTAAAATATGCTGCTAGCAAATACATGGGATCCTCATGAAATTGAATTGATTGCCAAATTGGACCATGTGCAGCATAGAGCTAGATTTGTAACAAATTTTATGACAAGCTGAGTAGCATACTCAAATTATAAGAGGAGCTAGGTTGGTTATCACTTGTCTGAGAGATCATGTAAATAAAATTAGAGAGATTAAGTATAGAACAGTTAGATTTAAGATGTCATTTTTTCCACAAATGTTAATGGATCAGAATAAAGTTGTCCAACCTCACTAGGAGAGAAAAAGTATGTAGTCTAGTGTATAATCATCCCCTGCCGCACACCCTAGTGGTGGCTTGCAGGGTACTATGTCAAAAAATGTACCAATATTTCAATAATGGCACTAACCTTCTAACCTCTTCATTGCAGCTGTTTTACCTTCCAATGGCACTGTTTGTGCCGCCCTCTCACTACCTCACTCATCTCCACTTCAGCCTCCTTTACCAATTTTGGATGCACACACGTGCCATCAATACACTGGGACCTCTTGAGTGGGTGTTCAACACACCAAAGCACCATAGGGTGCATCACGGTAAGAACTCAGTAGAAGTTGAACATGTAGAATCATATCTATATCTTTTTCATTGTTCAATATCAGTGTTTATATTTCACATAGTTTGATTCAATTCCATCACTTTGATACTTCTGCAAGACTAAAAAATGTGCAATTTTTTTTATTCAAGGATTTGAGAATAAAAATGCATTGAATACCTTTAATTTTTTTAGCAAAATGATTTCTTGGAAATTAATGTAGACAGTCTTAATCTTTTGCAAAAGTAACAGCATTATTCATGTACTATATAGGCATTTTATGCAAGTCTCAAATTGAGTATATTCCAATGTACATATTTAACATATGTCAACGTTTTTTTCAGGTTGCAATTTGTACTGCCTGGACAAGAACTACGGTGGTTTTCTTATTATTTGGGACAGGATATTCGGCACTTTTGCTTCAGAGAAAGAGGGAGAGCAAATCATCTATGGTCTCGTCTTGAATAACCCATCATTCAATCCTCTTTGGTTACAGGTAAGAGGTGGTTGAGCCGTAATTATATCAGTTTCATGTGAGCCAATAGTTAAAATTAATGTCTTAAATGAAGAAGTCCCTTATGAGTGAACAATTTTTCCAATGAACAGAATCACAGATGTTTTCCAGTAAGCTGATGATGAAGCATTAAAGCATAAGGATCTATTTAGTTGGTGACTGTCGATGTACCTCTCTGTCTATGAGCAGAAAAACAACTCTCTTGAAGTAATTACTGATAATTTTTCATGCATTGCTATGTATTCCTACTAATTTTCTTCATATAACATATTGATCAGATGAAATTATACATGTCCTTATGCCAATCAATTCTACCTAAGTGGCCTTCGCATGGTTCTAATTTTGTGAAGAATGAGAAAGAGTCTTGAAATTTAGTTCTGCATCATTTAATTGCCAAGCTCTTTGAAGATCACTTAAAATAAAATAGGTACTCCTTCGACTAAAACATTAGAGAAATCTACATATGTAGCGTACCTTGTAGAAAATCAATTAAGTGCTTCGTTGAATTGATTTTTAATATAATCCTTTTTGCCTTGAATATTTGAAGAAATATATTAACTTGCAAATAACTTCTGGCAGGTTTTTTACAACCAGCATGTGGTGGATAAGTGGAAATCAATGGAAGGTTGGCAAAACAAACTCGCAGCAATTTGGAAAGGTCCAAGTTGGTTTCCAGGACAACCACGGCTTGGATCTGAAGAGTTTAAAATTGATGTAAGTCTCATTCATTCTAGTTACATCCCACTAATACTGTATTCAGAAAATTATCAATCTTATAAAAATGGTCAAACTTTAAGTAAATTTAAAAGAAATTTTTCACCATAAAAATTAGCTACAAATATCATTAACTATAACACTTCTAACTGCTATTATAATAACTACATACATACTGAAATTCACACCAATGCATGCTCAATAAAACCTGTATTTCTCCAATAGGTTAAAGAAAGAATCAAATATGATGTCCACTTACCAGCTTGGTGCAACCTCTACTTGCTTCTGCACTTCTGCATTGTAGTCATCGGCTTCCAAGAACTGGCAGTTAGGCACATGGTGAGTTTTAATGAGAGCATCTGTATTTTCATAGACTTGTACCAAAGGGGGCAATTATATTACATTCTGAGTATTATATATATTTGTAGAGCTATTTATTCATTTCAGTATATAATGATATACCAAAAAGAAATGTAATTACATTCAAGTACGTGCGTGGCCTGTACAATAAATGCATGAACTGGTGCAATCTGGTGCCCATGACACCGACTATAGCCCTGCCCACTAGCGGCGCTAATGCCCTGAGACCCAATGAGCCATTTGTACTTGACGGATCATCAAGCTGTGCATATGGTGCCAGTTATGTTAGTTTCTGTTATGCTTGTTTTTACTGTTTGTCGAAAATGGATTTTGATGAAATCACGTAGCAACAAATCAACATCAAGTTTTTTATTTATCAAAGTTATCAAGAAAGTACTGAAATGTTGACAGCTGTTTACGGTGATTATGCTATGAAGAAAAAATCCATTTTCAAGTGGATTAAACATTTTAAAGATGGCCGACAAGGCGCCACAAATGATGCAAGGCCGGGACGACCTTCAGCCACCTGTATTGATGACAACGGTAATCGTGTGCAGTCCCTTGCCCTTACCAATCTTCAAAAAATTGTCCAAATGATAGCTGATGAACTAAATATAGGAAAATCAATAGTGCACACTATTTTAACCGAACATGATGGCTGGATCCTTCACCATGACATTGCACCTTCACATTCAGCATTGATTGTTTGCCAGTTTCTGACAAAAAATTCAATCACCATCCTTGATCATCCTCCTTATTTGCCAGATCTCGCCCCCTGCAACTTTTTCCTATTCCAAAAATGCAAAAATGTGATGAGGGGACATCACTGGGAAGATTTGGACACAATAAAGCAAGAAACGACGAGAAAACTAAATAGCCTAACTTCCGAGGACTTCCAAGGGCGCTTTAAACAGTGGAAAAGAAGATGGAATAAGTGCATGGCAACGAATGGAGAGTACTTCGAAGAGGACGAAATCGATGTAGACTAAATTTTGCAAAATGAAGTTTTTATGGCCTCGGTTTGCGTGTTTATTGGACAGACCTCGTTGTCCCTGATGTGGATATTTCAATGTTGGTTTCATTCCTCCAGTCTTGATCTGCTGGGGAAGCCAAAGGTGAGGGTTGGCCCTGGTTCTTACGGAAAGAGGAGCGAAGGTTCCCATCTTCATGCCTAGCTACATCATCAACAGGGAGGATATTAGATAAGCCTAGCCCAAATACCATGGACAAGGAGTTATGGTTAAATCTTCTTCCTCCCAAATAGGTCACATTTGGAATATGTTCAAGTACCTACATATTTGTGTAATCAGAGAAAAGTTAGTAATTGAATTAGATAAAGTTCAAAGAAGAGAGAGTATTCACAAATTGTTATGAAAAGTAAGTGTGAAGGGTTCATTTAAAAACCAGGATGAAGTTCTACCACACACACACAAAGAGAGCTGGCAAGGCTTATGAGTTTTAGATAGTACACAGATCTATTGAGTTTACTGATAGGTCAGTACATTGAACCACATAGAAAACATTAGAGAAATAGACTTGGTAAGGACAGATTTTGATACTATTTCTTCTTCCCAAGCACAATTCATGAACAAAGCTTAAAAATCTTATTATAAGTTGAAATCCTTACTAAAAGCACACCACATTTGCTTGAATTTACACGGATGGTGTCATAACACCCCCTGTCACAGGAGAATCACAGGGATCCTTGGTCCTTTTCAAAAACACAAGGGTCAATGGAGTGACTGTACTCCAATTTACACCTAAATTGCCTGGGTGTGCTCAATATATTTCATTCAGGTCTTGGTCTCTCTTCTACGCAACAATTCCTCTCAACTATTTAAGTTTTTTGTATTCCGTGTGTTGTGGGGTATCAATCCTGTGGCCCAAAGGAGCCTAGGTGAGTCTAAGAGAGAGGTGAGACTTCTATATAATCCTCATTGGAGAAAATGAACATGTTTAGTGCAGATGAAAAATGTATCCTCGGCACACAGGAATGGACTGTTGCTGAACATTCACAGGAGTTCTGAAAGGAGAGCCATCTATGGATTTCATCTCCTCTTGCTCTTCACACACATCAGGATTAAGGGCCTCTTTCATGACAAAAGTTTGGAAGTTATGTTGGAGACGTCCTATACTACTAACAAGAGAGAAAGTGACTATGACAATGATTGAAGTTGCTTTATGTGATCACATTTTAGCATTAAATGGGTTGCACTACATAATCCTGAGGAATATCAGCCCATCAACTCCATTTGAATAGCTTGCTGCAAAGCAAAGACACAATGGAAACCACATGATTAAAATAGCCCAGAGATAAGCAAGTAGGAAGGAATTGGAACCTAGGATTTAAGATCTCTTTGGAACTTCGGAAGATTGAAACTCCTACAAGTGAAAGGGCCAAACTAATCTCAAGATTTACAGTGATGATGACAAGAAGGAACAAGCAAATACTAATTTTCAAGGGACTTTAAACTCCCATCAAAAAATGGAGTGCGCGTTCGAGCTGAGATGGCTTGTTTAATAGAATTCCATGTGTGTTTGTACGCTCTAACAGTTAGTAATTGAGGGAAGGAAGATAAAAAATCATAAATTTGAAGTAGTTTAAAATCACTTAGTTTGTATGTGTTCAGTAACATAATAATTCTTGGACAGTATAACCAAAGGCATTTGAAATCATGCCAATATTCATCCACGCACTTCATTAACTAGCCACAAAAAAAAGAGATGAATTCTAATATTATAATTCTCCCTTTGACAATTTTAATGTTTGCAAAGACAAACATTGGCTGCAGCATCCAAATTTCCCCAATATTTCAAGTGTTTCAAACTTTAACAGATTCACTTTATTAGTTGTGTTCGTCATTTTGGATTCAATTACAAAGCTTGGTTTATCTGGAATGTATTGATTATGGTCAAAAGGTGTTCTGTAATACAGAAAAAAAACAAATTAGGGGTCTCTCTGGTTACATCTTTTTACAAGGTCATTATTCTCTAGGTAATTGAACTAGTTTTCATGACCACATTCATGATTTCAGAAATGCCCGTCTTTAAAATAATTCATTATCTTACAATGATCCACTAATGTTTATTGATGAATGTTCTTTCTTTCACACAGAGTATGAGTCCTTTGGCAGTCCTCTGGTTCAGTGCCTACATCCTTATCTCACTCACATCCATCGGAATGCTCTTTGACAACCGTCCAAATGCTTGTGCCTTTGAGTTTTTGCGATGTCTATTGTTTGTGTCTTACGTGCAACACTATGGATCACCAATTGTTGGAAGTTTGATGGCCTCGCTACAAGTGCTATTTGTTCTATCAGGTACCTTTTGGGCCCTTCAAACGCTGAAGATTCTACAAATAAAAATCAAAACAGAGTGATTTTACCCGAATTAAGAATTCAAAAGTGAGCAATGCTCTCCTGCTAAGTTCCAGGCTTCTAAAATATTCCATTATTTTTAGCAGAAGGTTAATGCTCACGACAAAAAACTTACCAATCCTGTTGCAAGTGGAATATGGATTGAAACAATTTTTATAAGGTCTGAAAGAGACCAGTGAAATATTTTATGTATATTTTTAAATAAATTTTTTTTAAATACTCAAAACTGATGATGCCCTTGATTTCTCCAAGTCAGCACCAACAATGGTCACTATTATTGAGGAACTTGTGAACGAGAATCAAGTCAAACCTCATTAAGAAAAAATATCCTTTTCATTTTAACTAAGTTTCACAAGGAACATATATAAATACAACATTCTTTTGGATTGTACCTCCATAAGCAGTCGGTAGATATCTCTGTTGACAGTATTATTAGCAATTAAATCTACAGCAGCAGTGTTCAATAAAATGAAAAATTTTCCCTTCTATTCTTATTTTAGTCTTGCCTACCAAAGAATAGTAAAACAAACTCCACCAAGCAATTTCATTTCACACCATTTGTCTAGATTTCACCAGGCTAAAATTTGTCACAACCTAGGTCACTGATGCGGAATATAATTTCTTAATGGAATTAAGGGTCTTCTTATTATTATTTTTTCAATAAGAGAAGTTCCTCAAAGTAAACCCTGAAATTGTTTCATTCAGTCCTGCTTCTTGCCTACGGGAACTGAAAGAATAATTCAACTACATTCAGTCTTCACAAATAGAGAAATATTCCAGAGTTACTCAACATACTAATGAAACCAAATTTGACCCGATAAAATTAAATTTCCATCCTTTTAGTCCTTTCCTTCATCAAAGTCATGGTGGGTTAAGATTGCATTGGATAGGGGAAAAGATGTATATGGTTACTGGGCAACCCTTCAACTACTATCTTATTCCCAAGGGATTTAGGCGCCCAAGTAATACTAAGAAGTCATTCAAAGATCTCTCGTGGACGGAAAAAAAATTTGGGAAGAAAAAGCACAATTTGAAAAATACAAGTGTGGATTAAAATCATTTCGAGGATATACGAAAAGTTCCAGATGGTGCAAAAAAATGTTCAATCTACATATGACCTCCAAAGTGACTCATGTAAGCAATGATCTGCGTTTTTTCCACTGGTAGAATACTCTGCCATTCCATTCACGTCAATCTGTGTCACCCTTCCTTTCTCAATTACCTAAAACATTGTAAGAGAACTTGACTATCAATGTTGATTGGGTTGGTGCACAACCATGAGTTATATGAAAACATTTAGGTTCTTAGTAGTAGGAGTATTTAAGGGAGGTGACCGACAGCTCAGGTCATTTGCACTATAGGGGATGGACAGGAAAGGATGAAGGGTGGAGAGAAACCCGGCTTCGGCATTAGCAGACTCTTTAAGAAAGGTGCCAAGGGGTCCGCAACTAAACGTCCCATCCGACAGATAGCATACTCACTCAAAAAGCCCTCCACAAAGCACCTCAAGTAGGGATCGAGATACTCCTGAAAAATATTAAATACCACCGGGATTTGAACCCGGGCCCTCTGGGTGGGAAGCCAGTACGTTAGCCCCCGCACCATCTCGATCCCCAATTAGGTTCTTTGTCACACTCTTGACCTGCCATGCCTTCTTCACTCAAAGCAAGTATCTTCCACCTCGACAATCACTGCTTTGTCTGAGGAACATAGGCATAAATCCAACTTGCATTGCCTGTGAAGAACCTGGAGATGAAAGTACGGCCACCATTTTTGATATCTTATAATTCTTGGCACACATTTGAGGTACTATTACTTCTGTTCTGGCGAGGGAGCCTTGGGATGAGCTTAGTAAAATTTTTGAACGTGTTTCATGCTGGGTCATCACTAATATCAGATTCCAACATTCCCAGAATTTTCCCAAAGAAGGATCATGTTCTTTTCCCTCTATCTTTCTTTAAACTTGGAAGCACCATGACTGCACATCTGCTAAATATTTTCACCTTGAATAATATGAAAATTATTACAACATACATTATACTGCTATTTTGTTAATATTAAATGTCAACTTGACCAACTTTATCAAAATAATTTTGATAATATATGCATAATAGATACCTCAGCAAAGAAGCACTGGATTTCCTTCCCTCTTTTGGGTGGAATATGATTGCGACTATTAAATATTGCGTTTAGTGTATCAAAAACTTATATGGTCATGGATGATGGGGAAACTTAGTCAGACAGACAGGAAGACAAGCAACCAAGATTTAAATACGATGAGCAAAGAGAAGAAGTTGCTTGGTAAAATTCAAAAAAGTCTGAGAAGTGGGTGAAGAAAATATCGACAAATAACTGGATGTAAAGGCCATATCAAAAGGGACAATGCTAGATAAATGAGGTAGAGGTAGGAAAAGAACAGGCCTTTTAAGATGGCATGAAGGCTGGTAGAAGTTAGAAAGGATTAGATGAGGAAATAATGTAGGGGAAAGAAAAATTTTTCATTATATGTAGAAGATAATGTGCATTGAAGACTATATGAAACCTACCTTTAACAGGTGAATACCCTCAAGAATAAGTTTACCAACAAATAAGATAATTACATGGGTAATAAATCTATTTACATAATTCCTTAGATAATCATAAGCCCCATTATAGCAACAAGCCTCATATTTTAGCAAGCAGAACATTTACCACATAAAAAGTGGCCTTGTACAAAATTTTGTATTCAACATATAAGCTATGAGGTTTTCAGTCCTAATACAAAAGAATACTTCACACAATGATATCGCAGCAATGATTTTTAACAATGCAAAAGAAAGGTAAGTAATGATTCACCCAAAAGCAATCAAAAAATTATTCCCAAGTATATACTGCAAAAAGTGCTTCATTCATAATATGATACCATTAATGAAGCACCTTAATTTGTCACCCTGGCCACCTCAAATAATTAATGGCAAAACAGTAGGCAAAAATCATCAAAATTTCTAATTAATTTTGCTGTAAGTTAGTGAAAATATAAAAAAAATGATAAAAAGTTAGTGACATGGCCTTCCTTCAGAAAAAAATCAGACGTTTGGCAAAATATCCTATTAAAGATAAAGTCAAGAGCATGGAAGAACTTCTCCTGGGGGTGCTTCCTTAACACCCTGTTTTTCCCACCATTCCCCAACCAGATAAAACTCCCAAACTTTTTAAGGCATGCAGTTGACAACCTTGAGATGGTTAGGCTATGCTCCTAAAAAATGAATGGTATAGTTTTTCAATATTTTCAGTGTTGCAGTGGCGAACATTCATCTTCATTTGCCTGTGCTTATCATAAAAGTGCTTCTGAAAAAACCACGCATATCCTCAAGCTTCAAGAAAAACTTAATGCATACACATTTCTCTTTTCTGTTAACCCTCGCAGGACAACCCTAACACAGATGAGAGAGGCAAGAGTAAAACTGGTTTAGGCAAAAGCAGGGCAGGACCACTTCGTCTACAGATTCATTAGGTCTGTAGGCAACAACTCCCAACAGTGCACATAATACCTCTCTAGGGATCCAAATAATCAGAACTGTCCAGGAAATTTTCAACAAAGCTTCTTATTTCATGAAGTCTTACGAGTCTGTCCTTCTGGTAATCCAGTCTTAACTGAATTTGAAGAAATGCGGTTATCTTGTTCAAATGATATGACCGGTTTTTACAAACGCAATTATTTTAAAACATTGAGTCCATATCTATCTATTTTTGCATGCACATGTAAACTCTTTCAGCAAAGGTGAATATCAAAATTTCATAGCTATAAGGATAGATGTTTTTATCTTAATTTAAAATATTATTTCAAAAACTGATTCAACCTTATCCAACTCCCCACAGCAATGTGTGTAAATGAATTAAATTAAATTTGCAAGACTTGGAATTTTAGCACCTTTGAAAATAAGGTCTAATGAGATACGGCCATTTCATGTAGGCTGACACCGGACGAATAAATATAATGATTATGGCTGAACTGCCTATACAATATTGAATTTGGAAGACCGCTGCATGCCACTTTTAATAGGAGATTTCATATAATTAGAAATCAAAGCTGGAAAATGGAATTAATATGCACATTCAGTGAATTAGGTGATTACATATAGCTGACACAAAAAGACAGAAAAATAAATTCATAATACATGACATTTTTGATGAAAAGTTTTCATTTTAATTTTGCAAATAATTTATGGCGATAAGAAATAAATAAATTAATACTTCCATTCTGTAAAGTTCCATTAATTTTTACAAGGTACTTTGTCCAATTACAACCAGGTTTCTTCTACTGCTAAAAACAGTTTCTTCTCTCTTATATTACAACCACGATCACTGCCATTTTAATGTGATATCTTTGGTTAGCATACATTTCTCTTTTTTTTCCCTTTAATCTTTTACCAAATTTTTGCTCTGAATGGACATTTCCATTTAGCACACACACACACACACAGACACATACACACACACACAAAAATGCAACTTCCAATAGGAGTAGTTTTACCTGCAACACATTAAACCCAAATAATTTTTCACCCAGACTGGCATTTAAATATTACTCATGCAAAAAATATATATTAAATTTACAAGTGGGGATGCAATTGCCTTAATATTAGCACTTCTAAGAAAATAGCCATTCTACACAGTTGAATGAAATATTATCTCTGTAATAATACCCGATAACCATACATACATAAAATTAAATCTGTCAAGTTAGACACTCGACAACACCCTGAGTAACAATAAACTTTTTCAGGGGCAGTCAAACTCACTTAAAAAAAAATTTTGTACTCAATATAAGATACAAATTACTAACGGATAAATAATATGTAAACGCCAGTCTGCATCAAATAGCCTCATTTAAATAAAATACTGATCGAATATTTAAATGTACAAACATGCCACTAGCCATCTTCTGGAAGATTTTCACATTAGGAAATCTGCCTGTGGTGACAAATTGAATGAAAAAAATTTAATTGAACCATTTTCAACCCATATATATTTAGTCCAGGGATGTCATTTCCTGAGAGAAAAAATTTAGGGCTTTGTTACGAGGACTACAATTTAACTGATACATTAAATTGTACAATGAATTGATTTCACTTTAAATTCAAATGTAACACATGGTCTTTTGAGCTTAAAACCTTGATAGAATCCAAGGCAACACATTAGAAGTGAAAGAATAAGTTAAATACGTGGCTAAAATAAATAATTTACAAAATGAAGGACAACGTTCAATTTGTATGACTAGAAAATGTGCTTAACATACTCAAAAAGATTACTTATGGTCAACATGTTTTCATACCACAATGCAAGCATAAGGTGAGCCATCAGCGTCACTCCGACAGCATTTGAACATGATCAAGAAGAGTTCATCAGCCAGTGAGCAAGAAAGAGATATTCAACAGATGTCTCCCTCAGAAGGGCAACAAAAAAATTAATTACATTCAGCCAGAAAACAAGACTTGGGCAAAGCAAGGAATGTCCAATCCTAGAGAGATGTACAGAAATGGGTAAGGTGAATTATTGCGTACACCTTAATTTAAAAACTTGGTCCATCGGCATATATAATTAAACCCATGCACTCATTTCATGATTGCACATGAAAACAACACATACACATGTTCATATTTTTTCTTTTAGCCTATTTTTCCATACAGCCATATACGTTAAGGCATGGAATCACAGAGTAATGTATCTCATCTGACGCATAATTGCTTCCCCCCCCCCCTTCCCACAGAAGAGGAATGTCTTTCGAGATTTATGGTCATTCCACTTAACAAAAGACGCAGCTCCTCTCATCAACCACATGACCTGAAGAAAGATGTGGAACTTTTAACGCAGGGTTTTAAGGCACACCCTACTTTTACCAATGGGCATCCAAAGTTTTCATTCATTTGCCAAAGAAAATATGAAAAACGGCGTGGAAGGTCAATGCTTAGTCCAAACATTTTACACCACTTCTGTGACGTTCAGAAATTATCTTCTGAACCTCAGGAATGCAAAAGAACTGCATTGAAAGAAGCACTCCATCATAGCATTGCACCACAATGAGAAGGAGTTAATTTCCAACCTTAAAAGAAGCCGCACTTCCAACTTTTTTTACATAGCAACCAACCTCTTCCCAATTCACCACGGTATTTACGCAGCACAATACCGGGAAACTGCAACAGCTGGTTAAGAGCAGTACTTTAAAATATATATATATGTGTGTGTGTATATATATATACCATTACTATTAGTATTATTATAAGACATGTTTTCATTACTACTATGAAGGTAATACAAGTCGTAATAGGGGGTAGACAGCCTTAAAAGAGTTCTACCCACTAAACCCACGCCCATACTCTTGTCTTTGGTGCAAAAGTACAACTATCGGTGCAAATCAATGCAATGTCTTGGAAGGTGAGCAAGTGTTGGCCATTGTCCCGGCCACTTCCACCTGGAGTCTGTGCTAGATCACACTCGATGGAAGTCTGTCGAAAGCTTCTGGGGGAGGAGGGCCCCGCCTTCCGAGACCACCCTCCCTAGATGCCGCTGCCTCAGGGCACCCGTTCATCATGAGGAGCTCCACCAGGCTGCCGGTCGAGGCCAACATTGGCATTGGAAGATTCGGAGAAGAGATGGAAGCCATTCGTGCATGGCTGAGACACGTACGGCCCTCATGATCTGCTGCTTTTATGTCTGCATTATTCTGTCAGAAGATGTTTTAGACCAAATTATTTATCTGCCAAACTTAATATTTATGAATTACCTTGATTTCAAGTGGTCTCATGAGTAGCAATTGGTTTTCACTAGAACTATGAACACTTGTAAAAATTAATTACTACGGTGAAGTTTTAAGGAACAAAGATGCAAAATTCTGCTCTTGGATTACTGAGAGGGATCCATTCATATAATACAAGGCTTAATTATACATGGTGATGAGTAATCTTTGTATTGCACTCATTGAAACATGGGTGTATATTATAAGCAGAAAATTATGGTATACGTAACAGATGCTGCTACCTATGAACTTCACAATAACTTACAAAATAGAAGAACAATACTCAAGATAGGATTAACTCAGGAAGATGAAGTAACTATTACAATAATGGAATTGAATGATAACATACGTGAAGAACAAAAAACAAAATTCCCCTGCAGGTGATTAAAAACTCTTAAAAATATACAAAAGATCATAAATAATGGTGTAAATGTAAAAATTACCCATATTAAAAGTTGTGCCATTGCCAAGTTGCCCATGGCACAGGCCAGGTGCAGGGGGGTTCTCAGATCCACCGAACTCACTGTTGCATTCACTTGCTCCGGGGAGTTGGAATGTGCCAGTAGCAATGCCACTGCTTTCATGTCTGACCTGCAATTTAGAATTTAAATACAAGAATTAATTAATGCACTAACTGAAAACATATCTAAAAATGATATTCAAAGCAAGAATTAACTTTTTTCCATTCTTCAATGATGCCAGGTCACACTCCATATATTTATATACTTTGGCTACCATCTTCAAAATTTAATTATTTTTTTAAGACCAGCAAAATCTCTTCAGATATTCGTAACAAAATCTTTACATTCAAAATGGTGCAGTGAATACAGACGTGTATCAAAGCTCTCCAACCAGATTCATGCCAGACAAGGAACAAGAGATGCCCCAAAACAAACAGGAATCTATGGAAGAGTTGGAGTTATGTCAGCTCCTTGAAATGGTAGGCAGTCACCAATGGCAGCAAAATTTTTAAGTATGTAATGGAATATGAAGGCCTCTTAATGTGGCCATAAATGGATGTTATCACATGAACTCATCCACCATGCACCCTCAATTTTTGAGCAATGAAACTAAGGAAAACTCACAAGAATATTGGCGAAAATTGGCAGAAATCAAAGGTTTTTCCTGAAGTAAACATATTTAGGTGCCTAAGAGTTTACTCAGAGAGAGAAAGATGAGAAGTGATTAAGATTTCGTTGTGGCTCCAAATTTCATTACAATTAAATTAATTTATATTAGTTATTGGTGAGCCAATTGATGGGTGCCTCTTTCTATTTTACTAGAACTGCATGAGAAACATAAATATTATACAACATAAAAATTTGGGATGACCCGAAAGCAAAACTTAATCAAACCAGAGTTATGAATCTGAATCGTTGTCTTTTTTTGCATTTAAATTTTAAATCCTTATTTTCACTTCACATTTGACCTTAATCCAAGTTCACTTATATTTGTTTACAGTGCTTTGAATGTACAAGTATTTTTTGCATTTTCCTCCGATGCAAATTTAAAAGTAATTGAGAGTTCAAAATGATTTTATGTGTGAATTAAAGTGACTTTTAAGTGATATCAATTTAAAAAGAGTGTTGATTTAAACCTATCAAGTATATCTTGACGTGAATTGTCCAAGTCTCTGAAAGCAGTTCTGTAGTTTGCAAGTTCACAGTCATAATTTCTATTTCTTTCCTTGCTGACCATCTTTTTATGAAATTAGTGGGCAGTTTACTATTCCTTATTCCTCTGAATGTTAACTGGTTACTTTTTTTTAACTTTCATTCTAAAAATTTTTAGTGTGTTACTGACAAAGATTTTTCAGCAAACAATCTTTCTCAGTTTTAATTTTGCAATAAATTTATTTACTTTCCAAAGGAATGGAAATATTCTTTTAATAAAATGGTACTTCGCAAGTACCACAGGCATCACCACTTATTCCAAAAAAATCCAACATATGTAGCATATTTAAAAACTTGCTCTTAAAAGTTACATTCAATTAATTTTGTGCATCAAAAATATTTTTTATCCATTAAAAATTTTGATTAAAAATAAATTTTATACAAAATTACAACTTGATTCACAGCACAATAATTTAAAGAAAGATTTAAGGGAGAAAAAAATAAAACAGAATAGCCATGAACTTGCACCCTACAGAGCCATTTTCCAACACACTGCCTAATCAATCACCTCTACATCAAGAAGTAATGTACAGTTAAGGTTAATATTCTGTGTGATAATTGATTTATTTTTTCTTATACACAGGAGCATGTAGCCGAAACTCAACACAAATATTCTATCCGATGCTGCACCTTCACGGAAAAAATATTATCACAGTAATTTACATTGTTTATGAAGAGTCGGCTGGGAGAAGCAACTTGATACATATAATATAAAAGTCGTAAGCTGGCCAGCAATATGTACGTCTCTTATGTCCGAGTACTTATGAGTTCTATGCCTCACATGATTATTGCCCAAAACACAATAAATAAATGCAAAAAAAAAGACAGGAAATGTGGCAACAGTATCTTTGGTCAAGTCACCTGTTAATGGGCACACAAACTTGGGTATTTCAGAGAGTAAAAAAATAAATTTGGACTTGGTTACCCTAATATTTCATGAAGTTTTCTCGGGTCTTCCACCGGGTCAGGGGTTCCATATTGGGTGACGCTTCAATGCCTGACTCGTGCAATGTCCTCAGGGTAGATAATGATCTACCATCTACATCATCTACCCTGAGGACAATGCACGAGTCAGGCATCGAAGCGTCACCCAATATGGAACCCCTGTCGCGGTGAAAGACTCAAGAAAACTTCATGAAGCAAACACGCCCAGAAAGCACCAGATCTTACTTACCCTAATATTTCTTGTAATACTATTAAACAAGCTATAAATATATCCTTACCGACACACAGCATCAACCAGCTGCTCTCCAAATGGGGGATCAGATGAAATGACTGCTAGAAATTCCTTTTGTTCATATTTGCTCCTTATCCAACGTTCCTTTTCTTCACGACTTGAATTTGGTGTAGGTTTAGCTCGGCCATTTGTGTTTGCCTCCCATATTTCATTGGCTGCATAATTACCAATGGCCAACATCACACTCATGTGTCCAGGCCTGGCAGATTCACAGAAATAACAAAGATTAAACTTGAAGCAAACAGACAAGCATTCATAACATGATTTTCAACCAAAAATATCAATCTATCGAGGGATAAGAATTGAATGTACATGGAGTAGCAGCTGAATAATAACCCTCAAATTTTAAATTTTAACGAAGATGATTGTTGCTGACCAATACAAGGATACTTACGGCCATTCATCCAAACCCAATGACCTCACTCTCGATATGTGAGATCCAAGATTTCTGTGAATGCCAGAGCACTCTATGCACATCAGCACACCAAGATTCAGGCTAGCCCAGTCTGGATCTGGAGAGGAAAATTAATTTCTCATAGAAAGAAACAGTTTGTGTGGTAGAAATTACATGCAACATTTGCTTCATGCTCAATTTGACCTATCAAGATAAGCAATAAATATGCTTCATGCATTTCAAAGACTGCACCTGGGAAATGCATACAACATGTTCACTTTTAATGCACTTAATGTCAATTTGAATCAACAACAGTTATCAGGATTTTTTCCAAGCAATTGAAATATGGATCAAAAATATTAAAGGAGAAAGAAATAAAGTATTATCAAATTAAATCACACATTTATTCCATTAAGAGACTTCTTAATCACACACACTGCAACCTCAACTTTACATTACTGAAGGTTGTAGTAAAAAATATTTTGATGTTTATTTTCATAAATGAAATACCTTGCAGGATTTTAGTAAAAAAACATGCATAAAGACAATTTGTTTATGCAATCAAATTTAGTAGAAACAACTGATAAATTTAGCGTTGGACTTCCCCAAAATGAAGGATTCCTTCATGTCATGATAAGGTTTCCCATATCCATGCATGCCCCTTTCAGAATTGCCACCTTCTGCTTGATTTTCAAAGTTTTCTTTTTTCTGTAAAACCTTTTAATGCAGTATCAATCAATTTAAAATGAAATAACAGGTAACTAAGGCCAGTCAACAGTGTGGGGTTATTTTTAAAAGTGATTGAAAGAAAACCCAAACAGTAAAAGCAAAAGCACAATGTTTGAACAAGCTCAAATTGCCATGATGACAGTCAACTTTCCAGGTGATAATTTAAAAATTTAATTAGTTTAAGACTTGATAACAACTGATTAACAAAAATTAATGTTAATGAAACCAAAGACATAGTATAAACATAAAAGTATGCAGTTATGGGTGATACCTGGGAAAAAATATGATAAAATCAGGTTATCATCCCCATAAGACAGTAAAATTTTATGTTAATCAAAGTCAGGAGGGTAAATTTGAGGTCTTGGTTGATTTGATTTACTTAGAGAGCTGCTCAGACAGTTAACAACACCAACATTCAAGGAATCTGTTAATTCCAATTTTTCACTTAACACAATAACCATTTGTGACTGGTAGCATGCAATTACAAGAATAACAATTAAATTGTTTATTCTTTCATTTTTAGTTGAACAATATAAAACAAGGTATGAACTTCATGAAAAACTGTTATGAGATCACTCTAATATTCTAAGACTTACAAACTTTCCAAGAATGATTCAATCATTTGAGTATCCCATTGTTAAGTGTTCCATAAGCTTAATACAGGACATTGAAAAACAAATTTGTTGCATAATCAACATTTCACAAAGTGGGTACCCACAGTACTAATGTTTCCTGGCATAGGAAGTTGGCATACATGTTTTTTGTATGTATGCCAAAAATATGGTAAAACAGTCTTATAATAACAGTTTTTTCAAGGACCAGCAAATTTAATTATCCATTACAAACAAAAACTGATCATGCAACCAAGAGGAAAACTGTCCTCATGAATTCCTCATTTCCAACATTGTATATAAGATTTGCACATCACCTGCCTTTACCTATTGAAAAATATAATCACCCCTTCTTCTCAGTTTCTCCAGAAATTTTTTAGCAGGAGAGTGATTCCACTCTTTCCTGATATTCCAATTTTCCTGACTAAGTGGTCACACTGAAGGCATTTCACAATTCACAAGGGCAAATGATACTTACTAGGAGCATCACAATCCACACAGTGGGTGTTCCCCAACAGCTGTAGCCTAATTGACTGAACAGATGCTGCATCGACAAGGTTATTTTGCTGCACCTTCGACTTCGTACTTTCATTACCCTGAAAAACAATTGACAAGAGAATGATGTTAGAAGAGTAAACATACAATGTCATTGATATAAAGTAACACTATATTGGAGTGGTAACTACAGAGCCTCCCCCTCCCTTTATTACAGCAGGTATGTGAAACTTGCATTATTTTATAACATAATTTATATTCAACACTTGGAAAGAAATTATCATATATATATACTTAAATAATTTTTTGTAACCTGAAATTTGTCACGATACAGCCTAACATAATTAAATTTTTTCTAGTTATGAGAAGTTCATCATTCCAACACACTACAGTACCCTTAACTGGGGCATTGTCACCCTAACAAACTGCGGAATTCTTAACTGGAGCATTTAATCCTATGAGTAGGACTGCTAATTTTACAAATTCTAGGACCGATATAAATTGATTCAAACGAAATGCCAAGCAAAACTATTCAAACATTTTTAAAAAAATATTACAACTGCTGCAAAAAATAGACTAATCAAAGACAAAAAATTCCACATTTCAAAACTTGCACACCGATGTTTTTACACTGCTGACAAAAAGCAGCTAAAGCAGGTTGCCACAATGAAAACGAATACTGTAGCATAATCTCATACCCCACCTGAAGTGACTTGAGTATTTGTTGCTGAATGGCATCGACCCATTCATCACGCTCTTCGGAATTGCTCGCCTCGAAGTGCCACTGCTTGTTGTCAAGGGACACAATGAAGAATTCATACCCATCAGAATCTGCAAATGAAAAGAAAAAATTGTATGCTCCTTCACAATAACATTGAAGTAATGAGATTACCAATAAAAATTACTATGATACAGTTCAGTTATCTCCGAGATCATTTTTACATCAGTAAACACAAATGTTTTACTGATATAAAAACATAAAATTAAAGGAGAAAATGAGAAAAGTCATCAAATCTAACTCCAATGAAAAATCAGAAAGTCATTGACGGCAGAGTGCAGTTCAAAACATACTACATGTAGAACAATATTACAGACTAGAAATTCAAAAAGATATCTCAGGGAAAAAATTGATGTTTAGTCGGGAGAGTATTAAGTGCATTTGAGAAGCTAAAGTTAAGTGCAGTGAATATAAAGAATTTTATGAAGTTTGTTTGCACACAACATCTTATCTCATGACGAGGCTGAGAACTCACTACCACATGATAAGCATTTCTGGTCAAGAATGCTTAAAATCCCTGATGGTTCCATCCAAAAATTTTTCCTAATTAAATCCATTTCAAGGTGTGCAGTAAGTTTTTCACTGTAAACATGTTATTTCATTTTCTGAAACTCGAAGAAATCTATTCGAGAAAATTTTAGGCTTTCTGATTGTTATATAATAGAGTTTTGTGCACATAAATGGTCATCAGCAGCTATTCTTGATCCTTAAACTTATGAAAGCTGTCACCTCATTTTCATTACTATGATTAACAAAGAGAACATTGATTCACTTATCTTTAAAAGAGGGCTGAATGTTAAATTATGGAGGTGTCATCAAAACAATTCCCATTTTAATTTGTCACTGTGTCTATCTCAGAGATACATTTCTCAAGGATGCAAACCAATTCACAAACCCTCGTAGACTGCTGATATATGACCTGACCGAACCACAATAGTACTATAAAAACGTACCAAGGATATACATATTTTTTTTTATTTATAAAGATATACTTCATGTTGACAGCTGTTTCTAACTTTGCTTTGTAGCTTTGAGAAATAGGCCCCAGACAAATGTTATTTATAATAAGTATTCTTGACATTAGAACTTATTGAAATTCATTTGTTAGGTGTGAATTAGTTTCCGACTACAACATCATTAATTCAATCCCAACTAATTTTAAATTACATGTTTTGATGCCTTCATTTAAGTAAACAAAACAAAATTTAAAATCTTAATCATGAATAAATCCTGCCATCCTTAAATGCGTTCATCATTTTACTTTGAACTCACAGAACAGTGCTGTGCATAAAAGATTTTGCAGACTGGAATATTTGTGTGACCATGCAACAACAGTATTGCACTTTGGCTCTCCACTTCAATAAGGATTGATGGTAAATGAACCCCTTGAAAGCAGAACCAAAGGGGAATGCATCCTATATATTATGCATGGATATGCAGTGGATGATACACACACAGATGTGGAATGTATCATAAAAGATTTCAAGAACTAATTTAAATCAATTAATTGAAGAAACTCCAGTTCATAATAAATGTTGAGTCCCCTAGGTAGCTATCAAGAGTATTGCACATATCTTCCATCAAGAACAGAGATCATTATCAAGAGTACCCACCATTCCATCTTTGTTCAATCAATAGTATTCCATGTATCCATTGAAACATGGTGGAAACAACTTGGCAACACAAAAAGCTTTAGAACTTTATAGATTTTAAAAATATAAATTTTGTCTAGATATCTTTAACTAAAAACCCCAATACTTTCAAATCATAATCTGGCGTCCCTTAATTTGTAAAATAATGGCATTTTACTGAAATGATAATGACACAAAATGCATAAGAACTTGACCTACTTCATGACACACTTCTAAATTTTAAAAGACCTGCTAGTTTACCATCACACTCTGTGTTCCTCATCCCACTGCTTTTCATTCTTCTATGGCGCTTTTTAACATTCGGCGTCTCCATCTTGTTATCACCACCATTGAGGAATGATTGTGAGCTGTTGCCAAGAAGCATCGCATCCTCATTACTGTAAAGAACAGTTGAGATCACATTAAATAAAACTTGTGCACTAAAAAGTTTTCAATTGATTGGATTATTTGGAATTAGTTCCCAATTTAGTGTTGTCAACTTAACATATTGAAGATACAAAGGGCACAATTATGTGGCAGACACACTACTGCACTTCAATAGAGTAAAAAGTTGAAAGTAATTTCCAACATTTCACCCAATTAGTAGATACAACCAAAATATTCAGTCTTCAATCCATGATGTATAACAAATTTTTTAAATATTCAATCTGAGCATAGAAAATGAATCTCATATTGATATGTATCAATGAAAAATCATTCTTTATGCATAGTTCTTCTACAACTAAGTTTCCATACAAGAGAATGCAGATACTTTTCAAATGATACGAGTGATAACTAGGTTCATTCGATGGGTAATGAATTCCATGCTCACCTGCATGTCTGATGAATCCTTGCTCCAGGTTCTTTCAAAATCTCAAACGCAGTGAGCAAAACTTTATCAGTTAACTTTTTATCTTTACCTGGAAAATATAATTAGCATTAACCAGAAAACTCACCCAAACACAAGGCATTGAAAAGGCATAAGACTATTTTAAAACTACATTTAGTGCTGCAATTCAGGAGGCTTTGTTTGTTTTTAAAACAAACTATTCTTGCCAAGTACAAAATTGCTAGGCACATAATATCTTATTTCATCAACATTAAATACATCATAGCTCAATTTCGACCAAAAATTCTTTAAATATTAAAAAATGATTTAGATTGAGTAACTTACAAAAAAACAAAACCAGAAAAACAGCAGACCCAATTTTTTAATTTAATACCTCAAACAGCTGGAAGCTACATACAAAACCTTCACTTGTTATTCCCATAAAATTATACTTGCTAGGGGAAAGAACAGTTGCATTTTGATGTTAAGTTATATCCCCAATGTATAAACATTTATATTAAAAGCCGAATGAGCTTTTTTTTAAATTAACTTTAATAAATTTATACACTCTAGAATAATTATTTTTCTTGAATATGTATTATTTAGTAAGTTTTGATGGGAATTTTCTGAATGTATTGAAAACTAAAATTCACTGCTTCATGCAACACTAATATTAAATAAAAAGAAAGATAAAATTAAAATACTAGGCAAGTTGAATAATAACATATTAAATGAAAAAGTAGAATTGCACATAACGGCATCCAAAATAGGATGGATACGCACCAACAAGTGAGAGTGAAGACAAGCCTTCGCCAATTCCACCTCCACTGGAACCAATTGCAGTGGTTGAGCTTAGAACTGACTTAGATCCCCTGGGTTTCTGACCAGGAACTTTCACTGTCACATACTGCAGAGAGATCTCTTTCCCATGAACATCATCCATGTAGTCCTGAAAAGGGAGATGGATATCTTAATTATTTCATCGCTTCCCAGTTTTCCTCAAACATTAGGGGAATTTTGGAAATACAAAAATTAGAATAACCACAAAAAACGTAAGTCCAGTATAAAACGAGACCAAATGACAGCAGAGGGGGAAAGAGAGGAGCTTAATCGTTAAGAATGGAGAAAATCATGGAACAGATCTTATCTAAAATGATAAAAGTGAGACTAGGCTCTTTTCTTTACTGCAACCAACTCTCCTTGTAGACCCAGCCAAAACAAAATGCTATTTTAGCTTATTTTTCAACTCCGAGAACAGAAGAATAAGTCAGAAAAAGCTAAAAATAAAAGTGTCATAGCATTGCTGTAATTGCTCAGTCAACATTTAGATATTAATGGCTGAAAAACCACCAGGTTATGCCTTTGCTAAACCTTTGAGTTATCTTTAATTCTTCTTGTTTGAAAAATACTAAAAACTTCTGCCATGCAAATGTTACTTTTCCGGGTGAAAATATTCCACGCCATGTACTGTATTAGCCATGGCTTTCATTTAATTTCTGCTGCAAACAGATGTAATTTAGATTGGGATTCAACATGGACTTTGAATTCCATGGGTTTCACGGTTAAGGCATTCAGGAAAGGAAGGCCTTGCGTTTAATTGGGTTAAGAGAGACCAAAATGCAGGTTTCCCAATATAAAAACCATTTGCCTTGGCTGGGATTTGAACCCAGATCCCTCTATATCTGGCCGAGCACTTAAATCAGAGCTACTGAGGCATCCTCGTACATTTGGAACTTCTAGTATTTAAAAGGAACAAAACGTGACTAAATATGTTGTTGTACTCATAGTTTTAGGTGAAGTAAATGACAGCTAAGGTCATTGGTGCTATTAGGGATGGATGGGAAAAAAGGAAGGGCAGAGAGAAACCCAGCATTGGCATTAGCCTTAATGGCATTACTCTTAATGAAAGGCGCCAAGGGGTCTGCAGTTTAACATCCCATCTGATGGCGCACACTCAAAGTGCTCTCCACATAGCACCTGGAGTACGGATCGTGATACCTCTGGAAAACAACCGCACCATCCCAATACAGTTGTAATCATGCGAATTGCACCATAGTCCTTGAGATTAACATCAATTTTTGAATACATGGGAGTTTATCTTTCAGAAATTCAAAGAACTTCAGGGGATACCATGACAGTTACTTAAACAGGATAATCAACCGATGTTCACCAAAATACACGAATTTCACAGTAAACATCTACCTAGATCAGGATTTGAACTAGACTCAGGACACAAGTAGGATGATGCTTCAGGAGCTCAACTGGGGACCCAGGTTCAAATTCCAGTCAACGGAAATGATTTTAACGTGATGAAATTTTTACACTTTTGCTCCACTTTAGCGGATAGATATCAAAATTTATTGTCACAGCATTTTTAGCAGTTCTTCGAATTAGATTGACCAGAGTTCATTACAAAAGAGCTCCTAATTAATATGACATTCATACAAAAAGAGGATTTACTCTGTTCCATAAGCCATGGAGCCAGAATTCAGCGAAGGGCATCCAGAAGTATCCCCTTGAATCCAGGACCCCACTGGTCAACAGTCAAACACTCAACTCATTGTATGTTAAATACGCAACACTGCATTCATAAAATACGAAAATAAGTAATAACTTCACCTCCATAATGCTAATCGAACTCCATCATAATGAACAACAATTCATATGAGTTCTTATACAGCCAATATTTATTGCTATGAAAATTGAAAAGTAAATTACAACAGCAGAGTGGGTATTGCATGTGAAAGTCAAGACTGAGCTACCAATAATAACAACTATGCTACAACATTAGGTTATACTTGTTTATAAACAGTAAAGTTCATCGTAAACACTTCTCTGTCTTCCACAAAGGCTACTTTAATATCAGTTGGGTACTTACATGGAGGCTTGGGTGATAGGTGAGTCTTGCATCATCACATAATGTGACATACTTCTTTTTCCAGTCCTTGTTGAGTGCCTTGCTACTTCGCTTGTACAAATGCCCTTGTTTAAGTGGTATTGCCCTTCCACTTCCAACCTCGCCACCCTGCGTCGCAGACCCACTTCCTCCACCACCACCTCCTCCAGTGCCAACACTGCCATTGCGAAAATCACCCTTCTTCGAAGGTGTGAAGAGATTGGAGCGTCTACGACTTTTCCTGTAAAAATATACATGCATTTTAAATATTTCTTTTATGTCATTTGCCATTTTTTTCACACATTAAACACTTATCAATCAAGAAAATCATTTTAAGTATTGGTACAAGTAAACCAAATCTTTTCCAGGCTCCCCCTTCATATATGCTTCACCCATTAACAATGCACCACTTGCAACTAAATTTCCCTTTTGGGATTTAGGTAATGTCTTAGGCAGAGTGAACTTCTGACTTTGGACTTTGAAACAACGTGGGTGGTCCCAGAAGTACCCGACCCAACAAAGAAAACACAAAAATTTGTATTTATTTTTCAACAACCTCCTTTCAGCTCTATGCACTTTTCCCAGCGATATTCAATTTGTTCGATACCCTTCTTACAATAAGAACTGTCTTGCTACTCAAAATAGCCATTAACTGCTGACATCACTTCTTCACGGTTGGAAAATCTTTGACCACCGACCTATTTTCTAAAGTTTGCGAACAGAAAATCATCAGTTAACATGTGATGTACTGCACTTTTGAAATGCCTACTATGTTTGATTTTCTCCACCGTTTCCGGAGTCGTCTCCTCATTTGGTCGACCAATGTGATGCCTGTCTTGACAGCTCGTATGGTCTTGTTTAGACTCTGCTACCCAATACTTTACTGTTGCAAACAAACAAGCACTCACCCAGGGTAGAATCCAATTCAGATTTTATATTGGTTGGGCTGAGGCCTTTCAAATAAAAGTATTGTATTGCATTGCATATGACCAATTTTCTCCATTTTCACAAATTCACTGAAAACGTTCCCTATTGATGGCTGCCAAACAAATACTAAACAATGTAGCATTTTCAAACTTTAAACATATGCTTTATAGATTGCATAATTTCTAATACAGTGATATTTTTTAAACAACTACCGCTATCTCTAGGTCTGGTCGGGTACTTATGGGACCACCCTCATATAAATCCACAATTATTTGGGAGTATACAAAATTATCATTCCACACAAAAATAAAACAATACTTCCTTAACAGTGGGCCTATTAAATCATCAAACATCCTTATAACCATTATCCACATCAATGTAATCTTTCCATTTATGGTGAGCACAAAGAACTTCATAGATAACAAATTATTATCTGTCAAACATTCAGACATTTCCCCCAAGAGTTGTGCAACCATCACATCTACTTCCTGCTTTTAGTACAAAACTTTAAAATTAAACTTCCTTTTCGTAGTGTTTTTCCTGCCATTTTATGGCCTCTTTCCACTTATCATTTATTATACCATGTCTTAATTTTGGAGTGACCATCCTAGAAGAAAAATATTATCACCATTCATAATCATTTCCTGCTGAGACTGCAACCAATATTTCCCTTTAGGTACATCAATAACTTCTCTTTTGCAGTTTCATCTTACACAGCATAATCACGAATGTTACCCCCATGAGGTCTACCTGTATAAGAACTCTCAGATGGTGGAATAAGTGAAAATTAAAGAGAGCTGAATGCTTAAGATTTTAGCAGTCATCTCCACCCACCTGGAAGTGGTAGGCGTTGAGCTGGGGGTTGGTAGATCTTTGGTGGCCTCCTTGCTCGCTGGAGGGCGCAGGAGAGACTCGCTATGAGATGAGGTAGTCAGAGCCGGCCGAGCAAAGGAGAGTGCACCATCATCTGCAGCACGTACCGATGGCCTTGCAGGAGGGCTGCTTCCCAAGCCACTTCCAACTGCTTCCTGAGATCCAACCTGAGTTACACACCAAGCAAGAGCTGTGATCAGCACTGGAGTGCCCAGTAAATAGTCATGTATCCGGTGATCAACCACTTTCTTTATAGATTATTAATTAAAGATGGAAAGGAATCATCCCCACCCCCTAGCCTGATGTGAAAATTTTACATGCCATTGGGGTTTAAAGTATTAGGCGAGCTATACCCTCACCTGTCAAAGTCAACTGGGTTGATTGCTGCAGTTCATTATTTACATGAATTTCAGAATGAAGGTTCCCACTACATTCAGAGTTGATTGAATAGACAAACTGTGTAAAATCCTCAATTAATACTAGATAATCAAGTTGGCATGCAATTAAAATTATGACCACAATGCCTATCACATTTGATTGAACATCACCGGCCAAATATAAAAATCAGCCAAGACTTATTCATACCTCCGAGGTTACAGAAGGCGTTGGGCGATGTGGTTGGCTGAGCATTGTGTGGTGGCGATGGTGAGCAGGTGAGGATCCAAACGCAGACCCAATCAGACTTGAGGGGTTGACCATTCCAGGGAGAGGGAAGCTGGGTGTCCGTGCTGAATTGTTTGACGCAGTGGAAGCCAGGGATGACGGAATGAAGGCAGAGGCATTGGATGAGGTGGACGAGGAACCAGTGTTGGTGGAGGAGGCAGCGGGAGGTGGGAGGAGGGGCTGAAGGGATGATGAGGTAGGGGGAGGTGGGAGGATGGGGAACGAGTGGTGGTGTGGGTGGTGAGAGGGGGTAGAGGGTCGTGAGCTAGTTGGGGTGGGAGTTGGGGGAGGGGCTGCCACGGCAGCAGCAACAGCCGACCCCAAGGGTGCCAAAGGATTCAGCCTCTGCTGAACTATCTTCTGGCATGCTGGAATACAAATACGTTCGATTTTAAGAAAATATTTTGAACAGGAACAGGTCAAAGACAATAATCAAAGTGAAAAAGAGTTTTCCAATGAGATTTAAAAACATAACAGAACTGGCCCAGTGATGCATAACCACAGAAAAAATTGGTACCATATGATAGCTATATTTGATAACATTTACTGAGCATTAATATAAACTCTGCCAAAACCCTGTCAGTATTCACAAAAAGAGATATAAAATATAATCCCACTCCTAATTGGACATATTTTCCAGAATGGTCACCAAAACACTCCGCTATGCGTACATTTTGGGTTCTGTTATCAGAACATGCCACTTATTTATGGAGGTAAATGATAAATATAGATTTTATAAGGATGATGTGATTTAACTAAGTCATTGATATACATAAATATAATAACCACTTCACCTAAATGCTTTTATAATGAAAGAGGCATGGTTCAAAGTCATCTATTTCTTTTGGATAGAGAAAAATGTTAACATATAAGATGCCCTATCCTCTCAGGCAGGGCCACATACATGAATATGTGCTCTGACCTTCCTCATTTTACACATTCCTTAAAAAAATCTTCAAATTTGTGGAAATATTTCATTCTTCTTGCTGGTTGCTAATTCCTTTAAGTTCATTAAAATGCTAATATTTCTAAAGAACTTCTAGATTGAGGGAAACAAAACTTTTTTTCTCATTAAAAATGTCTTAATTGTTGAAGTTAAGTCTGTGAATGTCTGAATTCACAAAGAAAATAAGAGTATTGTTACATTTAGGGACGAAATGCACTTTTGAAAAGATATTTTCTTAAATATAAAATTTAATGTGTCATATACACATCAAGACACTAGAATTAGAGAAAAAGTATATTTACACCCAAACCCCACTTAAAATAAGCCAATCTTCTAGCTATGGTAATGATATTTCCCCACAAAATACAAACAGGGGGCTTTGAACATTTACATCCAACAACTCATAACTAATTCAAAAATGAAGTTTTAGATTACATCAAGCTATTCCTAACATTTTATTCAAGACACAGTTTCTTGTAATTTCCAAGTTATAAGATAATTTCGCCTGACAGACGGCAATGCTAAAAGAGTAATCTCAATGAAAAACACAAGTGCAATGGATTAAATTCTAGGAGACAAAGTTTCTAACAAATAATTCTAAACACAATTACTATAAGAGTTTTATAACTATCCAAATAACTAACATAATTGCTCAACTTTTACTCACCATCTTGAAAAACTCTTTCTACATTAAGGCCATAAGTAGCACACGTTTCATAGTATGAACAACGTTTCAGATCTGCTGCTAGTTTACGAGCTCTAGCATCATCAATTACACGAGGGTTGTTCTCACTGATTGCATCTGAAAAGTAAATCCAGTGAATCAGTATTGTTATTATCAACTGAATAATATGAAAAAAAGTGAATCTTTACCTTAACCTGCTGACACATCATGAAAATTAGCTCAACATTAGTTGCAAAATACTAAAAAAATATTCATTCAAGTATTACTAGTTATTAAGGAGAACAACCGAAAGGTAAGGTCATTTGTGCCACCATGGATAGGTTGGTATTTGCCAAATTTGGTAAGGGCATGATGATATGGGATTATGAGAACAATTTTGGGATTGGAGGAACGGTGCAGAAAAACCCAATATTGGCATTAGCCTACTCTTAATGAAAGGCACAAAGGGGTCTAGAGTTTAAAATACCATCCAACAGACAGTGTACTCAAAGTGCTCTCACATGGCACCCCAAGTAGGGATTGGCAGATCACTGGGAAAAACATGCCAACCCTGAGATTTGAACCCTGATTCTCATGGTGGGATGCCAATATATTAGCCGCCACACTATACTAATCCCATATTCAATCAAGCAAGACCTATTTTCGCTTTATCCTTCTTGGGATTTCTACCATATTAAGTTCCACATGGCTGCCGACATTTTAATGGGTTTCTGTTTTCCCGGCATTTGTTCATGGTGAATTCTTCATAGGATTTCTACGACCTTAGCGCCACATTGCTTTAGAAATTTCAAAAAGTGTTCAACTGAAACATCAGCAGCAATGCTTAACCTGGTGGAAACCCCAAGAAGAATTCACCATAAACTTATGCCGAGAAAACATCAGATCCTTCTTCAAGCCAGATTTTGATCATAAATAAGGTATTTTCATTTAGATATAAACACATTTTGACAAGTACAAGAAACAGCATGGTGAATCATTCATTAAAGTTACCAATAATTGGAAAAGTTGATATTACAAAAAAAGACAAGAAAATTTCATGATACAGTATAGCTTGCCAATTTAGACCCACAGAATATGTCCAGAGCTTTCATCTGGACTAAGTTTGACCATTTATTATGGTAACAGGTAACTTATTAAGGAGTCAAAAGGGGTAGCCTTGCTGAATGTAATGAAAAATAAGTCTCTTTCCTATGAATGTGGCTGAAAATAATTATAACATTTCAATCATACATGAAGAATCCCAGTGAGCAATTTAAACTATGAATAAAATACATTACAATTTACATTTTCATATATAGATTGGATGAACTAAACATTTTGTAGATGGCTAATTTTTTCTTAGTGATTTTAGTTTCCATAAACCTACTGATAATGATCACAAGACCTTCAGGAAATGAAAAATTAATGAACTTTGGACAATAATATCAACGAAGGATGGCAGTAAAAGAACATGCAATTTTAAGATACACACAGGAGAAAAATGGGCGGGCAGGTTCAGAGAATAGTAAACTCACATGAAGAAAATAAATAAGAAAAAGCCATTCATAGGTTGAAAGTCTATAAATATTCATGTGGTGTCAGGATGCTTCACACTTCCATATAAGATCCATAAAAAAATCCTGAATACTTGCATGCAAAGAACTCACATGGCTAGGGAAGTTTAGGATTGAGGCACATAACAATTATGATAAATTTTTCCCACAAGTTATGGCAATGGCAATCATGAACCACTTATGGAATTGCAAGCACTGATTGCAATAAAATTTACAGCTATCTACAATCAATAATTCAGATGAAATGTGCCTCTGTTGAATAGCTTTATCAGAAATAAGTAAGCATTATGGAGTCAATCTAAGGTTCCTGGATGAGAAATAGGCAAAAGAAGTGTGTTGATACTTGTCTGTGCTCATGGATACACACATACCACATACAGTTCCATGCACATGTATTGATCTCCTTCCTTTGTATTCTTTGCGAATAGCAGATGCAATTTTTACAGCTTTGCTGAGAATTGATTAGCGCAACCTATATTTTTAAGGAGGATTTTGAAAGAACAATAGTGGCAAACTTTAACCCTCTCATTTGCCACAGATGTAAAAAATGATATTGGTTGATTGGAGAATTTTTGTATAAAGCATTAGCTGCTACCATCGTTCACATGCAAGTATATATTACTTTATCACTGAATCAGTTATTGCACAATTTATACAATCTTACTAGAGCCACTTGGCCTGCTATTTTGAACAACAACAAATCACTCCACAGTGAAACGTTACTCGTGTAGCTAAAAAGTTCAAGTAAATATTCCAAAACTTATGCGGAAATCAGTTAGAAAATGTAATTAACTCTAAAGGTACTCTTAACCATTCTACATACAAAATTTATCACTTAGCAGTCTTAAAATACACACCCTGCGTGCCAACAAGGATGAGAGGCACTTCAGCAGAATTCCGAAAATGTGCCATTTGTGTGTAATAGCTATACACAGCATGGAAGCTTGCTTCATTCTCCAAGCTGAAGACAAACACAATGGCATCCACCCAGGCAGCAAACTTGAAAAAACCAAAATAATTATAAAATCAATACAACTGATCAAGAAAGTTATACGGATAGATTTACGTTGGGAGTGGTGCATATGCATTTCAAATACTGTCGATGATGTGAAATACATTTTACATTCCATTTCATCTTTTTTCATAGAAGGAAGTTGGCATTTGACAATCAAACAACAGTATAATATTTAGAAAATTCTAAAGAAAAATCAAATTATGAGTTAGTTTTCAATTGTTTCAATTTCCAAAACTGCTAAAAGTGGATTTCCTCCTACATTATTTCACTGTTAAGTGAAAGTAATTTAAGAATGGCCCCAGTGCATTGAACAAAAATATCTCCACAGAAAAATGACATTTAACAATATAAAATGTTTCTAATTGCATACCATCAATGAGTACCAACATGAAACCAAATACAATGTTCACATCTGAATTCAATTTCAAAAAAAGCCAGTTATCCCATGAAAGATAAATGTAAAAATTATACAAGTATATTTTAAACATCCGAGGATAAATTTTGAAGAGCAAATCTTCTTCTCGCAAATTAATCAAAAGAGTAAAATGGTTAGAGGAGTCACTTTTGTGAAAGCCATTCATATCAGAAAAGAAAATACTTTTTTCTTCCACATTTATTTTATATAATTAAAAGAGTGCAAAGTAAATGCTAATTACAATACATGTGGCATGTATGAAATCTTTGTTGCTTGTTTTGCTTTAAGCATGTCTAGGTAAGCAGATTATAAAATATCATCCACATTATTCCCTCCATGAACTACAACCTTGATGAAGTGGAAGGGTTTGCGAATTCTGATTATCCCTAAAGCTGTGCTGGCCGGAGTGATGATAATTGCTACTAATATGGTCACTCATACCAGATAGGTTGAAGGATAGGAATCAGATGAAAGGTAGTCTGTGCAGTATCTGTCCCTCAGTGAGTTTGCTGCAAAGGCATTTGATCCCAGTGGGGCACGTTTTTCATCACAAGAAATCTACTCCTAGCAATACCTATGGGCAGCAGCACAGAAGATGACCAAACCAGTTTAAACAGCGACTTTCAATGTTAGACTGATGTTTAGAACAGGGACTGATGGAAAGAACAGGGAGATGGCGGGGACTACTGAAACGATAGTCATAAAGCAGAATACAGTGGACTGGAAGAGAGTAGCTATAGTATTATAAAAAGGTAGGCAGAAGGGCCATGAGCACAAAGGAAGCAAAGTGATAGGACACTACTAATAGAGGTAAAAGCTGAGCCAACAAACTTGGTCATTGCTCAGGTATACCCGCCACCAAGCAATCATAGGTTGAAATAAGTTGATAGGGAATATATGTGGGAGGAAATGGTTAAAAAAAAGAAGGTTGGGAAGTACTGGAAATACCAGTAGGAATGAAAATCAGTGGGAAATTCATAAAATCACTTAGGTGTTTGGATGGTCAAGCACGAGATGGTCAGTCAGCCAAGGGGTTGCAAGCATTGCTGAGCACATGTTAATATCAGTATGATAGGTATGGGATGAGAATCAATGTAAACATAACAAAGGATATGCTTTTATTGAGATAAAGGGAGGCTATGTAGAGCATTACAATAGAAGTTCATAAACTACATAAGGTGGAAAGCTTCCTACCTCAGTAGTGTTCAGGACTAAAATGATTACAGTAGTTGGGGCATGAGAGACATATGTATTAGCTGAAGAAGCTTTCACAAGGAAGGAATTGACAAGTGGGAATTCGAGTTAGGACGTTAAAGACTCGTTAAAACTTTGATATACGAGTATGATTTTGCACAGGGCAGAAGCATTATCACTGAAGCGAGATGATAATAATAGATTGGAGCCTTATGTAATGCGGGTGTGAGGAGGGATTGAAAAGGAAAAATGGACATACATGGACACGAAGGAAAACAACGAAAAAGCTCTAGGCATGGAGGGTGAAGTGACGGCATTGTTGAGAAAAATCCAAAGGAGGCAGGAAAGATGGCTGCAGAGCATTTTGATTGGCAATGGGATGTTGAAGAGTGTGATTGGAGGAGGACGGGGGCCAAATGAGGAAGGGGAAGGATGATGATAGGCATGTTGTATGGAATGGAGGGAGGGAATAAGTATGGGGCATTGAGCAGGGAATTACTGTAATGTCAGAAGTCAAACTGTTTTGCTAGTAGAGGCAAAATAAATGAATTATTGTTCAGCCTGCGTCCATCCAAAACCAACCTTAAACAGCAGAATACCATTGCTCAACCATAATATTAGATAATAAACCAACTTCAGTTTAGGAAAAAAAAAGGAAAATTATAGTTATCCCTAGTGATATCCCAACAAAATGAGTACAGCATGTTATGAGAAACCTGGTAGAATGACAATGGTCAAGGTACTAATTATTTCTCAATAAGAAAAGTAGATTACTCATTGAGATGAAGGACCTACATTTTTCACCCACAGGGACTGCTTATATTAAAGGTTTTGTGTAATATTGTGTTGTATTGTGTAATATTAAAATGTTAAATACGAAGTTGCATCTATATTTCATGCAAATATATGACAACCAAGTCATATGAATAATGGACAGTTAATTTGCAAACATTGTTATCAAGTAAGACTGTGGAAAAACAATACCTTGTAAACTTTGGAATCCTTACCAAATTAGAAATAATTAATCTGAAGTTGTCAAATAATCTAGAATCTATGCCTGAATGCAATTCCAGGTAACCATTTCAGTTTATTTCATTATTTTTTAAAACACAAAAGAACTATCTACTGTACATATCCCTTCAGGAAAGGTGTTCAATCAACATTTAGCACTTTTAGAATGCTAACAGAATTTGTACTTTCTGACTAATATCATCAGCAGTAAAAGGCATTATTTGATTTAGGCTTAAGCAAAGCGGGGAAGGGAATTGACAACCTGCAATTTTAAATTTTCCAATGGCAAATTAATTAACTCAGGATCAAAGAGAGGAATGGCATAGTGGATTCAAATCTGTGAAAGACTATACTCAAATTGTAAAAGGATACTTTTTAAAAGTTTATCAACTTCAATCACATTATTTACATGTGATTATGTTGATTTGTTAGTTCTATAATTTGTTTACATGTGCAGAAAAACTTGCAGCTAGATGAGAAGGAGGCAAAATTTGATTTAGTTAATCCAAATTCAGTGAAAGATTTGATAATTAATCCGTCCTCAACAACATGCTACATAATGTCAAACTAGGAACTGTTACTCGCACCTAAATCCTCCAATGACTATTTATCTCATTTCAAAGGGAACCAAGAAATGTAGGCATGAAGAACTACACTTCTTTCTAAAAAAATTGCTATAGAGACTTTTCTGCAGAGAGATCTTTCAAAGTAAAGTCATTAGGGTTCTTACTAGCACTAGATTCCAGACAGATTCTAATTTCGAGGTGGAGTAGCCACTCAAAATCTATAAATATATATTTTTTTAATAAATATTTTTGTACTATTTATTCTCTCTGAAAATCAGATTGTGCCAATACATCTGGCATTCCTAACAAACAAGGGATAGCATAGAGAGAAAATTAACAGAAACCTTTTAAGAACCTTGCACTTTTAAATTACAGCACTGTGGTTATTACTTTCACTAATAAAACATTACTTACATTATGTGCAAGGTGCACAACATTATGCAGAAGGGTATGCCATAGATGTAAAGGTATGTGCATTGCAACCACACACATTAATTGCTGTAGATCATATTTGTTCTTCGACCATATCAGCCCAATTATAAGCTGCTGTATTTGGTTGTAATTTGTCAAGAAAAAAAAATCAATGGTAGACTTAACTTCAACCCGCGGGGAAAATTCTTCAGTTTCTTTAAGGGTTTTGCATTGCAATATGAAGAACTGCTGTATATATTATCTTCCATTCTAATTAAATAGAGTTCCCATACATTTTATTGGATACTTATCATTTAAATGAACCTACCACTTCACAGCAAGCATTTAGGTTGTCTATGATAAGTAAACAAATTTTGAAGATTTAGTTTGCCAGTTTTTGATGAGCAACTGTTCAAATTCCCACCCACAGTATCAATAACACAAATATGGACAGAGCTTTTCTATAGATCTGAGCTATGACTGTAGATGTGATTATAAAAAGAGAAATACAACATGAACATAGGTAACTGGTACATGATGGAGGATTGAAAAGTTAAATGTGGTATACTCACGACATTCTCGGCCCACGTCCCTAGCATACAATATCATTTTGATATGTAATTACACTGATATGAGAAGAAACTATGACAAGAGATGTTGACATCTCTTATTTTACTCAATTAAGAATTTCTTCAGAATTGCTTTCAAAATCTGAATAAAGGACAATAATAATCATGGTGGCAATGGGAAACCACAGAGCTTCTACCATGCCTATTGACCTCCTTATGGACTTCTCCAGAGAAAGAATGAACCGCATTAAGAGCAACAGTATCGCAGGCTAGCTGAAGTGTTTTTTTGCCTACGTACCATTGGACAAAACCTTTAAATATTAATTATATTGGATCATCTGAATGCATCTTCAATCTTCAGACTAACAGGCTTGAGTGATTAGAATAAGAATATGGAACGTTATTGGTAATTTTAAAATAATTACTCAATGCTTATGAAGAACTTATTGCCAGTATTTCTCACTCAAACCTAGCAAAAATGCAATGCATAAAGTATTCCACCAAAAAACTCAGAACTTTTTTTCCACAGTGAAAAATGACTTTCAAATCAAAATTTCTAATTCAAATTTAAAAAAAAATCAGCGGAAAAAATCACAGCTATCTAGTAAATATATAGTCGAGTATTTAAAACGTATAAAAGAAAACATCCACTGAGCTGCAAGCAATTGTAAAAAAAATTGTTTTCAGAGAGAAAAAAATACATGCTAAAAAAATTATTCAAGTCAATTTAATTACATAATATGAACATCCACATATCAATCACAAAATTACCAATTTCATGGTTATGCTATCCTAAAATCAAGGGAATTTGCCAATGGGCTGTTATGTAAATACGAGAAGAATTGTAATAATGAGCACTCAGTACGTGATATTTCAGCTTATTTGAACACTCATTATATCAGGATTTATTTAAAAATTTATGTTTCCGAGATTTACATCTAAACAGAATAAATGGCTTTCTTCCTACACAAACGGATCACTGAATAAAATCAGGTAGTGCATTTGCTTTGACTGTGGTAGACTCTTTTATGCTGCAATTAATAATTAAGACCAACTAAAAAAACAGGAAACATGCACTAGGGTTCCATGCATGACTTGGGAGGTTGTAAAAGAAGATGGCTTGTGCTTAAACCAAGCATCATAATGGAGGTCCTATACATAAGACACGGCATCTGAGACTGCTCAATTTAAGGAATGAGGGACATTACCCAACAGCTTCTTTGAACAAAGAACAGGAATGCATAATAGCAACTCTATGCCAATCATTTTTGCAACTGAGATAATTCCTCGGATATGTATATTAGTGGATGGTCCTGCTGAAGTTATTGTTAAGGCAATACCACTGTTTCTTCAAATGCATCTTAGTCAAATGCACCGGTAGGTTTGATAACAGTTTCTGGTGTGACATGGTGGAAATCCCTCAAGATGAAAGAAGACATTTTGCTTTTTGAAATTAAACGTTATATTTACCCTATGTTTAATCACAATGTAACACCTGAAGATGTTACACTGTAACGAAACCTAGGTCTTGAATAAAAATTGGTACGTGGAAAAGCTAAGTGTCTATCATTATAAAGATTGAATAACTGACTTTAACCACATGGACTGCGGTATTGCATTTGCATGACTGAAACTTTATCACCTCCTGCGTGCATGAATGGTTAAATCGACAGAATATCTTGTACCTCTAAATCCCTTCCGGATTCGCAGCGTCAAGAAGATACAACCTCGGTATCTGGCTAACCTGGCTAAAGTGCTTGGTCAGTAATCTAGGTATGTACACTGTTTCATATCCCGGTTGAGATGAGCGTTAGCTTGTTTTCTACTGCAAAGTTCATTGCATTTGCAAAACTGTTTCTCCTCTCACCTGCGCTTCTGGGGGACCGCCTTCGTCCCGAATGAGCAACAGGTGGGATTGCCCATCCACCACAACCTCCTTCTTGAATCGTCCACCTTCAGGCGACTCCTCCTGCATGTAGGAGCCCGTGAGGTAGCGATGAACAAGTGCAGATTTGCCCGAGGAGAGAGAGCCGAGAATTCCAAGGCGGAGGTCTGGCACATTGCGGCTCAGTGTCCACTCTTGACTGTTTACGAATGAATCTGAAGCGAATGAAGCGAGATGATAAAATGTGAAAAAACAAAAGAAAAAAAGTAAAACAAATGATTATTGTACACAAACTTTCTTCCTGCTTCGTTTAATAAATATCTACAGTCAATGGGTTTTGTGACATCTTTCATTGTTCTGGAATGGGCAGGCAAGTATATCTTTTATGCTTAACCCGTGCATAACACTGGGCTTCACATACCCCCCCTTGGGAAATGCATAGTTTACAGTATGGCTGGAATTCCTTTCAAGTGCCCTCGTGGGAAACGTGGAAAGGGTCTAACTGGCTTTGAGAGTTCTTCAAAAAGGAAATGATGCATGAAATATGAAGACTAATTATCATATATATATATATGTGTGTGCGGGGGACGTGGTAGTCCAGGGGTAGAATGCTGGAATACTGACTGGAGAGCCCAGGTTTGATTGCCAGGCAAGCCTCTCTGGGCACCTGCAGCTCTGCCCAAGCTATGTGATTTTCCAGGAACCAGATCTAAATGGTTTACTATGGCAACTTTCAGTCACCTATGAACTACGGAATCATTTACTGGGGAGCATCACCTGGCTTCCATAGAGTTTTTATAACTCAAAAAAGATTTTATTAGGTGTAGAGCAAAAATGCCCCATTGGAAAACCTCATTTTAAAAAAATTGAAAAATCTAACTTTAGCTTTTCTGTACATTGGTTACTTATGTATGTAAAGGATAATATGAAACAACTAATCACCTATGCTCAAGTGCATGGGTATAATACTCGGCAGGGTGTTGAAGTAGATTCGTTTTGCCACTCTTCTGCTATGTATAATAAGAATCCCTTGCATGTGGCCATCAAAATTTTCAACTATCCACCACCAGGCATAATATCTGCTCCTCCTAGGAGTACATTTAAGAAATACCGCTGGCATATTCTGATAGATAAATGCTATTATAGTGTGGAAGAGTTTCTGGAGTCTTTGGAACACTGAAACAGCTGATTGTTTGTTCTCAGACTGGTCCTATATTTTACCTGGTGAAGTCCTGGCACCAATATAAATTTACTCGCTTAATAGCCTTGGCAGAAATTATGCCTATTAACTTTAACTTGAAATGAAAAATATCACATACGAGTATTATTAGTCTTTTACTTAGAACTTTAATTAAAAAATATGGTTTTGAGTATATTCAAGAGCAATGAAGGAATTGTAATCAAGAGTTCAAGACATTCATAATTTACTGTGTACATCTTTCACTGAATAACCAGGCAGTTTGCAATAGTGTTAACACTAATGTTCAATAAACAAATTTTATCAGAAGAATTAATGCTGCCACTGTAATTTGTCAACCCAATCCTTTCTAAATAACTAAAATATCACCATGAATCATTCAGAACTAATAAGGAATTACTTTTCTCCAATTAAAGCATTGAATTGTGATAAGCAAGCGGAGGAAGGAATGGAAAAATTTGTAAATATATTTGCCAACATTGCTAATAGAGTCGTTATGTTTATTGCCAACTTGGTGAAATAACTGCACACAACTCCTTCATAACCGAATTCCACAAATTAATTTTTAGCCGTGCTTACAATCCTACTATGTCTCTAACTTACAGTGTATCCATGAGATGCAGTCACATACACTGATAAGTTCATTTTAAAAAATTATTTATAAATAAATACTTGGTAAGCGCATAAGGTATTTAGAAGTCAATAATGCATTTTCACATATCACCAATTATTATCATTCAATATCCTTTTCCTTTCAATTATCAAGCAACACATGTCCAGCTATCCTGTTATTGTTCTTGCACTCATTGACACCCATCCCATGAGTTACGTGCATATCTTGCTAGATTAATATTCTTGTTGGATGCCAAATGATTTCTTATTTTATCCAGTAATTCCCCGACCTCAGTGGCATTATAACCAATCTTAAAAGGAACCTTAACCTGATTTTATTGACATACCGCCATCTCCCTTGCAAAAGCTTGGTTATATGCAAACACTCCTGATTCCAATCACATTCCCTCATTATTGTAACATGCAAAAGACAATGCATGCCCCAAAAGACTACAGCTGTATTCATTCCTTGAAAAAAATGATAATTTGAACTTTTATAAAACTACCAAAAACGTTTCCCGAGTATGAATAATTAGGAAAGTATGTGGTTAGTACAAATAATGTACTCAGTGCAAAGAGAGAGAATTGCCTTAGCATAACCTTTTGCTCTTTAAAAAAATATGGGTCCTGTGTATTGAGGATTGAAATATGTAAGGAACAAAAGTTCCCCACCATGTTATGTATTTACCATAATTGCCTTAGATCACCATCTATATAACCTCAAGAAACCCAAAAGAGATCCACGAGAAATACTTCAGCTTTCAGTAAAGCCACATATTTTAACTGATGATGGAATTATAGAAGGTAGCACAAAGGAACTGAAGGTTTGTGACAAGGGCTCCTCACAGTGAAGATTCTCTACACCCAATTCCTTCTACAAACAATAGGGCCAGTATGAAGAATAAGAAAAACCGACTCACCTTATAAATATGCACCTTTCATCTTATTGATGCATGGCAAATAGATCAACCACTTAGTCCAATAAAATTCCCTTCTAGCTACATTGTGCACAATCCTTAAAATTTTCTTTCCAGCGTGTGGTGCCATGTCAAGCATTATAATAAATAATCGCCACATAAAGGCAATTTTCTTTTAAGTGTGAATGTGGAAAGTCAACTTAAATTTTCATCGGTTTTTATGTCATTGAAATCTTTTTGTTGCAAACATTCCCTACATAATTCATTTGACATATTGAACGCCTATTGCTGGATAATCTATTACTGACTAAGTACCCATTTCTACAGATTATTTGACATTTTCCCAAAAAGAAATAAACTTTCTGGCCCAGGTCATGACTTCAACATATAGTAAGGATTCTCTCCAGGATTTTGGGAGACACTGGATTAAACTTTGCATAACTAACAATTGTCACAATTTCAGCAATGAAAAATATTCTCAAAGGCCTCCAATCAAGCCTTAGGCGAGAATCGAGGTACACATTACTGGAATGAAACAAAGGAGAGAGGCAAATCAGATGCATGATCCATATATGCACTATGTCCTAGTAAGGGCACTCTTGGCAACAAGTCCTTATGCCAGTGAAATTACTTGAGCTATGGCCAAAAACTCAAGGAGTCAACACTGAGGGAATCTGGAAGCAGCAATTAGAACTCCTTGAGTAAGTGCATTAAAAGGTTAAGGGTCAAGGTGCCCTTGAAGGAAGTCCATTGGATATAGTTTAAAAATAAACGAAACCAATGTGCCTATAGGAACATAAGTCACATCACATAACTTCTCTTGGTAGGTAATGTAACAGAATAAAATACTACATTAGTTCAACACTATCATACACAAATCAATTAAACGTGCTTCATGCACTGCCGACTGAAATCATAAAACAGCCATTATACTGTAAATAAGGGTTTTTACTGAATTTTTCTTCGTTTGAGTATTGCCATCATTTAAGGGAAATAGGCCGCGATGGTACAAATAAAAGGATTAAATAAAATACTTACTTTTATCCTTAAGAATGCTTAGAAATTGTAATAAACTGAATACATCCCTTTAAATAGGTTACGAGAAATGGGACCCAAATTACAGAAGCCATAGGAAAACGGCTAACCGTGCAACGGTATTTATAGAACAAAATATGACTGCTAAACCATATGAGTGTTCATCTACCGATATTTCTACTACTAATAAATGATCATTAATGAATGAAATATATTACCGAATAGTCGTGCGAAAAGTAAAATGGGGTAAAAACAAATAATTAAGATTAGCAGATACAGAAATGCCGTCGTACTAACATGCGTTAATCACCCGACTACAAACAAAAAAAAACTGTCATTGCTAATCCATCGAGGAGAATTTTACCTGAATTCGCATCAGCAAAAAGTTTAAACTGACTAAGATAAGTCCGTAGCTACTACTAGAACGAAGACACATCCACCTGCTTGGCACGATTCATTCGAGTAGTCATATCCCATAAAAGGAAAAGGCATTACCACCTACGCCTGACTTCCGCTGAGGGTACGCACCATACATAATAGTCACGTCGTTAATGTGGGACCATCTCAGATCCCCACCATTCGTTAAAACAGAACCCAATGTACGCTGATAACCGAATTACCAGGGCCGTCGATATTGTAGACAACGGAACTACCAAAGGCAGCAGACGAAGGATTAAAGAATGACAATAAAAAACATATGAAATATATAGAATGACAAGGGCAGTAATGCAGTAAAATTTACTTCTCCCGGAAAATACAAATCATTATAAGCACAATATTGCCACATTCCTATATACTCGATGAATAACTTAAAATTGCGATCATTCTGGAGTGGGATAACTGCCCTCATTATCATAATGGCAACACAACTAATCTAATATGATGACTGTTTGTTCCTAAGTAATTAATCATATTAAGAAGCTGTCAATCGATCTGATCAATTGCACATGATCAACTGCCAGGTCACGCAGTTGACAGTTGGCGGTTACACTAACGATGCACTTCCACCAATCCCTCAAGTTAGAGAAATCACGGCTTCACCCAACGATCAGGCAGATACGAAGCACAATACAACCACGTGGAGTGCTTATCTCACCTTCAATGCAGACGACGTGATCTCGAACTTGCTGGGCCACCATGGGATCCGGCACCAGGTCTATGAGGTCGTATATTGCGTAAATTGATGGATGCACGCTTTCAAAGCGTTGTATTTCGTGGCGAATGGCCAGGGAATGGCCTGCCGACGGCGATGAGTTCATCTCGTCGTCTCCTGCATTACCAGACAACGCCACTGCCTCCCGCTTTACTGTTTACGACGCAACTCCGCCCACCGATGATGAACCGACGTCCCCAAACATGGCGCCTATTGTACCTAAAGGGCGCGTTTAATTTTCAAGCTAAGGAAACTTGACCCTGTGGCCAGGGCACTCGCTCCACACACACATGTGAAATGAAGACTTATCATAAGCATCAGCTACTGACAGATACTGACACGACCACTACAAACACATAATGTAGGTCGACCGTACACAATGATCCATCAAACGGCAGTCGATATTACACTCTGCCACCTGGTAGACAGAACTTGAGTCTCCATAGAAGGAGAAAAGAAAACAGTTGAATGATGTAACTTGGTATATTTTGGAAAGGAAAACTTGTGTTAGTCACCGCCAGGGCGGCACTACATTTTATGAGGCCGCCAAGTTGTCACCGATGTCTTCACCATATGGGGAGGAAAAGAGAAGTAGGTCTGCTCTTTTCACTGCGGATTTTGCTCAGCGTTGAATTCACGTCCTTATGGCAACACTAGTTGCCCTTTTTCGAACGGTATTCTTACTTTTATGCTTAAATCTACCAAAACATTATATTGCTTTCATGATGATTGAAGTATTACATCTCGGGTTGACTTTCGGTTTTAGGAGCTCGTTAACGCAAAAAATGTTATTGAAAGCATTTAAGCACCACACGTAAATTTTAATGTTTCTATGCGACTTCATATTTCCGATGACAGATATAAAATGAATTAGGTCATTTTCCCCTGAACATGCCGTATGTGTAATTGGGAATATTATTGAAAAGCCAATTAATGCTGTAATACCTATTTTGTAAGCATATTGAAGACCCTTAATTAGTTTTCCGGAACCAGGGAAAACCGAATACAATCTTTTTCTCTCCAAACTATGAATTCGTTGACAACCATCCACATAAGGGAAAGAGACGAAAGGAAAAGAAAAATACCCTTGACAGAGGGAGTTCTAAAGGCTTTAGGTGTGCATCGACATCTGTGGTCATTTTGCACCACTGTGAAAACGTTTAAAACCGCATTCCACATTTAATATATATATATATATATATATATATATATATATATATATATATATATATATATATATATATATATTTATTTATTTATTAAATGTGGAATGCGGTTTTAAACGTTTTCACAGTGGTGCAAAATGACCACAGATGTCGATGCACACCTAAAGCATTATATATATATATATATATATATATATATATATATATATATATATATATATATATATACACACACACACACACACTCGTATATATATATATATATATATATATATATATATATATATATATATATATATATATATAAAATATCTTCGAAATGGAACGCTCTTCGGCGACGCACAAATATAGTATATAAAAACACAGATGTAGATTTTTAGAATATAGAGACACAAAGAAAGGACACTCACAATTTGTTATTTGACGTTTCGACAGCACGGCTGTCGTCTTCAGCAGACGACAGCCGTGCTGTCGAAACGTCAAATAACAAATTGTGAGTGTCCTTTCTTTGTGTCTCTATATTCTAAAAATCTACATCTGTGTTTATATATATATATATATATATATATATATATATATATATATATATATATATATATATAATGTATAACACTTAGCACTAGTGGACACAGACAAAAACACAGAAACACACAAAAAAAGAGACTCACTATTTTTCGAATTTTCGGTGGTCGTTGCCACCTTTATCAAGGAGGAGAGGGACAGAACTGAAGGGAATACGAGGGCTGGAGCGATGGATGGAAGGGGAAGGTAGGGAGGGAATTCCGAAGGGACGGGTTTGGAGGGGCAGCGTTAGAAGGGAGGGGAAAATGTAGAAGGTGATGGGGGTGGAAGGGGGATGAAAATATAATTAGAACAAGGTAATTAGTGCCTAATATTGATTCCTGGCCAGTTCCAGGACTCCAAAAGCTGGCCTGGAATCAATATTAGGCACTAATTACCCTGTTCTAATTATATTTTCATCCCCCTTCCACCCCCATCACCTTCCATCCATGACGCAGAGGAAGACAGCTTAGGTCTTCTTAACGTAAGTCTTAGGGGAACGGGGAGTCCGGATGGGCAGTGCTAGGAAGAGTGTAAGGCAGGGTTGCCCATTATCACCGTTGCTGTTCAACCTGTATACAGAGTAGTAGTAGTAGTAGTAGTATTTTTGTTTATGGGGTGCATCGACGGCTGAGGTCATTTTGCACCACGTCGAAACTTTTAAAAACCACAGTTAAGGTTTAATAAATAAATAAATAAATAAATATATAGATAAATATTAAAAACAAATGACATCGACAAGAATAAAAATACCACGGCTAAAGTTGCCTCATTAGGCCAGTTTCCTTTAAAAATAATAAAACCTTGCTTAAAGAGTTGGGGTCATCTCCTAATATTTGTTTCAAATCTCCCCTTACATGAAACTTTTCTCTAGCCCTTATATATTTTTGGCACTGCGTAAGAATATGTTTCATTGTAAGGGGCACGTCGCACTCATTGCAGCGCGGTTGCACTTTTCCCTCCGTGAAGAGGTACGAGTGTGTGAGGGCAGAGTGCCCTATCCTCAAACGCGTAATCGTGACCTCTTCCCTCCGATTCTTTCGGATTGAAGAGGGCCATGCCGAAACAACCGGTTTTATCTCCCTAAGTTTATTATTTATAAGGGACCGCCAGGCTTCTTTCCACTGGTTTAGGACATTGTGCCGCAAAGCGGCCTTTATGTCCTCCACCGGTACCAAAGAATGATCGCACTCATTTTGGTCCAGGGCTTCCTTCGCTGCTTTGTCGGCTTTTTCGTTGCCAGGTATTCCCACATGACCAGGAATCCACATAAAGGATACCCTGGTCCCCTTTCTCTGAAGGGATAAGAGGCTATGGTGGATCTCTTGGACTATCGGGTGCATTGATGAGAACGCCGATATGGATTTTAAGGCGCTCAACGAGTCCGAACAGATGAGAAAAGAGCCGTTATGGTCGTTTAGTTGTTTTAGGGCGGTTCTTATGGCTGACATTTCGGCTGTGAATATACCGCAAAGCGTGTTCAATCTTTCCCTCACGACTCCATGGTAGCGGGAGACGACCGCATAAGCACATGCGGACTCCGACTTCGACCCATCGGTGTAGACCGGTACGAAGTCCGGGTGCGATCCGAGGAAGGCGTTAAAGAGTCCTTGGTATTCTGACTCGGTCGTGAACGCTTTACAGTGCGCATGAGGCAACGACTTCATATCCGGCTTTGGTGTTAGCCAAGGAGGATGTTTAGCATAGGCAACAGGGCACGCTTGAGGTAAGGTAAAATTGAGTTCCTGGATAAAATCAGTAAAACGAACGGCCAAGGGCCTAGTTGCCCTTCTTCGCCTGTTAAATATATCTAAAAATCTTGGTTTAAAAAGAATGTTAAAACATGGGTGCTTGGTCACGGATAAAACTTTACAGGCATAATTTCCCATCAAAATCAACCTTCGGGTTGCTAACGAGGGTTCACCTGCGTCAGCAAGTAGGCTTGGGACTGGGCTGGTTCTAAATGCCCCAGTGGCCAAACGTATCCCGGCATTGTGGACACACGTCAGGGGTCTCAAATAGGACTCTCGTCCTGACGAGTATATTATAGAACCGTAGTCCAGCTTCGAACGGACCAAGCCTCGATATAATAAAAGCATGGTGGAGCGATCTGCTCCCCATTTGGAGTGGGTTAAAAACCTTAGGATGTTTAGGGTCTGGCGACACCTCTCCCGTAACACCCGTATATGCTCCCGCCAATTTAGTTTTTTGTCCAGGATCATGCCGAGAAAACGGACGGACTCAACAAATGGGAGATTTCTGCCCAGAAGGCATAAGGTCGGTGTAATGTGGTGTCCGCGAAGACGGTGGAAATGAACACATTTCGTTTTCTCCGTGGAGAAGCGAAACCCGTTCCTTCGCGACCACTCTCCCAGTTTGTTCAAGGTGACCTGGGCTTGCCTGGAGGCGTATGACAGTCTTGTAGAGCGGCAGAAAATAGCCAGGTCGTCGACAAATAGCGATGCCATCACCGGGGCATTGATGCATTCCGTGACGTCGTTGATTGCGATGGCGAACAACGTCACGCTCAGCACTGATCCCTGAGGTACACCGTTCTCCTGGGTGTAGGATCGGGATAAATGATTGCCCGTCCTTACTCTAAAAAGGCGGTTTGTTAAAAAAGTTTTAATAAATATGGCCATATTGCCCTTAAAACCCCACTTTTGCAACGTGTTTAAAATCTTTCGTCGCCACGCACTGTCGTAGGCGTTCTCGAGGTCGAAGAAGACTGCTACGACGTGTTGGCGTAACAGAAAGGCTTCCTGGATGAAATTATCAGTGCGCACCAGATGATCTGTCGTGGACCTCTCACGCCGGAAGCCGCACTGAGCGTCGAAGAGGAGGTGTCGTCTCTCCAGGCACCAAACGAGACGTCGGTTAACCATTCTTTCCATCACCTTGCACAGGCAACTGGTGAGAGAGATGGGCCGATAGCTGTTCGGGTCGTTCTTGTTCTTACCCTGTTTCGGAACGGGTATCACCAGGGACTCCCGCCATGAATTCGGGAAACTACCCTCAATCCACAATTGGTTCAGGGTATTGAGGACCTCCCCCAGCGCTGACTTCGGAATATTCCGAAGAAAGGCGTTGTGGATCTGATCCATTCCCGGTGAGGTGTTATGGGAGTCCGTGATAGCGGACTCGAGTTCCCATGGCGAGAATGGCTCATTGTATGCTGCAGGATTTCCAGCTTCGCGAAAATTGAGAGGGACTCTCTCGCATTGCCTCTTGAAGTTTGCGAAGTTGGCGTCATATAATTCATCACTGCTGCTGGCCTCGAATTGCTTGGCGAAGGTGTCGCTTATTTCTGGGGGTGAAGTCACCACCCGTCCAGCAACAAGCAGTGGCGAGATGACGAAGGAGCCCTTGGACCCAGAGATTTTTTTTGACTTTATCCCATACCTGCGAAAGTGGGGTTCTCTGGTTAATAGTAGAGACGTACTCTATCCAGGAAGCCCTCTTGGCCTGCTTCACCGCCTTCCGGGCTCGCGCTCGTAGGTGGCGGTAGGCTGCCAGGTTTGTTGCCGTGGGGTATTTCTTAAAAATATTCAACGCTTTTTTCCTCGTCCGGATCGCCCTGTCGCATTCCTCGTTCCACCAAGGGACGGGTGCTCGATGAAGGGTGCCAGACGTGCGAGGAACACTTTCGGTAGCTACGGCTACGAGCGTTGAAGTCAGTGTCTCGACATTTTGCAACGCGTCTAGACTTGCGTCATGTTTAAAATGAAAATTGTTCCTAAAAAGCGACCAGTCGGCACGGCTGATACGCCAGTTTTCCGGAGGTCTGAAGGTGTTTGGCGAACGGTCTACTTTCTCGAGTAGAAGAGGAAAGTGGTCACTCCCACAGAGATCGTTGTGGACGATCATCTTCAGCTTCGGGGCTAGGCTTCTCGAGCATATGGCAAGATCTATTGCTGAAAATTCCCCTGTGAAGCTGTTGAAGCGAGTTTTTTCCCCGCTATTTAATAAAAACAAATTAAAATCCTCAATAAAATTCGATAAAATTCGGCCTCTCCTATTGCTTGGGGTGGATGGGCCTCCCCATAGTGGGTCATGGGCATTAAAATCGCCCATCAAAATAAATGGACGAGGTAGCTGACGGACAAGGGCTTCTAAGTTAAAACGAGTTACCGGTGCACCCTCCGGCAGATAGACGTTGCATAACGTCATCGTAGTAGTAGTTTTAGGGGTTTGTAGGGTGCGTCGACAACTATGGTCATTTTGCACAACTGTCATAACGTAAAACTTATGTTCCTTTTAAACTAGGAGTAAGTAAACAAATAAATACGAATAAATATATAAATAAATAAAATAAACAAAAAAAAAGGAAAATGCTAAAATCAAAAGCATTAAAATTATGATCTCCAAAGCTAAAGCTGCCCCATTAAACCAGTATACCTTAAAAAACTTAAGACTCGGTTAATAGACCCAGAGTCATCCCCTAAAATATTTCTTAAGTCTCCCCTTATCTTCAACATGTCTCTGGCCCTTAGGTATGTTGTACATTCCGTCAGGATATGTTTTATCGTCAGGGGTTGGAAACACTCATTGCAGCGGGGCCGTTCGTTTACCTCCGCAAAGAGGTACGAATGAGTGAGGGCAGAGTGTCCTATTCTCAGGCGCGTAATCATGACCTCTTCCCTCCGAATGTTCCGGATGGAAGAGGACCATGGTGAAACGACCGGTTTTATTGCCCTGAGTTTATTATTTTGCAGAGACTGCCAAGTCTCCTTCCACTGATGCAGGACCGAGTTCCGCAAGGCGGCCTTTACGTCCTCCATTGGAACCAAGGTGGAGTCGGTCTCGGGTTGTCGAAGGGCATCCTTCGCTGCCTGGTCAGCTTTTTCGTTACCTCTTATGCCGACGTGACCAGGAGTCCATATAAAGGAGACCCTGTTCCCCTTTCTCTGAAGGGACAACAGGGTATAATGGATCTCCTGGACTATCGGGTTCACAGGTGCAAAGACCGATAAAGATTTTAGGGCGCTCAACGAGTCTGTGCAGATGAGGAAAGAGCCATTGCTTTCTTTTATTTCTCCTACGGCCGTCCTTATGGCTGACAGCTCGGCTGTGAAAATGCTGCAAGAAGTGTGCAGTTTTTTCCTCACGACTCCATGGTAGTGGGACACGACCGCATAGGCACATGCAGATTCTGACTTTGACCCGTCGGTGTAGACTGGGACAAAGTCAGAAAGTGAGCTGAGGACGGCACTGAAGAGCTGCTGGTATTCGGAATCGGTCGTCTTGGCTTTGCGGCGTGCACTGGCAATGAGTTTAATATCCGGCATTGGTGTTAACCAAGGCGGATACTTAGCATAGGAGACGGGGCATATTTGAGGAAATGTAAAATTTACCTCATTAATAAAATCATTAAAACGAACGGCAAAGGGCCTAGTTGCCCTTCTCCGCCTGTTAAATAAGTCTAAAAACCGTTGGTTAAAAACTATGTTAAAACAAGGGTGGATTGTCTCTGACAAAATTTTACAGGCATAGTTGCCCATTAAAATCATCCTGCGGGTTTCCAACGGAGGCTCCCCTGCGTCTGCAAGTAAGCTTGGGACTGGGCTTGTTCTAAATGCCCCGGTGGCCAACCGTATCCCAGCATTGTGGACACATGTGAGTGGTCTCAAGTAAGACTCTCGTGCTGAGGAATACACTATGGAACCATAGTCCAGTTTGGATCGCACCAAGCCTCTGTACAATAAAAGCACGGTGGTGCGGTCTGCTCCCCAAGTGGAGTGAGTTAAAAACTTTAAAACGTTGAGGGTTTGGCGACACCTCTCGCGTAACACGCGGATATGCTCCCGCCAGTTCAGCTTTTGGTCCAGGATCATGCCGAGAAAGCGGACGGACTCCACAAATGGAAGAATCCTACCCAACAGGGTTAGGGTCGGGGTAACGTGGTAACCGCGAAGACGGTGAAAGTGCACGCATTTCGTTTTCTCCATGGAGAAACGAAATCCGTTCTTTCGCGACCACTCTCCCAGTTTGTTTAGAGTCACCTGGGCTTGCCTGGAAGCGTTTGGCAGTCGTGTCGACCGGCAAAATATGGCTAGGTCGTCCACATAGAGCGATGACATCACCGGGGCATTGATGCATTCCACCACGTCGTTGATGGCGATGGCAAATAACGTCACGCTCAGTACTGAACCCTGGGGTACCCCGTTCTCCTGTGTAAAAGATCGGGATAAGTGCTTCCCAGTCCTTACTTTAAAATGGCGGTTAGTTAAAAAATTTCTGATAAATAGGGCCATGTTGCCTCTAAATCCCCACTTGTGGAGCGTGTTGAGGATTCACCATCGCCACACACTATCATAGGCCTTCTCCAGGTCGAAGAAGACTGCTATGACGTGTTGACGGTGGAGAAAGGCTTCTTGGATGAAGTTCTCAGTAGTAGTAGTTTTAGGGGTTTGTAGGGTGCGTCGACAGCTATGGTCATTTTGCACCACTGTCATTACGTAAAACCTATGTTCCTTTTAAACTAGGAATAAGTAAACAAATAAATACGAACAAATATATAAATAAATAAATTAAACACAAAAAAAAAAAAAAAAAAGGAAAATGCTAAAATCAAAAGCATTAAAATTATGAGCTCCAAAGCTAAAGCTGCCCCATTAACCCAGTATACCTTAAAAAACTTAAGACTCGGTTTATAGACCCAGAGTCATCCCCTAAAATATTTCTTAAGTCTCCCCTTATCTTCAACATGTCTCTGGCCCTTTCGTATGTTTTACATTCCGTCAGGATATGTTTTATCGTCAGGGGTTGGAGGCACTCATTGCAGCGGGGCTGTTCTTTTACCTCCGCAAAGAGGTACGAATGAGTGAGGGCAGAGTGTCCTATTCTCATGCGCGTAATCATGACCTCTTCCCTCCGAATGCTCCGGATGGAAGAAGACCATGGGGAAACGACCGGTTTTATTGCCCTGAGTTTATTATTTTGCAGAGACTGCCAAGTCTCCTTCCACTGATGCAGGACCAAGTTCCGCAAGGCGGCCTTCACATCCTCCATTGGAACCAAGGTGGAGTCGGTCTCGGGTTGTCGAAGGGCATCCTTCGCTGCCTGGTCAGTTTTTCGTTGCCTCTTATGCCGACGTGACCAGGAGTCCATATAAAGGAGACCCTGTTCCCCTTTCTCTGAAGGGACAACAGGGTATAATGGATCTCCTGGACTATCGGGTGCACAGGTGCAAAGACCGATAAAGATTTTAGGGCGCTCAACGAGTCGGTGCAGATGAGGAAAGAGCCATTGCTTTCTTTTATTTCTCCTAGGGCCGTCCTTATGGCTGACAGCTCGGCTGTGAAAATGCTGCAAGAAGTGTGCAGTTTTTTCCTCACGACTCCATGGTAGTGGGACACGACCGCATAGGCACATGCAGATTCTGACTTTGACCCGTCGGTGTAGACTGGGACGAAGTCAGAAAGTGAGCTGAGGACGGCACTAAAGAGCTGCTGGTATTCGGAATCGGTCGTCTTGGCTTTGCGGCGTGCACTGGCAATGAGTTTAATATCCGGCATTGGTGTTAACCAAGGCGGATACTTAGCATAGGAGACGGGGCATATTTGAGGAAATGTAAAATTTACCTCATTAATAAAATCATTAAAACGAACGGCAAAGGGCCTAGTTGCCCTTCTCCGCCTGTTAAATAAGTCTAAAAACCGTTGGTTAAAAACTATGTTAAAACAAGGGTGGATTGTCTCTGACAAAATTTTACAGGCATAGTTGCCCATTAAAATCATCCTGCGGGTTTCCAACGGAGGCTCCCCTGCGTCTGCAAGTAAGCTTGGGACTGGGCTTGTTCTAAATGCCCCGGTGGCCAACCGTATCCCAGCATTGTGGACACATGTGAGTGGTCTCAAGTAAGACTCTCGTGCTGAGGAATACACTATGGAACCATAGTCCAGTTTGGATCGCACCAAGCCTCTGTACAATAAAAGCACGGTGGTGCGGTCTGCTCCCCAAGTGGAGTGAGTTAAAAACTTTAAAACGTTGAGGGTTTGGCGACACCTCTCGCGTAACACGCGGATATGCTCCCGCCAGTTCAGCTTTTGGTCCAGGATCATGCCGAGAAAGCGGACGGACTCCACAAATGGAAGAATCCTACCCAACAGGGTTAGGGTCGGGGTAACGTGGTAACCGCGAAGACGGTGAAAGTGCACGCATTTCGTTTTCTCCATGGAGAAACGAAATCCGTTCTTTCGCGACCACTCTCCCAGTTTGTTTAGAGTCACCTGGGCTTGCCTGGAAGCGTTTGGCAGTCGTGTCGACCGGCAAAATATGGCTAAGTCGTCCACATAGAGCGATGCCATCACCGGGGCATTGATGCATTCCACCACGTCGTTGATGGCGATGGCAAATAACGTCACGCTCAGTACTGAACCCTGGGGTACCCCGTTCTCCTGTGTAAAAGATCGGGATAAGTGCTTCCCAGTCCTTACTTTAAAAAGGCGGTTAGTTAAAAAATTTCTGATAAATAGGGCCATGTTGCCTCTAAATCCCCACTTGTGGAGCGTGTTGAGGATTCTCCATCGCCACACACTATCATAGGCCTTCTCCAGGTCGAAAAAGACTGCTATGACGTGTTGACGGTGGAGAAAGGCTTCCTGGATGAAGTTCTCAGTGCGAACCAGATGGTCTGTCGTGGACCTGCCACGCCGAAAGCCGCACTGAGCGTCGGAGAGCAGGTGTCGACTCTCCAAGCACCACATGAGACGTCGGTTTACCATCCGTTCCATCACCTTGCACAGGCAGCTGGTGAGAGATATGGGACGGTAGTTGTTCGGGTCATTTTTGTCCTTGCCCTGTTTTGGGATTGGTATCACGATGGACTCTCGCCAGGCATTTGGAAAACTGCCCTCGTTCCAAAGTTGGTTGAGGGTATTTAGGACCTCCCCAATCGCAGTTTCCGGAATGTTCCGGAGAAATGCGTTGTGGATTTCGTCCGCCCCTGGCGAGGTGTAATGGGAGTCTTCGATGGCGGATTTAAGCTCCCAGGACGTGAAAGGCTCATTGTAATATTCGCTTGTAGGACCTGCACCGAAATTGAGAGGGACTCTCTCGCATCGCCTCTTCAGTTTCGCAAAGTCCGCGGCATAGCCCTCGTCACTGCTATTGGCCGCGAACTGACTGGCAAATATGTTGCTTATTTCGGCAGGTGAATTAACCAACCGGCCAGCAACAAGCAATGGCGAGATGACAAATGAGCCCTTGGACCCGGAGATTTTCTTCACTTTGTCCCATACCTGACCAAGCGGCGTGCGATGGTTGATGGTAGAGACGTATTCTATCCAGGAAGCCCTCTTGGCCTCCTTCACGGCCCTTCGAGCTCGCGCTCTCAGGCGGCGGTACGATGCCAGATTAGTTGCCGTGGGATATTTTCTAAAAATATTCAATGCTTTTTTCCTCGCCCGAATCGCCCGGTCGCATTCCCCGTTCCACCAAGGGACAGGAGCTCGATTAATGTTCCCGGACGTACGAGGGATACTTTTGGTAGCTGCCGCCAACAGCGTTGAACTTAGTTTATCGACGTTGTGCAACGCGTCGAAACTTGCGTCGTGTTTATATGTAAACGTACGCTTGAAAAGTGGCCAGTCCGCACGGTTAATACGCCACTTTTCCGGAGGTTTTGAAATGGTGGGCGAAGAGTCTTCTTTAACGAGTAGAAGAGGAAAATGGTCACTCCCACAGAGATCGTTGTGGGTGGACATTTTCAGCTTTGGGGCTAGACTTCTCGAGCATAGACAAAGATCTATTGCTGAGAATTCCCCATTGAAGCTGTTAAAGCGGGTTTTTTCGCCGCTATTTAATAAAAACAGGTTAAAATCCTCAATAAAGTTGGATAAAATTCGACCTCTCCTATTGCTTTGGGTTTCTGGACCTCCCCAGAGAGGATCATGGGCATTAAAATCTCCCATCAAAATGAACGGCTGAGGAAGCTGGTGGACAAGGGCTTCAAGGTTCAGGCGGGTCACCGGTGCACCCTCTGGCAGATACACGTTGCATAACGTCATCCTCTCAGGGGTGTGCACCGTGACAGCGACGGCCTGGAATGGAGAGTTCAGTTGGACTCGCGAGGTGTAAAGGGCCTCACGGGCCGCAACTGCTACTCCCCCTTGGGCTCGTTGGCCACTTAGGTCATCCGTTCTAAAAACAGTGAACCCCTTCAAAATACCCTTATCTTCAGCCTTAAAATGGGTCTCTTGGAGACAAATACAAGAGGGTTTAAAATCTTGGATTAAAATGGCCAGCTCCTCCTTGTGCCGATAAAAACCATTGCAGTTTCACTGCAGAATGGAATACATTTAAAATGTTAAATTAAAATAAATAAATAAATAAATATATAAATAAATAAGTTGACTAAAAAGGGAGATGACCAACTCTATTGAGGTTATCGCTTGAAGCGATGTTTCCTCTTCCACTCGTTTGCGAAGACCTCTGTATCAGAGATACTCTGGTCCTCTTCAATTACCTCCGGCTTCTTTGGCTTCACTGGAGGCGGCGGGGAAGGTGTATTCTCACGCCCTTTTGGCGTGTTCCCCTTGGTGGTTTTTAGTGGGCTCTTCTTTGAAGGGCCCACAGGAGTAGGTGGCTCCTTGTCCACCTTACTCTTTCCATCCTTCACCCTTTTTGGTTTAGGCACTTGCGTGGTTTCTATTGGGGATTCTTTCGGGATCTCTGTCTGCGTGGCGATGGTACACTTTACACATTGCGTGGTTGCAACGGAAGCAAAGGACCGGGAGAAAGTTGGAGCGATTAGCGCCCTGTATTTTCTCCTCGCTTCCGCATATGGGATTTTTTCCAGTGTTTTTATCTCCATGACTTTCCTCTCTTCTTTCATCTTCGGGCAATCACGAGAGTACACTGGGTGTGTACCCTCGCAATTCACACAAAGAGGTTCCGAAGAGCACTCTTTATCCTCGTGCGCGTCTTTGCCACAGCGCGGGCAGGTGGCCTTGCCCTCGCAGCGCGACGCGACATGGCCGAACCGTTGGCATTTGAAACAACGCACGGGATTTGGGATGAATGGCCTCACTGGTACCGATTCATAGCCCACAAACACCTTGTCGGGTAGTCTATCACGCGCAAACGTCAAGATCACGGAGGTGCTGTTTACGTTTTCTCCGTTGCGCCTTGTGGTGAGTCGACGACAATCAGTCACTCCCTGAGAGAACATTTCTCTCTTGATTTCTTCGATGTCCACGTATAGAAGGTCGTAGTGACTGATGACTCCTCGACAGGTGTTAAGAGTGCGGTGCACCTCCACCTTAATCGGAATGTCATGGAGCGTTCCCATAGCAAGTAGTTTTTCGCTCTGTGTGTCGTTCAGGGTCTCTATAAGAAGTGTACCATCCCGGAGCTTCTTCACGCTCTTTGGGTCCCCAGGCACAATCTGTGACAACACTCTGCGAATTAAGAAAGGAGAAACCTTTTTCAAGGTTTCACCTTCCTTTATGCACGACATAATTAAATAGCGCTTATATGCGCCAATACACTTTTCTCCCCCGCCGGTGTCCGGACGGGATTTTTTTGTGGTGGAAAGGGTTTTTCCTCCATAATAGTAAATGATTCGTCCCTCGGCCTCCCCACCCACCACGGAGCCACACATTTGGGACGCCACTCCGCCAAACCGGAGCGGTCGCCAGGGCTAACTCGAGGGATATAGCGCTTCTGGAGTGGTTGTCTGTTTCGGGGTGGATCTTCGGTGCAAGGGCCCACCAAAACCCTTACATCTCCGACCTCCCTACGCAGACCCCCACAACCTTGGCACTCGCCACCGGAGCGAAAACGCGACGGAAGCCGATTGACCGGGAGTGGCTAGCTCCCGGCCTCCCGTTTACACGAAATCCGGGGCCGAAGAGGGGTATCACTCCCCGGTCCATACAGGGCATCCGACACCCTGCTGGGAACCAGAGAGATCACCCTCCAGGATCCCCTTCTCTCCCTTACGGGTCTCCAGGCACGGCAAACACCTGGGCGGATCGCAGGCCAGATGGTATGGCCGCTCACAGACAGTGGATCCACAGCACTGTCCGGACGCATCCCTTGCTGGCTTGGGGTTTGTTTTCGGGGTTTTCTCCCCGCCCTTTTAGTCGCCTCTTACGACAAGCAGGGATACTGCGGGAGTATTCTCTATCCCCCTACCCGCGGGGGGGGGATTGCGTGTCGTACTCATAAACCCACGTCTCGTCTCCAGTAATGATCCTTTTGATGAATGTGGGATCGGATTCAGCCTCGCAAATCATGTCTTTTGCGACGTCAACACGGTCTCTTTTTTGCATGAAATTGAGGTACTTTGCTGCTACACGACGGAAACCCAAATCATTAACCACAATGTCTTGGGCGGATCCATAGGCAATGTTCAAGTCCTCCGCTATTTCTCTGATGGTTAATTTGCGGTTATTGACCAACATTTCTTTTACTTTATCAATTTTTTCACCGACTTTCGATGTCGATGGTCTGCCACTGCGTTCATCATCTTCGATTGACTCACGACCACTTCTGAACCGCTCGTGCCACTGGTAAACGACCGTTTTTTTTAGAGAATCGTTGCCGAAACACTTTTCCAACATTTCCAACGTCCGTGCGCCACTATATCCGTTTTTTACGCAAAATTTAATACAAGTTCGTTGTTGCAAATTTAAATCCATTTCTGCAATTGTAAAAAATCGCCAACACACACAGAGATAGATGTACTCTTGGCTACGTAACTTTTGCAAATGTCAAGTTATGACACTAAGATTTAAAGGGAATATCAACAACAGATGTACCAATTTAACAAAAAAAACAGAACTCAAATCGGAACGATGGGAGCGCCACACGGTGGTTATTCCGGGAACATTTTGATCAAGGTAGTATAAATCATATATATATATATATAAATTTTTAATACATATATTATGTGGGTCGCGGTAGTCCAGTGGGTAGAGCGTTGGGCTGCTGACCAGAGGGTCCCGGGTTCGATTTCGGTGCCGGCAGCTCCACCCCAAGCTAAAGTGATTTTTCGGGTACCAGGTCTTCCTGGGGAACCATAACCGGCACAGGGAAAGGAACTGGCCCCCCTACCCTGATGTGTGAATTTTCACACGCCGTATAGGGCTTAGTACTGGGTTGGATAGATTCCACGAAAGTTTGCCACAGTTTTAAATTCCTACACGTTCACTGGGAGTCAGACACTTGGATGCACTCGTTAACACTAAACAACTCGTGCTTAATGGGTCTCCTGGGTTGATCACTGGAGTGGTTCTTCCGACTCTTCGGCGAGGTGGACGGTAGAGCGGAAGGTCTGGGTCAATGAGCATGCATGTGGGGATCGGCAGCACGGTGTGGTGGCAAGGTGACTTCTGGATAATAGGTCGGCAGGAGAGTGCAGATAATCCGTGCTGGTGACTGAAGCTTCAATATGGGACGTCGGCGTAGCAAGCTCCCCATGCCGCTCAGGCTCCCCGAGCAGCTCCACGGTGATGTCAGCCAATCGAACCGCCGTCCTGCTACGAGCGTGACACAACATGTGGAGGATAGGCTCAATGTCGGCACGTTCGTATATATATTCCCGAGGGACGTCCGCAGGGAGGAGGAGCAGCCGTCGTAAGACCCGGCGCTCGAATTAAGCGTAGCGCTTTCTATAGTTGCGCAGCGGGAGGACAGCGAGCGCGGCGCACTCCATGACAGGCCTTAGGAAGGCCCCTTACAGGAGCACCCCGTAGCCCTCTGAGACCCCGTGGTCGTTTGCTCGGACGGCACGCAGTAGGTTCGCGCGACGGTTGCATCTCGCCCTTACCGCAGTAGTGGAAGCAGTGTTAGGGGTTTATAGAGTGCGTCGACAGCTACGGTCATTTTGCACCACCCTCAAGATTATTAGAACATCAGTTGCCTTTTATAAATGAATAAATAATTTAATAAATACACCGATGAAAAAGTAAATAAATAAATACATAAATAAATAAATAATTCTTTTATAAAAGCAATTAAAATTATAACCCCCAAACTAAAGCTACATAATTAAGACAGTTTCCCTTAAAAAATTAAAACTCTATTTACACAGCCGGAGTCATCCCCTAAAATATTACTTAAATCTCCCCTTATAATAAACATGTCTCTGGCCCTTTGGTATGTTCTGCATTCAGTCAGGATATGTTTTTTGCCAGGGGTTGGAGGCACTCATTGCAGCGGGGCTGTTCTTTTACCTCCGCAAAGAGGTACGAGTGAGTGAGGGCAGAGTGCCCTATTCTCAGGCGCGTAATCATGACCTCTTCCCTCCAAATGTTCCGGATGGAAGAGGACCAAGGTGAAACGACCGATTTTATTGCCCAGAGTTTATTATTTTGCGAAGACCGCCAAGCATCCTTCCACTGGTTCAGGACCACATTCCGCAAGGAAGCCTTTACGTCCTCCATTGGAACAAAGGTGGAGTAAGTCTTGGGTTTTCGCAGGGCTCCAGCGTCGACTAGGGCGTCTTTGATGTCCGTGGTGTGCATTTGGAGGTCAACTCCACGGATAACAATAGAGAAGGACGGCTTTTAAGGTTCGGAATGTACGGAGAAAGGGGCGATGTTGGGTTTGGGAGCGCTCATGATCAAACGACACAAGTTTCCCCCAGCAGGGCGTCCAGCCGTTTCTTGCCCTCGCCCTGTAGGAGGGGTAGGTGCCGTCTGGGAAGGCGCATCCCTATCCCCCGGGTACACTAGCAATTGGGAAGTGGCAAGAAAGGGATGGATGGAACGTAGAGCCGTGGAGAATTTCCTCTGGCTTGTGTCCCGGGGAAGGGAGGAAAAGGTTACGGTTGTGTCGTTTGCAAGAACGGACAACCATGGGGGGTTAGAGGGAGGGCTTCGGGGGATGGGGTTTGGGATGAGGCGAGTAGGTTCCGGGAGGTCAGCGGGCGGGGTGGGGGGTCTTCTTCACCTGTTGCTTGGGCTTTGAGGACGAGGGTTGGGTAAAAAAGAAGGCAAGGAGGTAAGCTTGGGGCCGGGGTGGATTCGTTTTTCGGGTGCAGGATGGATCGGGGAAAAAGGGGAGGTGGGGGAATGGTTGAGTGGGAGAGGTTGGTGATATGGAAATCACTAAACGGTTGGGGGAGGGGGTGAGAGGGATAGAGGTGTGGCACCTGGGGGTGGGTCCATTTCGATGGAGAAGCACCGGGGGAGGGGAGGATGGGGGCTTCTGTTCTCCTCAGGAGAGGTACTTCCCGAGTCCAGCCGACGCTTCTTCCTCTTTCTCTTCTTTCCTCTGGCTTTTTGCCATTGAACTGAAGGTCCAGAGGATGGCCTGTCTCTCATAAAATAACCCGATCTATTGGATGAAATACTCCCCGTCAGGTAAGGGTTGCGGGATGTTAAAGGTAAGTGTCAGGAAAATAAGAGGAATTGTTACTTTTTGGCCCTTAAAAAGGATAAAATAGGTCCGAGTAGTAGTAGTATTTTTGTTTATGGGGTGCATCGACGGCTGAGGTCATTTTGCACCACGTCGAAACTTTTAAAAACCACAGTTAGGGTTTAATAAATAAATAAATAGATAAATAAATATATAGTAAAAACAAATGACATCGGCAAGAATAAAAATACCACAGCTAAAGTTTCCTCATTAGGCCAGTTTCCTTTAAAAATAATAAAACCTTGCTTAAAGAGTTGGGGTCGTCTCCTAATATTTGATCCAGATCTCCCCTTACATGAAACTTTTCTCTGGCCCTTTTATATTTTTGGCACTGCGTAAGAATATGTTTCATTGTAAGGGGCAGGTCGCACTCATTGCAGCGCGGTTGCACTTTTCCCTCTGTGAAGAGGTACGAGTGTGTGAGGGCAGAGTGCCCTATCCTCAAACGCGTAATCGTGACCTCTTCCCTCCGATTCTTTCGGATGGAAGAGGGCCATGCCGAAACAACCGGTTTTATCTCCCTAAGTTTATTATTTATTAGGGACCGCCAAGCTTCTTTCCACTGGTTTAGGACATTATGCCGCAAGGCGGCCTTTATGTCCTCCACCGGTACCAAACAATGATCGGACTCATTTTTGTCCAGGGCTTCCTTCGCTGCTTTGTCGGCTTTTTCGTTGCCAGGCATTCCCACATGACCAGGAATCCACATAAAGGATACCCTGGTCCCCTTTCTCTGAAGGGATAGGAGACTATGATGGATCTCTTGGACTATCGGGTGCATTGATGAGAACACCGAAATGGATTTTAAGGCGCTAGAAGAGTCCGAACAGATGAGAAAAGAGCCGTTATTTTCATTTAGTTGTTTTAGGGCGGTTCTTATGGCTGACAGTTCGGCTGTGAATATACCGCAAAGCGTGTTCAATTTTTCCCTCACGACTCCATGGTAGCGGGAGACGACTGCATAGGCACATGCGGACGCCGACTTCGACCCATCGTTGTAGACCGGTACGAAGTCCGGGTGCGATCCGAGGAAGGCGTTAAAGAGTCCTTGGTATTCTGACTAGGTCGCGAACGCTTTACAGTGCGCATGAGGCAACGACTTCATATCCGGCTTTGGTGTTAGCCAAGGAGGATGTTTAGCATAGGCAACAGGGCACGCTTGAGGTAAGGTAAAATTGAGTTCCTGGATAAAATCAGTAAAACGAACGGCCAAGGGCCTAGTTGCCCTTCTTCGCCTGTTAAATATATCTAAAAATCTTGGTTTAAAAAGAATGTTAAAACATGGGTGCTTGGTCACGGATAAAACTTTACAGGCATAATTTCCCATCAAAATCAACCTTCGGGTTGCTAACGAGGGTTCACCTGCGTCAGCCAGTAGGCTGGGGACTGGGCTGGTTCTAAATGCCCCAGTGGCCAAACGTATCCCGGCATTGTGGACACACGTCAGGGGTTTCAAATAGGACTCTCGTCCTGACGAGTATATTATGGACCCGTAGTCCAGCTTCGAACGGACCAAGCCTCGATATAATAAAAGCATGGTAGAGCGATCTGCTCCCCATTTGGAGTGGGTCAAAAACCTTAGGATATTTAGGGTCTGGCGACACCTCTCCCGTAATACCCGTATATGCTCCCGCCAATTTAGTTTTTCGTCCAGGATCATGCCGAGAAAGCGAATGGACTCGACAAATGGGAGATTTCTGCCCAGAAGGCATAAGGTCGGTGGTGTGTGCTGTCCGCGAAGACGGTGGAAATGAACACATTTCGTTTTCTCCGTGGAGAAGCGAAACCCGTTCCTTCGCGACCACTCTCCCAGTTTGTTCAAGGTGACCTGGGCTTGCCTGGAGGCGTATGCCAGTCTTGTAGAGCGGCAGAAAATAGCCAGGTCGTCGACAAATAGCGATGCCATCACCGGGGCATTGATGCTTTCCGTTACGTCGTTGATTGCGATGGCGAACAACGTCACGCTCAGGACTGATCCCTGAGGTACGCCGTTCTCCTGAGTGTAGGATCGGGATAAATGATTGCCCGTCCTTACTCTAAAAAGGCGGTTTGTTAAAAATTTTTTTATAAATATGGCCATATTGCCCTTAAAACCCCACTTGTGCAACGTGTTTAAAATCTTTCGTCGCCACACACTGTCGTAGGCCTTCTCGAGGTCGAAGAAGACTGCTACGACGTGTTGGCGTAACAGAAAGGCTTCCTGGATGAAATTGTCAGTGCGCACCAGATGATCTGTCGTGGACCTCTCACGCCGGAAGCCGCACTGAGCGTCGGAGAGGAGGTGTTGTCTCTCCAGGCACCAGACGAGACGTCGGTTAACCATTCTTTCCATCACCTTGCAAAGGCAACTGGTGAGAGAGATGGGCCGATAGCTGTTCGGGTCGCTCTTGTTCTTACCCTGTTTCGGAACGGGTATCACCAGGGACTCCCGCCAGGAATTCGGAAAACTACCCTCAATCCACAATTGGTTGAGGGTATTGAGGACCCCCCCCAACGCTGACTTCGGAATATTCCGAAGAAAGGCGTTGTGGATCTGATCCATTCCCGGTGAGGTGTTATGGGAGTCCATGATAGAGGACTCTAGTTCCCATGGCGAGAATGGCTCGTTGTATGCTGCAGGATTTCCAGCTTCGCGAAAATTGAGAGGGACTCTCTCACATTGCCTCTTGAAGTTTGCGAAGTTGGCGTCATATAATTCATCACTGCTGCTGGCCGCGAACTGCTGGGCGAAAGTGTCGCTTATTTCTGGGGGTGAAGTCACCACCCGTCCAGCAACAAGCAGTGGCGAGATGACGAAGGAGCCCTTGGACCCAGAGATTTTTTTGACTTTCTCCCATACCTGCGCAAGGGGGGTTCTCTGGTTAATGGTAGCGACATACTCTATCCAGGATGCCCTCTTGGCCTGCTTTACCGCCTTCCGGGCTCGCGCTCGTAGGTGGCGGTAGGCTGCCAGGTTTGTTGCCGTGGGGTATTTCTTAAAAATATTCAACGCTTTTTTCCTCGTCCGGATCGCCCTGTCGCAGTCCTCGTTCCACCAAGGGACGGGTGCCCGATGAAGGGTGCCGGACGTGCGAGGAACACTTTCGGTAGCTGCGGCTACGAGCGTTGAAGTCAGTGTCTCGACATTTTGCAACGCGTCGAGACTGGCGTCGTGTTTAAAATGAAAAATATTCTTAAAAAGCGACCAGTCGGCACGGCTGATACGCCAGTTTTCTGGAGGTCTGAAGGTGTTTGGCGAACGATCTACTTTCTCGAGTAGAAGAGGAAAGTGGTCACTCCCACAGAGATCGTTGTGGACGTTCATCTTCAGCTTCGGGGCTAGGCTTCTCGAGCATATGGCAAGATCTATTGCTGAAAATTCCCCATTGAAGCTGTTGAAGCGAGTTTTTTCCCCGCTATTTAATAAAAACAAATTAAAATCCTCAATAAAATTCGATAAAATTCGCCCTCTCCTATTGCTTGGGGTGGATGGGCCTCCCCATAGTGGGTCATGGGCATTAAAATCGCCCATCAAAATAAATGGCCGAGGTAGCTGACGGACAAGGGCTTCCAAGTTAAAACGAGTTACCGGTGCACCCTCCGGCAGATAGACGTTGCATAACGTCATCGTCTCTGGGGTATGCACTGTGACAGCCACTGCCTGGAATGGGGTGTTCAGTTGGACTCGGGAGGTGTAAAGGGCCTCACGAATCGCAACTGCCACTCCTCCTTGGGCGCGTTGACCACTCGTGTCGTCTAGTCTGAAAACAGTGCACCCCTTTAAAACACCCTTGTCTGTCGCCTTAAAATGTGTCTCTTGCAGACAGATGCAAGAGGGATCAAAAGCGTCCATTAAAACGGCCAGCTCCTCCTTGTGCCGATAAAAACCGTTGCAGTTCCACTGCAGTAAAAAGGCCATTAAAATTAATTATAATTAAAATAAATAAATAAAGGATTAAATGTGTTTTAAACTTTGGGAGATGACCGGTTGTTAAGAAATCATCGCTTAAAGCGATGTTTCCTCCTCCACTCGGTTGCCAGGACCTCCGTATCCGAGATACTCTGGTCCTCCAGAACCTCCGGCCTCCCTGGTTTTGCGGGAGGTGTAGGGGAAGGTGTCTTCTCACGCCGTAACGTCGTGTTCCCCTTGGTGGTTTTTGGTGGTGGGCTCTTCTTCGAAGGGCCCACCGGAGTAGGTGGCGCATTGTCCACCTTACTCTTTGTCTCTTTGGTGCTCTTCTGTTTTTTGCTTCGCGTGTCCAAAGCGGTGACTTGAGGGGCGTCAGTTTGCGTGGCGATGGTGCACTTTGGCAATGGGATAGACGCGACGGAAGCAAAGGACCGGGAGAACGTCGGGGCGACGAGTGCCCTGTACTTTCTCCTCGCTTCCAAATACGGTATCTTTTCCAGCGTCTTTATCTCCATGATCTTTCTTTCCTCTTTCATCTTTGGACAATCACGGGAGTACACTGGATGTGTACCCTCGCAATTGACGCAAAGAGCTTCCGAGGAGCACTCTCTATCCTCGTGCGCGTCCTTGCCACAGCGCGGGCAGGTTGCCTTGCCCTCGCAGCGCGACGCGACGTTGCCGAAACGTTGGCACTGAAAACAACGCACGGGATTAGGAATGAACGGCCTCACTGGGACCGATTCATATCCAATGAATACCTTGTCGGGCAGCCTATCACGTGCGAACGTCACAATCACGGACGTGGTGTTAATGTTCTCGCCGTTGCGCCTTGTCGTTAGTCGACGACAATCCGTCACTCCCTGAGAGAACATTTCTCTCTTGATTTCGTCGACGTCAACATAGAGGAGGTCGTAATGGCTGATGACTCCCCGACAAGTGTTGAGAGTGCGGTGCACCTCCACTTTTACCGGAATGTCATGGAGCATTCCCATTGCCAATAATTTTTCGCTTTGTTTTTCATTATTTGTCTCTATAAGCAGAGTACCGTCCCTTAGTTTCTTGACGCTCTTTGGGTCCCCAGGTACTATCTGCGACAAAACTCTCCGTATAAGGAAAGGAGAGACCTTTTTCAAGGTTTCACCTTCCTTTATGCACGACATAATTAAATAGCGCTTACATGCGCCAATACATTTTTCTCCCCCGCCGGTGTCCGGACGGGATCTTTTTAGTGGTGGAAAGGGTTTTTCCTCCATAATAATTAATAATTCGTCCCTCGGCCTCCCCACCCACCACGGAGCCACACATTCGGGACGCCGCTCCTCCAAACCGGAGCGGTCGCCAGGGCTAACGCGAGGGATATAGCGCTTCAGGAGTGGTTGTCTGTTTCGGGGTGGATCTTCGATACAAGGGCCCACCAAAACCCTTACATCTCCGACCTCCCTACGCAGACCCCCACAACCTTGGCACTCGCCACCGGAGCGAAAACGCGACGGAAGCCGATTGACCGGGAGTGGCTAGCTCCCGGCCTCCCGTTTACACGAAATCCGGGGCCGAAGAGGGGTATCACTCCCCGGTCCATACAGGGCATCCGACACCCTGCTGGGAACCAGAAAGCTCACCCTCCAGGATCCCCTTCTCTCCCTTACGGGTCTCCAGGCACGGCAAACACCTGGGCGGATCGCAGGCCAGATGGTATGGCCGCTCACAGACAGTGGATCCACAGCACTGTCCGGACGCATCCCTTGCTGGCTTGGGGTTTGATTTCGGGGTTTTCTCCCCGCCCTTTTAGTCGCCTCTTACGACAAGCAGGGATACTGCGGGAGTATTCTCTATCCCCCTACCCGCGGGGGGTAATAGGTCCGATCGCGTTAAGTAAACCTACTTGTGCTAACGCTTACGGCGTTGAGTCCTGAAGGGACCGGGATTGACGCGAAACGCACGAAAGAGTGCGGCGCTGGTTGTAAGTGGGAAAGCTTGCAATCCTTCCCTAGTGCTGCGTGAAGCGAAGGCCTAGGCACGTACGAAGCAGAGGCGTTCGCTTAAGGTTTGCTGCTTATGACCCCACTAACCCTGGGATGTCTATTGGGCCGCCTGCTCGCGAGCAGACGGGAACCATCTTCGGCCCCCGCGGGTGAGAACCGGGGACTTCGTTAGCCCGGCCCCGCTTTGTGTTTGCGTGGGGAGTGTGTCCGCAAGTGATGCCGAAGAGTACGTGAAGTCTTGCGGACATATGGGCCCTTTGCCAGGCCAACGAATGCGCTGGGGGGAGGCAAATGGGGTTTAGTCTACCACACAAGTCCCTCCGGCGCTGCTTCCCTCTCGCAGTACACCGAGCTCCCCGGATGGGGCGGTCCCTTCGGACAACGGGTGCGTAATGGGGTTACCATTGGTGGGGCCCTTGCTTACGTTCCGTCGACCGGCCTGAGATTAAGGACCCTGAAAAGGGCCGTATCGAGAGTGCTTATTCTCGCTTCGCTATACGAAGAGCGGGTAGCGTTCCCCGCTGCCTCGTTCCCGGCCGCCGGAGTAGACCGAGCTCCCTGTCGGGACGGTCCCTTCGGGCAACGGGTGCGTAAGAGGGTTACCACTGGTGGGACCTTTGCTTACGTTCCGTTGACCTGTCCCTACTCCTGAAAAAGAAGCGCTCTCAAAAGAGCAGTATCGCGATGTGCTTCACTCGCTCTCAGATGAGCGAGTGATATGAAAGCAGTTCAGTTCAGTTTTAAAGGTCTTTATTTCCGTATAGCATAGTGTTACAAGAATTTATATAAAATATACCTTGAAACATAATAAAAACAATACGGAAACCCCTTTTTAGGATATAATCCTCTTCGGGGTGGAAAAATTATATAAAGGAGAGGCTAAAAAGACGTTAGCGGTTGCGGAAAAAACTTTGATATCTTTTCAGCGGGAGCGGTATCGGCCCGGCATTCACCCATGGGCGGAGGGAAACCCGTAAAACCTCCGCCAGGCCACCGAAGAAGAGGAACAGCAAGTAACAAAGACAACAACAAAGTAACAGGCAAAACGTAACAGTAATTACAATGGATAAATAAATAAAATGAGGTAACAAACGATAACGATCACCCATGGGCGGAGGGAAACCCGTAAAACCTCCGCCAGGCCACCGAAGAAGAGGAACAGCAAGTAACAAAGACAACAACAAAGTAACAGGCAAAACGTAACAGTAATTACAATGGATAAATAAATAAAATGAGGTAACAAACGATAACGATATATAAATAGTTGTTCTTATAGTCACTTCACTATATTTGTTAAATCACTGGGTGACTGATTACTGATTCGCTGCGCTGTTTTCTTCTGCGGGGTGGGCGGAAGAGCGGCGGGTCTGGATCCGGATGCATACATGGAGGGAGCGGCAGAATAGGGCGGACCTGGTGAGGTAGTAGTTCAACGTCAGGGTAGTATGATGAGAAGAGGGTGGTGATGACTCGTGCTGGCGACTGTGGTTTCACAACGGGGCGGTGGCGTAGCAGGCTGCCCATATTGCCTATTATGGTGGTGAGAAGGTCCCCGTTGTAGCCAGCCCATCGAGCCGCCGTCCTGCTACGGGCACGAATTATCCTGTGGAGGATTGACTCAATATTAGCACGGTCATAAATGTACTCCCTCGGGGAATCGGCAGGTAGGAGAAGCAACCGCCTCAAGACCCGGCGCTCAAAGGATGAGTAGCGCTCTAAGTTATTACCTATGGGTAAAACCGCGAGTGCGGCCTACTTCATGACAGGCCTGACAAAGGCTTTGTATAGGAGAACCCCGCATCCCTCGGAGACACCATGGCCGTTAGCCCGGACGGCACGCAGCAGGTTCGCGCGACGGCTGCATCTCGCCCTTTCCGCTCCCACATGTACCCTGAAAGAAAGGTGCTTGTCAAGATGGACACCAAGGTAGGAAACGGAAGAGGATAGGGTAATGAACTTGTCTCAAAGTTGCAGAGAGGGAGGTGAAAGAAAAACTCCACGGGTATCGTGGGTGCCGGAAAACACCATGAAGGTGGATTTGTGGGGGTTCGGCCGCAGGCGCCATCTCCGGAACCATACCTCCAGGGTGGATGCAGCACGTCGCAGATGCTTGACGGCCGTTTCCACCCGCTGCGCCCGTATTCACAGCGCTGTGTCATCAGCATATTGGGCGAGTGTGACTCGCTTGCCGGGATTCTTGTCCGTGGGCATCTCCCCAACAGAACAGGGTGAAGAGGAGAGGGGAGAGGACGGTACCCTAAGGGGCGCCTGCGAGCAAGGGGAAGGGAAAGGATAGGTGTCCATCCACTCGCACTCTCGCCTGCCTGTCGGAGAGGAAAGAGGAGAAGGGATACCCCCGGAGTAAGGGAGGGCTTGCCGATAAGGCCGTTATACCACACTATCGAAAGCTCTCTCTATATCCAGGAATAGTGCCGCCACATATTGTCGGCAGTTGATTGCCTCGGCCGCCATCGTGGTGAGATGGCTAAGTGGATCTGTGGGGCACCTGTGGGGGCGGAAACCAAATTGGTGTGGCGGCAGGACGCCATTAGTGGTGAAATGATCGGTGAGCCGGCGGGTAATGACTTTCTCAAACCATTTCCCGATCACACTGGTGTGGCATATCGGCCGGTAATTTTCCGCCTTCTTGTGGTCCTTCCCTGTCTTTGGGAGCATGACGACAGTCATAGACTTCCACGGCGTGGGGTGGTAGCCTAACGATAGAAGGGAATTGAAAATTAGGAGAAGGGGCTTGTTGCACCTTGGGACCCGCTGCGTGTGTCATGTGGTGATCCCGTCGTTGGCTGGAGCTTTGTGCCGTCGGGGCCTACATTCCGCAATTTCCTCTTGATCAATGGGAAAGGAAAGAGGGTAGTTATTATGGTAGTCTAGGTTGGGTTCTGTCTCCTGAAAGGGATGAAGGGTGTATGGTAGCGAGTCCAGGTGCCGTCTGCAGGCTGCTTTGTGTCCCTCATCGAAGGCCGGGTCCTCCTGTGGGCGAAACACATCACTTAGAACTCGCCGACATTCTTCTGCCTTCTCCCTTGGTCCGGCGATAGAGACGCCTTCCCTGTTGGCGAGTGAGGCTCGATGTCTGCTGCACTGCCCCGAGAGCACCCGGAACTGTTTCCAGAATTTCGCCCCGTCCTTACTATCAAGTTTGGAGCAGGCGGTCGCCCAGATCGCTTTTGAGCGGTTTCATTCCATTTTCAACGCCAACGCATAAGTAGTGGACCTTTTCTACTCCTTCGGAACTAGGTTCCGCTGGAGCCATGGAGTGCATTTATGTAAGTGGAAGTTTTAGCAGAAGGGGTATATTATGTTTATTATGTTTTTTATTAATTATTTTTCTTTTTGTATTTATTTATTTTTTCGTTTTTTTTGTTATTATTATCTTATTAGTATTTATTTTTTATTTTTACCCTTTAGTTATGATTATATATATATATATATATATATATATATATATATATATATATATATATATATATATTCCTGGTTAAACTTAGGAACAGGGTGGGAAGCTGAAAGAAAATTGGTGAAGGATATGCTTAATATGAGGCTTGTGACAATATCAGTTTAGAAACTGATCAGGTAGGGTCGGGTGGAGTGAGATGAGAGCCTGGACCAGTCTGTTTCGTTTCCGTTGATATCACATTTCTTACAGGGATATTCTTTGGTGGAAAGGGAATGAATTTTTTATTAAGGGTGGGATGAAGGTGGGTGGTTTGTGGAAACTTGGGTGTTCTATTCTTGGGAGGGGCTGAAGGAGACGACTTAAGGAGTTCTTGGGTATATTTAGTTTTTCCAGGCGGGAGGGTCGAGGACCATAAGGAAGAGATGAGGGAGTTTTTGGAACGAGGGATAGACCTGCTATAACTATGTAGTGCTTTTATGATAATCTTATTGACCGTGTGGATATTCAATTCTTTGTGGATAAGGTTGTTGGGAACGAACCAAGGGGCTCCTGCGATGAGTCTTGCCAGCTTATTTAGCCATACCTGGATTTTACTTATCGCTCCTTTTGGGGCATTGGCCCTTGCTAGGGACGCATAAAGGACTTGAGGGAGTAATATAGATTGCAGGAGTTTGGAGTTTAAGGAGGTTTTGGAGGATCTTGAGAGTAGGGGATGGAGAGCGAAGATGGTTGAACGGAGTTAAGCTAATTTCGTCGTTACATGGTGGAGAAGGATAACTTTTCATCCAGTGTGACACCGAGGAAGGTCACACAGGTTTTTTGAGGGATTATACGGAGATTTAGGGTGAGGTAGGTACGGGTGATCTTGGAGGGGTTGCGCGAGAAGCAGAGTTTAGAGTATTTATCTGGGTTGACTGTAAGTTTCCACTGTTCGAGCCAGTCACCTATCAGGTACAGATGATCTTGCAGGGACGTCATCAGTCGTAGAGGGCCACCAGCTTTGGGCGGTAATGGTGGTGTCAGCTGTATATAGGAAAGTGTGTGTGAAAGGATGGGAGGGGAGGTCGTCAATGAACATGTTGACGAGTATTGGGCTTAAGACCGCCCCTTAGGGAACGCCAGTCAGCTGCGGTTTGGAGGGAGATCGGTAAGTGTTATGGAGGATAGAGAAGGAACGATTGTTAAGAAAGGATTGGATGATTTTGTTAAGATAGAGGCGACATGGCCGAACCGTTGGCACTTGAAACAACGCACGGGATTTGGGATGAATGGCCTCACTGGTACCGATTCATAGCCCACAAACACCTTGTCGGGGAGTTTATCACGCGCAAACGTCAAGATCACGGAGGTGCTGTTTACATTTTCTCCATTGCGCCTCGTGGTGAGTCGACGACAATCAGTCACTCCCTGAGAGAACATTTCTCTCTTGATTTCTTCGATGTCCACGTATAGGAGGTCGTAGTGACTGATGACTCCCCGACAGGTGTTAAGAGTGCGGTGCACCTCCACCTTAATCGGAATGTCATGGAGCATTCCCATAGCTAGCAGTTTTTCGCTCTGTATATCGTTCAGGGTCTCTATAAGAAGTGTACCATCCCTGAGCTTCTTCACGCTCTTTGGGTCCCCAAGCACAATCTGTGACAACACTGCGAATTAAGAAAGGAGTAACCTTTTTCAAGGTCTCACCTTCCTTTATACATGACATAATAAGGTAGCGCTTATATGCGCCAATACACTTATCTCCCCCACCTGTGTCCGGACGGAATCTTTTGGATGGTGGAAAAGATTTTTCCTCCATAATAATAATTGATTCGTCCCTCGGCCTCCCCACCCGCTACGGAGCCACACATTTGGGACGCCGCTCCGCCAAATCGGAGCGGTCGCCAGGGCTAACTCGAGGGATATAGCGCTTCAGGAGTGGTTGTCTGTTTCGGGGTGGATCTTCGATGCAAGGGCCGTTCGCGGAGTGATTCGCTTCGCTCGCTCTCAGAAGAGTGAGTGAATTGAAGGTTTCAGTTTTATAGGTTTTTATTTCCGTAAAGTGACAGTAAATACAAGAATATATACGCTTTGGTAGGGATAACAATACGGAAACCCCGTTTTAGGATTAAATCCTCTTCGGGGTGGAAAGTAACATAGAGGAAAGGCTACAAAGAGGGTAGCGGTTGCGGAAATGTATTGAAGCCAGCCACCAGTACTCAAATTGGTTGGGCGTTAACCCGTGCATGAATTTCGCTGCTTCGGTACGACAATTGTCCACCCCTTCAGCGGCAATAGTTGTGCAAACGGCACTTGTAGGAAACAGTGGCGATCGAGCGCGTGAGTGACGAACTTGTACCTCTCCAGTGTTAGTGAAGGAGAAAGAGGAAAGGCTTCTAGTGAGTTGGCAATTGGCTATAAAAAGTGAGAGAGAGAGCTTACAAATAAAAATAAACTTGAGCAAAAACAAGGTGCTCGAATCGTCAATAGGATGGTGCCATACTAAAGGTTAAAATTTACGTATCCAATTAGTAATAGGACTGGTCTACATAGTTTTTTTTGTGGAATAATTTTTAAAAATATTTTTGTTTGTTATTATTATTTATATACTTTTTTTCCCAGATATTATTTTTGGTGGCACCTGGTTTCCCGACAAGCCCTCAGAACATCGGATTTTGTCGGGGCAGTTGGCAAATTGTCAGTGGGCGCCCGCTCACTGGTGCTTTTCCTCGTTCCTAGCAAGTTAATGCTATCTACGGGGAGTTATGTTTTTGGTGGTGTGTGGTATAATTAATTGACTTTATTTAATGTTTGACTTTGCTGTGGAAATGTGACTAATTGTAATGTTAGCCAGGGGCTCCTAATTTTTATAGAGGTGGTGAAAGCGCCGACTTATATAGCCGGAGCCTCGAGCCCGCTCACTCCTGATTGGCTCTAGCTGAAGCTTCGCCCTGGGATTCTTGGTTGTCGAAAAAACCCCTCTTTCGAAGTGGGTCTCTTTACCGTTGAATTCCCCCGATAACCGTTGGCTGCTGATGTGCTGCTGCTTCCGGATCTGTCGTCTGTTGTCCGTATCTTTTTTCAGTTATAATGGTTTTTATTTCCGTAAAGCACAGTTTTATAAGAATTGATAAAGTATGCATTGAAACATAAAAAACAATACGGAAACCCCGTTTTAGGATATACTCCTCTTCGGGGTGGAAAAATTAAATAAAGGAAAGGCTAAAAAGATGGTAGCGGTTGCGTAAAACCTTCGATATCTTTTCTTATCAGCGGGAGCGGTATCCGCCCGGCATTTACCCAAGGGCGGAGGGAAACACGTAAAACCTCCGCCAGGCCACCGGAGAAGAGAGATGACAGAAAGAGACGAAAAAGAGGACAGAAAGATAACAGTAACATCAACAGTAAAATAGAATATATAAGTAATAAAAAAGGAGTAATAACAACGAAAGTTTTTTTAAAAGTTCACTCGCAAATTCACTTCCACTTCACTTTATCACTTTATTCTTTATCTTGTTTCTTCGGCGAAGGGGCGGAAGAGCGGTAGGTCGGGGTCCGGGAGCAGACATGCGGGAGTGGACAGCTCGGTTCGGACCCCGTGGGTTGGTAAGGTGACCTCTGGGTAGTAACTGGGGAAGATGGTGTGGATGGCGCGTCCGGCGACATGAGCTTTATAACGGGCCGGCGACGTAGTAGGCCTCCCATGATGGTGGTGAGCAGCTCCACGTTGTAGTCCGCGAGGCGAGCCGCTGTTCTGCTGCGGGTGCGGCACAACGTGTGGAGTATGGGTTCAACATCAGCACGGTCATAGATATATTCCCTAGGGACGTCGGGTGGGAGGAGGAGCAGCCGCCGCAGGACCCTGCGCTCGAAAGACGCATAGCGCTCGATGCCATGGCCCATAGGCAGGACCGCGAGCGCGGCGTACTCCAGCACAGGCCCGATAAAAGCCTTGTACAGAAGCACCCCGCAGCCCTCGGAGTCCCCGTGACCGTTTGCCCGGACACGTTGCAGGTTGACACGGCGGCTGCACCTCGCCCTCAAGACACCCGTGTTGCCTAAAAGAGAGATGTTTGTCAATTTGGACACCTAGGTAGCTTACGGATTAGGATGGCTCTGTTTCACAGAGATATGGAGGTCGAAGTGGCACGCTGAAGATGCTTCACGGCCGTTTCAACCCGCTGCGCCTGCAACCATAGTGCCGTGTCGTCGGCATATTGGGCGAGTGACTCGCTTGCTGTGGTTTTTGTCTGTGTGCATATCCCAACAGAACAAGGTATAAGGCAGAGGCGAGAGAACGGTGCCCTCAGGGACGCCTGCGAGCAAGGGGAAGGGAGAGGAAAGGTGTCCGTTGACTCTTACCATCGCCTGCCTGCCAGAAAGGAAAGAAGATATTAATCTAAGGAGAGGAGAGGTCACGCCTGGGGTTAGAGAGAGCTTCCCGATGAGGCCGTCATGCCACACCCTGTCGAAAGCTCTATATACAAAAAGAGGGCTGCAACGTATTGTCCTCGGTTGATTGCCTCGGCCGCCATAGTAGTCAGAAGACACAGAGGGTCCGTCGTGCACCTGTTGGGGCGGAAACCAAACTGATGGGGCGGTAGAACGCCGTTGTTGTTAAAATGGTCGGTGAGGCGTCGGGTGATGATCTTCTCGAACCATATACCGATGACGCTGGTGAGGCATATGGGGCGGAAGTTCTCAGCTTTGCTTCTGTTCTTCCATGATTTAGGAAGCATGACAATGGTCATGGATTTCCTTGCCCGGGAGTAGTACCCTAAAGAAAGTAAGGCGTTGAAGATTAATAGAAGAGCCTTGTTAATGGCTGGGGCTCGTTGGATGTGGCGTGTGGTGAAGCCATCCATCCCTGGAGTGGTATGTCGACGGGGCCTGTGTGTTGCCATTTCTTCCTTATTAATAGGGAAAAAGGGGGTCATCCGGGTCTGCTCTCTAAGTTGTCTGCAAAGGAAGCAGGGAGTAGGGCAAGGAATCTAGGTGGAATCTACAGGCTTCCTTGTGGCCTTGATCGAAGGCCGGGTCCTCCTACGGGCGGAACACCTACGCCAGAGCTCGCCGAAACTCCTCCACCTTATGCCTTGGATCGGCGATAGGGACACTATCATTAATAAGGGAGTAGGGTTGGTCTCCTCGCTCCCCCTTGAGGACTCGGAACTGACGCCAAAATTTTGCCCCGTCCTAGCTATCGAGCTTGGAACAGGCGATCGTCCAGGATTGCTCCTTGTAGGCTATCATCCGTCGCCGGATGATCGCGTTTGAGCGGTTCTATTCTGTCTTCAGATCCAGGTCCCCTGTGCGGAGCAATTGCCTGTAGAGAGAGCGTTTTCTTTTTATTAGTCTAACTACATCCACGGCAAGGGGTGGGCGGGACGGATCGATCTGCTTCGTGGGTAGTCGCGCCATCGCATCCGGGAACGCCTCGGTGAGCCGTGTTAGGGCGTCATCAACGTCGTTCGTCGATAGCTGGGCGATGACTTCCCCAGTGGCGTCAGCGATCGTCTTGTTGAATGCTTTCCAGTCAGCGTTCTTATAGTCCGTGACTATGAAGCTCCTTACTAGCCGACATGTGCCCTGAAATAAAAAAAAAGAAAGGGAGATCATCGGACGTGATGCAGTCTCCAATGGTCACGTTACCGGTGAGAGAAAAAAGGCTAGGGGAAAGCAGAGCCTGGACGGGGAAGGAAGCTCCTCGACCCACAAATTTGGGGAAGGGGATTTCAAGTCCGATTAGGGCATTGGAAAGGAGAAAGTGGTCCAACCGGCGACCGTTGCTCGTGGTGATCAAATCACGAAACGACTGACCCCGGACGTTAAAATCACCGAGGATGATGCACGGCTTCCCTAAAGAAAGAATTTGAGTCAGGAGCGCGGTCGGTAGGGGGCCGTCACTTCTGGAATAGAGGGCGCAAACGGCGATAGTCTTGCGACTAATGCGGCACTCCACAAGGACCGCTGAATTACCTCCTGACTTAACTTCCTGAGGTATGGGCAACTCCCTGGCTCCGATGTCCTTGTGGACGAGGAGAGAGACTCCCCCTGACCTGGGCGCACCCTTGGTTTTGATAATTCCTAAAACTGCGGCATATTAATGTGTAATACCGGATCCAGGAATGTCTCTACCAGACCTAGAATGCAAATCGGATCATTGGAAATAAAATTAAGGAGAAGCCGTTTCTTCTGCTGGATGTCCCCGCAGACGTTCACGAACCCTATACTTGCAGTATTCATCTGCAATGAGATGCGTAGGAGGTAAGGGGAGGAAAGAGGGTGTTCCTGGAATATAGATGTAGTATGTTGTATCCGAAGATGGACCGCGCAGCCGTATTAAGGATATTCTCCATGGTCTGGCGGTGTCCCTGGGCGGCGTTGGCGTGTACCAAGGAGATGAACCTTAAAAGGTCTCCCTTCTTAACGGGCTCCTTGGCTTCCGGAACGTCCTCCTTGGCTGCTTCTGGAAGAGAGGGATCAGGGAGAATGGGGGCTGTTGTGGCTAGGGAGGAAGGGGCGGCGGGGCGTTTGGGACAGTGCCAGGCCCCGGCATGGTGACCGCCGCCGCAGTTACGGAAGCGGTAGGCCGTTGCGGAGCACTGAGAAGCCCGATGGGCTGCACCGCGGCGGGCGCCCTTTGCGGGAACCTTGCCGTCTACTGTAGGGTGCCCAAAACCTTGGCACTCTCGCCTGCCTGTCAGAAAGGTAAGAGGATATTAGTCGGAGGGGGGGGAGATACACCCGGAGTAAGGGAGAGTCAATAAGGCCGTCATGCCATACCCTATCGAAAGCTCTCTCCACATCAAGGAATAACGCCGCCACATACTGTCGGCAGTTGATAGCCTCCGCCGCCATTGTGGTAAGATGGCTAAGCGGATCGGTGGGGCACCTGTGAGGGCGGAAACGAAATTAATGTTGGGGCAGGACGCCATTAGAAGTGAAATGGTCAGTGAGTCGGCGTGTAATGATCCTCTCAAACCATTTCCCTATCACGCTGGTCAGGCATATCGGCCGGTAATTTTCCGCCTGCTTGTGGTCCTTCCCCGCTTTTGGGATCATGACGACTGTCATTGACTTCCACGCCGTAGGGTAATAACCTAAGGAGAGAAGGGAATTGAAAATTAGGAGGAGAGGTTTGATGCAACTTGGGGCCTGCTGCGCATGGCGTGTGGTGATCCCGTCATTGCCCGGGGCTTTGTGCCGTCGGGGCCTGCATTCCGCCATTTCCTCTGGGTTAATAGGGAAAAAAGAGAGTCGGTAGGATTATCGATTGGTTCTGGTTCATGTAAGGGAAGAAGGGAGTATGGCAGCGAGTCCAGATGTCGTCGGCATGCGCCTTTGTGTCCCTCATCAAAGGCCGGGTCCTCCTGTGGGCGGAACACCTCGCATAGAACTCGCCGGAATTCCTCTGCTTTCTCCTTTGGTCCGGCGATAGGGATGCCTTCCCTGTTGACCAGGGAGGTTCGGGGTGTGCTGCACTACCCCGAGAGTACCCGGAACTGTCTCCAGAATTTCGCCCCCTTCTTAATATCGAGTCTGGAGCAGGCGGACGCCCAGGATTTCTCCTTGTATGCTATCACCCGTCGCCGGATAATCGCGTTTGAGCGGTTCCATTCGGTTTTCAGATCAGGGTCTCTCGTTCGCAGCCATTGTCTGTAAAGAGAACGCTTATTTTTGATTAATTGAACTACATCAGGCGGGAGGGGAGGGCGCGAAGGATCGATCTGCTTCGTGGGAAGTCGCGCCGTAGCGTCCCGAAACGCGTCCGTCAGCCTCTTCAAGGCGTCATCAACGTCGTCCCGCGGACGTGGGGGCGCGAGGTCCCCGTTTGCGTCAGCGATCGTTTTGTTGAAGGCTTTCCAGTCAGCGTTCTTATTGTCCGTGACTGTAAAGCCTCTCCGTTCTGGGCCTCGTGTCCCCTGCAAGGAAAAGGAGAAAGGGAGGTGATCAGACGTCACGCAGTCTCCCACAGTAACCTCGCCGGTAAGGCGGAAAAGTTTTGGGGAAACTAGGGCTTGATCAGGGAAGGAAGGTCCGCGACCCACAAATGTGGGAAAGGGGATGTCGAGGCGAATCAGAGGATGGGTAAGCAGGTAATTATCCAACCGGCGACCCTTCTCTGTGGTGACCGCGTCACGGAAAGAACGGCTCCTTGCGTTGACGTCTCCGAGGATGATACAGGACTGGCCTAGAGAGACAATAAGACAGGAGAGCTGTAGGTAAGGGGTCATGTGATCTTGAGTAGAGTGAACATACGAATACAGTCTTACGACTTATTCGGCACTCCACAAGGATAGCTTCATTCCCCCCCGACAAGATGTCTGCGGGAATGGGCAATTCCTTTGCTCCTATGTCCTTGCGGACAAGGAGAGATACACCCCCTGATCTCGGTGCTAATCTTGGCTTGGAGAATTCTTGAGAATTAGATATATTGATGCGATGGTGTGGTGGCAGGAATGTTTCCACCAGTCCTAGAATGCAGATGGAAGCATTATTGATGTAGTTCAGGAGTAGTCTTTTCTTCTGATTGATGGAGTATATGTTGACGAAGGCTACCGACGCGTTCATCTGAAATGAGAGGCATATGAGGAAATGGCGGGGAAGAGCGTGTTCCTGGAATAGAGGTGTCGAATATTAAACCCGAACACCGTCCGCGCCGCCGCGTTGAGGATCGTTTCCATGGTTTGGCGGTGTCCCGGTGCGGCATTGGCGTACACCAAGGAGAGAAATCGAAGAAGATCTCCCTTGGTGACGGCCTACTTTGCTTCTGGGGTGTCATCCTTTGCAGCATCTGTAATTGAAGAATCAGGGAGGATTGGAGCCGTGGTGGCAAGAGAAGTGGGGGCTGCGGGGCGTTTGGGGCATTTCCAATCCCCGGCGTGGTGCTCTCCCCCGCAATTAGGGCAGCGTTTGGTTGTGGCTGTGCACTCGGCAGCGCAGTGGGCCGCTCCGCATCTTGCGCATTTGGCGGCTTGTCTGCAGTCCTCCGTGGGATGCCCGAACTGCTGACACCTGAAACATCTTTGGGGTTGGGGAGGGGGGGATGCGACGGCTCGCAGCGATACATGCGGCCGTAGCAAGGGAGCTCGCCAGTGATGACGGAGGACGCTGCATCTGCTTCGTGGTGATGCATCTGATCAGGGTGGTCTCGGCGTTGGTGGTCCTCGATGTTATCCGCCACAGATTGACGACAGGAACGCCGGCGTCGACCAAGGCTTCTTTGATGTCCGTCGTTTGCATATGGAGATCATCTCCGCGGACTACAAAAGAGGAGGAGGGTTTCTTAGGGAGTATTGAGGAGGGTGCGGGGGATCGGGAGTGGTTGGGAGCGCTGGGGATCGACATGGCACAGGTTTCCCTCAGAAATGCGTCCAGGCGCTTCTTGCCTTCGCCGCGCAGAAGGGGCAGGCCCTGTCTAGGGAGACGTACCCTCGCCATCCGGTCTCCGGGGTAAAAAATGACATGGGAGGTTGCCAGTGAGGGGTGAACGGAACGGAGAGCCGTGAAAAACTTTTTCTGGCTTATACTCCTGGGCAGGGAGGTGAAGTGGACGGTTGTGTCATTCTCACGAGTAGCAAACCGAGGGGAGGGCGGGCTTTGGGGAACGGGGTTGGGGGTAAGGCGAGGAGTTGGATTCGGGATTAAGCGGGTGGGTTCCGGGAGGTCAGCTGGTTGGGGGGGGGGTCTTCTTCACCTGTCTTCTTGGTTTGGGTGAGTTGGGATTGGTATTGTTTTGGGAAGGCTGTGCGGAGGTTACTTTGGGTAAGGGGCGGCGGAGTAGGAGAGGGGGAAAGGAGGTGAGTTCGGGGTCCGGCTGGGTTCGATTTATACGGGAGAAAAGGGAGGTGGGAGAGTGATTTAGGGAACGGGCCGTTGGTGACATGGAGATCACCAGACGGTTGGGAGAAGGGGTTGAGGAGGGGGAAAGGGATATAGGTGTGGCAACTGGGGGTGGGTCCATGTTGATGGATAGGAGAGAGGGGAGGGGAGAGGGAGGGGGGCTTCCATCTACTTCAGGAGGGGCACTTTCCTGACTTCGCTTTTTCCTCTTCCCCTTTCGTCCTCTGGCTTCCTGCCATTTCTCTGGAGGTTCAGAGGACGGCCAGTCACGCAGGAAGTAACCCGGTCCTTCGGATGACATGTTCCCGGCAGGTGAGGTGAACGAGGTATCGGGGATGGGGTATCTGGGGAGTCGCAAGGAATGCTGCTTTTGGTCCTTATAAGGACCAAAAAGGTTCGAAAAAAGCTGCGTAAGTACGCTTAGTGCAACGGCGCTTTTGGTCCTGAGGGGACAGAGAACGCCGAAAAACGCACGCGAGTGCGGCGCTGACTGAGAATGGGAAGGTTCTCAACCCTTCCCTTGTGCTACGTGAAGCGCAGCCCTAGAGGCAAAGGGGCCCTAGGCACGTACGAAGCAGTAGCGTTCGCTTAACGCTCGACGTTTATTACCCCACCAACCCTGGGGTTCCTAGTTAACCGCCTGCTCGCAAGCAGATGGGTACCGCCTTCAGCCCCCGCGGGTGAGAACCGGGAACTACATTAGCCCGCCCCCGCTGTGTTTGCGTGGGAGTGTTCACTCAGGCTACCGTTGAATGCAACGGTGTGCAATTTCTATAGGGTTAAGGGGCCCCTTGCCAGGCCAAAGAGTGTGTCGGGGGCGGCAAAGGGGTACTAGTGTGCCGGCCGAAGAGGGAGGACCTCACCCTCCACTAGATGTCACCACTAGACCGTAATCCTATGGGTACGTATGGGGCGGTCCCTTCGAGCACCGGGTGCACAAGTGGGTTACCACGGGTGGGGCCCTTTCTTGCGTTCCGATGCTCGGTCCCTAGCGCTGCAAGGAATGGTCCTAAAAAGGACTGTGGCAGTGTTTATACGCTCTTTGAAGAGCGGATATTTACGCTGACGCCTTAAATCCGCTGTCTTCTGCTTCGTCCGCTCTGCTCCTAGACCGTAATCCCCGGATGGGGCGGTCCCTTCGAGCACCGGGTGCATAAGTGGGTTACCACGGGTGGGGCCCTTTCTTGCGTTCCGATGCTCGATCCCTAATGCTGTAAGAAATGGCCCTGAGAAGGGTTATGGCAATGTTCACTCGCTCTCAGAAGAACGAGATGAACGACGACGACGAATGAGTAGTGAACCTGTACTACTCCTTCGGAACTGGGTTCCACTGGAGCCATGGAGTGCTTTTTTGAAGTGATAGTTGAGTTGAGAGTATTTTATACTAATATTTTTTTTATTAAAGTAATTTTTAGCATTTTTTTAATTATTATTATTTTTCCTTTTTTAAGGATAATGTAGAGGCAGGGAGGGAGGTTTAGGGAAAATTGATATAAATATATACTGCGGAAGGGGCTGGTGACCATAACCGCTTGTAGTTGATCAGGTAGGATCGGGTGGAGTGAGGTGAGGGAGGTTAGGAGAGCCTGGACCGGACCGTTTTTTTTATGCTTGCACATTCCTTGCAGGGTTATTTCTTGGTGGGAAGGGAACAAATTTTTTATTAAGGGTGGGATGGAGGTGGGTGGTTTGCGGAAACTTGGGTGTTTTTTTCTTCGGGGGCGTTGAATGAAATGGCTTAAGGAGTTTGTGAGCATATTTAATTTTTCCAGTCGGGAGGGACGAGGACCATAGGGAAGCGATGAGGGGGTTTTTGGAGCTAGAGATAGACCTGCTATAGCTATAAAGAGCTTTTTGGATAAGCTCATTAACCGTATCAATGTTTAGTTCTTTATGGATGAGGGTATTGGGAACGAACCAAGGGGCTCCTGCAATGCGTCTTGTCAGCTTGTTTAGCCATGCCTCGATTTTACCAATTGCTCCTTTAGGTGCTGTGGCCCATACGGGGAACGCGTAAAGGACTTGGGGGAGTAGTATGGATTGGAGGATAGCAAGTTTGGAGTTTAAGGAGGTTTTGGAGGATCTTGAGAGTAGGGGGCTGAGAGCAAAGGTGGCTGAGCGGAGTTTGGCTAGTTTGGTTGTGACATGGGAGAAGGATAATTTTTCATCTAGGGTGACGCCGAGTAAGGTCGCGAGGGTTCTTTGAGGGATAATGCGGAGATTAAGGGTGAGGTATGTACGGGAGATCTTACGAGGGTTGCGTGAGAAGCAGAGTTTTGAGCATTTATGAGGATTGACTTTAAGTTTCCACTCTTCGAGCCAGTCACCTGTCAGGTGTAGGTGGTCTTGCAGGGCGTCGTCAGTCTTTGACGGCCACCAACTTTGGGCAGTAATGGTTGTGTCATCCGCATATAGGAAAATGTGTGTGAGAGGGTGGGGGGGTAGGTCGTCGATGAACATGTTGAAAAGAACTGGGCTTAGGACCGCCCCCTGGGGAACGCCTGTCAGCTGTGGTTTTAAGGGGGAACTACGTGTTATGGAGGATAGAAAAGGAGCGATTGTTTAGAAAGGATTGTATGATTTTGATTAGAGGGGAATATTTTTCTTGGCCAGCTTGAGTAAAAGGCCTTCGTGCCAGACCTTGTCGAAGGCCTGACTAATGTCGAGGAACACCGCAGTCGTAACCATTTTGCTGTTAAAACCGGATTGGATAAGCTCGGTAAGGCGATTAATCTGGTGTACTGTTGAGGTTTGGGGCGCAAAGCCAAATTGCTCTTGCCTGAACAGTGGGAATGGGAGAGATTGTAAGCGGTTAAGAATGACTTTCTCGAATAATTTGCTGAGGGCACATGTGAGGGAGATAGGACGGTAGCTCGAGATCTCAGAGAGGGGTTTGGCAGGTTTGGGGAGCATTATTGTTGCTTTTTTTCCATATCAACGGGAAGTAGGAAGAGGCCAGGCACGCGTTGAATATGTCTGTAAGAAATGAAATGCAGGGAAGTGGAAGTAATTTAAGGGCTTTAGTGGGGATGTTGTCAGGGCCTGAGGAGCACTTGTTTGGCAGTTTAGAGATGAGGAAGCTAACTTCTTTAACTGTGCAAGTCTGGGGTTCAGGGGAAGGAATGAGTTTCGTAGCACATTCATAGACGTTTGTTTCAGTTTGATGAGGTTGCAAGTGGGGAGGAGAAGGTACCTAGCATGCGTGTGAGGAAGGCCTCTCCTCTATCGAAATCAGTGGTTAGTTTTGAGTTGTTTACGATTAGAGGAGTTTTAGTTGTGTTCCTGAGGGACCTTGCCAATTTCCAGATGGAGTTGTCGTTCCGGTTGAGAGTGGCTATCTTATTGTTCCATTGCGAGCTTCTGTGTCACTGTATTTCTGATTTGACCGCTGTGTGTAGGGTGTTGTATTGTGCTTTGATGTGGGGAGATCGAATTTTTTGGTAGTTTCCTGAGTCTGTTTTTGTCTGTAATGAGTGATCTGACATAGGTAGGTAGGGCCGCAGAAAGAAGGGGTCTAAGAATGGGGTTATTTAGTGAACTGTTAAGAGCAGAGTTGATATCTTCTGTTAGAATTTCTATGCTGTGGTCTATGGAAGATTGATTAATTAATAGAGGGTGGGGGAGTTATGAATTTTTCAGCTATCTTTTTTTCAAACTTGGTCCAATATTGCGTTCTGGGGGAAATAGGAAGAGAGGCTCCTGATGCAGCTTCATTGAGTATATGACTGGCAGATGGTCTGAGGAATAGTGATGTATGACTGTGGCCGGGATGTGGAAGGGATATTTGCTGGATACTACTATGTCAAGGATGTCTGATGTGTCTGTGCCCTGATGCTCGGATATGTGCGTGTTCATTTGGGGCATGGATGGAAATGTCCAGGTCTTGAGAGAGCTTGAATAGCGCTCTACCTTTGTCATTAGTGGTGCGACAGCCCCAGTTAGAGTGCTTGCTGTTTAAATCACCTATGACTATGGTTGGAATGGTGTTGTGAAATAAGTCCTTCAGGTTGGGGATGACTGCTTGCTTAGGGGGTATGTAGAGACTGAGGATGTTGATATGGCCTATTTGTGTGTGGAGAGATATACCAACGTGTTCGAGTTTGGGTGAAGTTAGCGGGAGTTGAGAGTGATTAAGGGTAGATCTAATGCTAATCGCCATTCCACCCATCGGGTTGGCGTTGTTTGTGTTATCACGATCAAGTCTGTATGCAGTGTAACCGGGGATATGAATGTTGTGTTTCTGTGTGAGCTTTGTTTCGGAAAGTTAGTAGTAGTTTTAGGGGTTTGTAGGGTGCGTCGACAGCTATGGTCATTTTGCACCACTGTCATTACGTAAAACTTATGTTCCTTTTAAACTAGGAATAAGTAAACAAATAAATACGAATAAATATATAAATAAATAAAATAGACAAACAAAACAGAAAAAAAAGGAAAATGCTAAAATCAAAAGCATTAAAATTATGAGCTCCAAAGCTAAAGCTGCCCCATTAAACCGGTTGACCTTAAAAAACTTAAGACTCGGTTTATAGACCCAGAGTCATCCCCTAAAATATTTTTTAAGTCTCCCCTTATCTTCAACATGTCTCTGGCCCTTTGGTATGTTGTACATTCCGTCAGGATATGTTTTATCGTCAGGGGTTGGAAACACTCATTGCAGCGGGGCTGTTCTTTTACCTCCGCAAAGAGGTACGAATGAGTGAGGGCAGAGTGTCCTATTCTCAGGCGCGTAATCATGACCTCTTCCCTCCGAGTTTTCCGGATGGAAGAGGACCATGGTGAAACGACCGGTTTTATTGCCCTGAGTTTATTATTTTGCAGACACTGCCAAGTCTCCTTCCACTGATGCAGGACCGAGTTCCGCAAGGCAGCCTTTACGTCCTCCATTGGAACCAAGGTGGAGTCGGTCTCGGGTTTTCGAAGGGCATCCTTCGCTGCCTGGTCAGCTTTTTCGTTACCTCTTATGCCGACGTGACCAAGAGTCCATATAAAGGAGACCCTGTTCCCCTTTCTCTGAAGGGACAACAGGGTATAATGGATCTCCTGGACTATCGGGTTCACAGGTGCAAAGACCGATAAAGATTTTAGGGCGCTCAACGAGTCTGTGCAGATGAGGAAAGAGCCATTGCTTTCTTTTATTTCTCCTAGGGCCGTCCTTATGGCTGACAGCTCGGCTGTGAAAATGCTGCAAGAAGTGTGCAGTTTTTTCCTCACGACTCCATGGTAGTGGGACACGACCGCATAGGCACATGCAGATTCTGACTTTGACCCGTCGGTGTAGACTGGGACAAAGTCAGAATGTGAGGCGAGGACGGCACTGAAGAGCTGCTGGTATTCGGAATCGGTCGTCTTGGCTTTGCGGCGTGCACTGGCAATGAGTTTCATATCCGGCATTGGCGTTAACCAAGGCGGATACTTAGCATAGGAGACGGGGCATATTTGAGGAAATGTAAAATTTACCTCATTAATAAAATCATTAAAACGAACGGCAAAGGGCCTAGTTGCCCTTCTCCGCCTGTTAAATAAGTCTAAAAACCGTTGGTTAAAAACTATGTTAAAACAAGGGTGGATTGTCTCTGATAAAATTTTACAGGCATAGTTGCCCATTAAAATCATCCTGCGGGTTTCCAACGGAGGCTCCCCTGCGTCTGCAAGTAAGCTTGGGACTGGGCTTGTTCTAAATGCCCCGGTGGCCAACCGTATCCCAGCATTGTGGACATATGTGAGTGGTCTCAAGTAAGACTCTCGTCCTGAGGAATACACTATGGAACCATAGTCCAGTTTGGATCGCACCAAGCCTCTGTACAATAAAAGCATGCTGGTGCGGTCTGCTCCCCAAGTGGAGTGAGTTAAAAACTTTAAAACGTTGAGGGTTTGGCGACACCTCTCACGTAACACGCGGATATGCTCCCGCCAGTTCAGCTTTTGGTCCAGGATCATGCCGAGAAAGCGGACGGACTCCACAAATGGAAGAATCCTACCCAACAGGGTTAGGGTCGGGGTAACGTGGTAACCGCGAACACGGTGAAAGTGAACGCATTTCGTTTTCTCCATGGAGAAACGAAATCCGTTCTTTCGCGACCACTCTCCCAGTTTTTCAGAGTCACCTGGGCTTGCCTAGCAGCGTTTGGCAGTCGTGTCGACCGGCAAAATATGGCTAGGTCGTCCACATAGAGCGATGCCGTCACCGGGGCATTGATGCATTCCACCACGTCGTTGATGGCGATGGCAAATAACGTCACGCTCAGTACTGAACCCTGGGGTACCCCGTTCTCCTGTGTAAAAGATCGGGAAAAGTGCTTCCCAGTCCTTACTTTAAAAAGACGGTTGGTTAAAAAATTCCTGATAAATAGGGCCATGTTGCCTCTAAATCCCCACTTGTGGAGCGTGTTGAGGATTCTCCATCGCCACACACTATCATAGGCCTTCTCCAGGTCGAAGAAGACTGCTATGACGTGTTGACGTTGGAGAAAGGCTTCCTGGATGAAGTTCTCAGTGCGAACCAGATGGTCTGTCGTGGACCTGCCACGCCGAAAGCCGCACTGAGCGTCGGAGAGCAGGTGTCGACTCTCCAAGCACCACATGAGACGTCGGTTTACCATCCGTTCCATCACCTTGCACAGGCAGCTGGTGAGAGATATGGGACGGTAGTTGTTCGGGTCATTTTTGTCCTTGCCCTGTTTTGGGATTGGTATCACGATGGACTCTCGCCAGGCATTTGGAAAACTGCCCTCGTTCCAGAGTTGATTGAGGGTATTTAGGACCTCCCCAATCGCAGTTTCCGGAATGTTCCGGAGAAATGCGTTGTGGATTTCGTCCGCCCCTGGCGAGGTGTAATGGGAGTCTTCGATGGCGGATTTAAGCTCCCAGGACGTGAAAGGCTCATTGTAATATTCGCTTGTAGGACCTGCACCAAAATTGAGAGGGACTCTCTCGCATCGCCTCTTCCGGTTCGCAAAGTCCGCGGCATAGCCCTCGTCACTGCTATTGGCCGCGAACTGACTGGCAAATATGTTGCTTATTTCGGCATGTGAATTAACCACCCGGCCAGCAACAAGCAATGGCGAGATGACAAATGAGCCCTTGGACCCGGAGATTTTCTTCACTTTGTCCCATACCTGACCAAGTGGCGTGCGATGGTTGATGGTAGAGACGTATTCTATCCAGGAAGCCCTCTTGGCCTCCTTCACGGCCCTTCGAGCTCGCGCTCTCAGACGGCGGTACGATGCCAGATTAGTTGCCGTGGGATATTTTCTAAAAATACTCAATGCTTTTTTCCTCGCCCGAATCGCCCGGTCGCATTCCCCGTTCCACCAAGGGACAGGAGCTCGATTAATGTTCCCGGACGTACGAGGGATACTTTTGGTAGCTGCCGCCAACAGCGTTGAACTTAGTTTATCGACGTTGTGCAACGCGTCGAAACTTGCGTCGTGTTTATCTGTAAACGTGCGCTTGAAAAGTGGCCAGTTTGCACGGTTAATACGCCACTTTTCCGGAGGTTTTGAAATGGTGGGCGAAGAGTCTTCTTTAACGAGTAGAAGAGGAAAATGATCACTCCCACAGAGATCGTTGTGGGTGGACATTTTCAGCTTTGGGGCTAGACTTCTCGAGCATAGACAAAGATCTATTGCTGAGAATTCCCCATTGAAGCTTTTAAAGCGGGTTTTTTCGCCGTTATTTAATAAAAACAGGTTAAAATCCTCAATAAAGTTGGATAAAATTCGACCTCTCCTATTGCTTTGGGTTTCTGGACCTCCCCAGTGAGGATCATGGGCATTAAAATCTCCCATCAAAATGAACGGCTGAGGAAGCTGGTGGACAAGGGCTTCAAGGTTCAGGCGGGTCACCGGTGAACCCTCTGGCAGATACACGTTGCAGAACGTCATCCTCTCAGGGGTGTGCACCGTGACAGCGACGGCCTGGAATGGAGAGTTCAGTTGGACTCGCGAGGTGTAAAGGGCCTCACGGGCCGCAACTGCTACTCCCCCTTGGGCTCGTTGGCCACTTAGGTCATCCGTTCTAAAAACAGTGAACCCCTTCAGAATACCCTTATCTTCAGCCTTAAAATGGGTCTCTTGGAGACAAATACAAAAGGGTTTAAAATCTTGGATTAAAATGGCCAGCTCCTCCTTGTGCCGATAAAAGCCATTGCAGTTCTACTGCAGAATGGAACACATTTAAAGTGTTAAATTAAAATAAATAAATAAATATATAACTAAATAAGATGACTAAAAAGGGAGATGACCAACTCTATTGAGGTATCGCTTGAAGCGATGTTTCCTCTTCCACTCGTTTGCGAAGACCTCAGTATCAGAGATACTCTGGTCCTCTTCAATTACCTCCGGCTTCTTTGGCTTCACTGGAGGCGGCGGGGAATATGTATTCTCACGCCCTTTTGGCGTGTTCCCCTTGGTGGTTTTTTGTGGGCTCTTCTTTGAAGGGCCCACAGGAGTAGGTGGCTCCTTGTCCACCTTACTCTTTCCATCCTTCACCCTTTTGGGTTTAGGCACTTGCGTGTTTTCAATTGGGGATTCTTTCGGTATCTCCGTCTGCGTGGCGATGGTACACTTTACACATTGCGTGGTTGCAACGGAAGCAAAGGACCGGGAGAAAGTTGGGGCGATTAGCGCCCTGTATTTTCTCCTCGCTTCCGCATATGGGATTTTTTCAAGGGTTTTTATCTCCATGACTTTCCTCTCTTCTTTCATCTACGGGCAATCACGAGAGGACACTGGGTGTGTACCCTCGCAATTGACACAAAGAGGTTCCGAAGAGCACTCTTTATCCTCGTGAGCGTCTTTGCCACAGCGCGGGCAGGTGGCCTTACCCTCGCAGCGCGACGCGACATGGCCGAACCGTTGGCATTTGAAACAACGCACGGGATTCGGGATGAATGGCCTCACTGGTACCGATTCATAGCCCACAAACACCTTGTCGGGTAGTCTATCACGCGCAAAAGTCAAGATCACGGAGGTGCTGTTTACGTTTTCTCCGTTGCGCCTTGTGGTGAGTCGACGACAATCAGTCACTCCCTGAGAGAACATTTCTCTCTTGATTTCTTCGATGTCCACGTATAGGAGGTCGTAGTGACTGATGACTCCCCGACAGGTGTTAAGAGTGCGGTGCACCTCCACCTTAATCGGAATGTCATGGAGCATTCCCATAGCTAGCAGTTTTTCGCTTTGTGTATCGTTCAGGGTCCCTATAAGAAGTGTACCATCCCGGAGCTTCTTCACGCTCTTTGGGTCCCCAGGCACAATCTGTGACAAAACTCTGCGAATTAAGAAAGGAGAAACCTTTTTCAAGGTTTCACCTTCCTTTATGCACGACATAATTAAATAGCGCTTACATGCGCCAATGCACTTTTCTCCCCCGCCGGTGTCCGGACGGGATCTTTTTAGTGGTGGAAAGGGTTTTCCTCCATAATAATAAGTGATTCGTCCCTCGGCCTCCCCACCCACCACGGAGCCACACATTCTGGACGCCACTCCGCCAAACCGGAGCGGTCGCCAGGGCTAACTCGAGGGATATAGCGCTTCAGGAGTGGTTGTCTGTTTCGGGGTGGATCTTCGGTGCAAGGGCCCACCAAAACCCTTACATCTCCGACCTCCCTACGCAGACCCCCACAACCTTGGCACTCGCCACCGGAGCGAAAACGCGACGGAAGCCGATTGACCGGGAGTGGCTAGCTCCCGGCCTCCCGTTTACGCGAAATCCGGGGCCGAAGAGGGATATCGTTCTCCGGTCCATGCAGGGCATCCGAAACCCTGCTGGGAACCAGAAAGATCACCCTCCAGGATCCCCTTCTCTCCCTTACGGGTCTCCAGGCACGGCAAACACCTGGGCGGATCGCAGGCCAGATGGTATGGCCGCTCACAGACAGAGGATCCACAGCACTGTCCGGACGCATCCCTTGCTGGCTTGGGGTTTGTTTTCGGGGTTTTCTCCCCGCCCTTTTAGTCGCCTCTTACGACAAGCAGGGATACTGCGGGAGTATTCTCTATCCCCCTACCCGCGGGGGGGTTTTGTAAGCGTGTTTTGTGGAAGGGACCTCTCGTGTCGTTCAGCTTGCGCTCGAATGAAGTCGTGTACTTTTGGCATTATGTGTGCGTTTCTGATCTCCTGTATCGGTACGAGTTTACTCTGGTTAGTGAGGTAGCGAAGTGTTTTATTCTGGAATGTTTCTAAGCGATTTCTATCTGTTTTTGTCGCGTTCCCGAAAATTTCGCAACCGTATAGCACCCTGGGACGGATTTAAGAAAGGTAGTCTGATTTTAATTCGGTGCGAGAGGCGCGATTTAGAGCACAAGAGTGGAGACAGAAGTGCTCTTGTGCCCTGTGCTATTTGTAAGGCATGCTGTACGTGCTTGGCTCGTGTCAGTCTGTAATCGAAATGCATCCCTAAGAACTTGTATGAGCATTTCGTCGGAATATGCACGGATTGAAAGGTAATAGGTTTTTTGGGAGATAGTTTCGTTTCCTCCGAAAGTCGACAGCAACTTATTTCTCCTTATTAATTGTGACTTTCGAGTCGACGGTCCACTTTTCATGTAAAGAGAGGTGGTTTTGGATCTTTCAAAATACACTTGTGCCGCTGCAACATCTTTCCGCGATAGCAGTATCGTCGGCGAACATGAAAGTGAGATTTTGCGGAGGAGGAAGATCATTGACATAGCAATTGAAAAGAGTAGGAGATAATATGGCGCCCTACGGCACACCACCGTTTATCTGTTTTTAGGCTGACAGAGCTCCGTTTTCGGCGACATGTATGGCTCGTGAAGCGAGAAAACTTTGGAACATCTTGATGAGACGTATTGACACCCCGATTTTAATTAGTAGTAGTTTTAGGGGTTTGTAGGGTGCGTCGACAGCTATGGTCATTTTGCACCACTGTCATAACGTAAAACTTATGTTCCTTTTAAACTAGGAATAAGTAAACAAATAAATACGAATAAATATATAAATAAATAAAATAAACAAAAAAAAAAAAGGAAAATGCTAAAATCAAAAGCATTAAAATTATGAGCTCCAAAGCTAAAGCTGCCCCATTAAACCGGTTGACCTTAAAAAACTTAAGACTCGGTTAATAGACCCAGAGTCATCCCCTAAAATATTTTTTAAGTCTCCCCTTATCTTCAACATGTCTCTGGCCCTTTGGTATGTTGTGCATTCCGTCAGGATATGTTTTATCGTCAGGGGTTGGAAACACTCATTGCAGCGGGGCTGTTCTTTTACCTCCGCAAAGAGGTACGAATGAGTGAGGGCAGAGTGTCCTATTCTCAGGCGCGTAATCATGACCTCTTCCCTCCGAATGCTCCGGATGGAAGAGGACCATGGTGAAACGACCGGTTTTATTGCCCTGAGTTTATTATTTTGCAGAGACTGCCAAGTCTCCTTCCACTGATGCAGGACCGAGTTCCGCAAGGCGGCCTTCACGTCCTCCATTGGAACCAAGGTGGAGTCGGTCTCGGGTTGTCGAAGGGCATCCTTCGCTGCCTGGTCAGCTTTTTCGTTACCTCTTATGCCGACGTGACCAGGAGTCCATATAAAGGAGACCCTGTTCCCCTTTCTCTGAAGGGACAACAGGGTATAATGGATCTCCTGGACTATCGGGTGCACAGGTGCAAAGACCGATAAAGATTTTAGGGCGCTCAACGAGTCTGTGCAGATGAGGAAAGAGCCATTGCTTTCTTTTATTTCTCCTAGGGCCGTCCTTATGGCTGACAGCTCAGCTGTGAAAATGCTGCAAGAAGTGTGCAGTTTTTTCCTCACGACTCCATGGTAGTGGGACACGACCGCATAGGCACATGCAGATTCTGACTTTGACCCGTCAGTGTAGACTGGGACAAAGTCAGAATGTGAGGCGAGGACGGCACTGAAGAGCTGCTGGTATTCGGAATCGGTCGTTTTGGCTTTGCGGCGTGCACAGGCAATGAGTTTAATATCCGGCATTGGTGTTAACCAAGGCGGATACTTAGCATAGGAGACGGGGCATATTTGAGGAAATGTAAAATTTACCTCATTAATAAAATCATTAAAACGAACGGCAAAGGGCCTAGTTGCCCTTCTCCGCCTGTTAAATAAGTCTAAAAACCGTTGGTTAAAAACTATGTTAAAACAAGGGTGGATTGTATCCGATAAAATTTTACAGGCATAGTTGCCCATTAAAATCATCCTGCGGGTTTCCAACGGAGGCTCCCCTGCGTCTGCAAGTAAGCTTGGGACTGGGCTTGTTCTAAATGCCCCGGTGGCCAACCGTATCCCAGCATTGTGGACACATGTGAGTGGTCTCAAGTAAGACTCTCGTCCTGAGGAATACACTATGGAACCGTAGTCCAGTTTGGATCGCACCAAGCCTCTGTACAATAAAAGCATGGTGGTGCGGTCTGCTCCCCAAGTGGAGTGAGTTAAAAACTTTAAAACGTTGAGGGTTTGGCGACACCTCTCGCGTAACACGCGGATATGCTCCCGCCAGTTCAGCTTTTGGTCCAGGATCATGCCGAGAAAGCGGACGGACTCCACAAATGGAAGAAGCCTACCCAACAGGGTTAGGGTCGGGGTAACGTGGTAACCGCGAACACGGTGAAAGTGCACGCATTTCGTTTTCTCCATGGAGAAACGAAATCCGTTCTTTCGCGACCACTCTCCCAGTTTGTTTAGAGTCACCTGGGCTTGCCTGGAAGCGTTTGGCAGTCGTGTCGACCGGCAAAATATGGCTAGGTCGTCCACGTAAAGCGATGCCATCACCGGGGCATTGATGCATTCCACCACGTCGTTGATGGCGATGGCAAATAACGTCACGCTCAGTACTGAACCCTGGGGTACCCCGTTCTCCTGTGTAAAAGATCGGGATAAGTGCTTCCCAGTCCTTACTTTAAAAAGGCGGTTAGTTAAAAAATTCCTGATAAATAGGGCCATGCTGCCTCTAAATCCCCACTTGTGGAGCGTGTTGAGGATTCTCCATCGCCACACACTATCATAGGCCTTCTCCAGGTCGAAAAAGACTGCTATGACGTGTTGACGGTGGAGAAAGGCTTCCTGGATGAAGTTCTCAGTGCGAACCAGATGGTCTGTCGTGGACCTGCCACGCCGAAAGCCGCACTGAGCGTCGGAGAGCAGGTGTCGACTCTCCAAGCACCACATGAGACGTCGGTTTACCATCCGTTCCATCACCTTGCACAGGCAGCTGGTGAGAGATATGGGACGGTAGTTGTTCGGGTCATTTTTGCCCTTGCCCTGTTTTGGGATTGGTATCACGATGGACTCTCGCCAGGCATTTGGAAAACTGCCCTCGTTCCAAAGTTGGTTGAGGGTATTTAGGACCTCCCCAATCGCAGTTTCCGGAATGTTCCGGAGAAATGCGTTGTGGATTTCGTCCGCCCCTGGCGAGGTGTAATGTGAGTCTTCGTTGGCGGATTTAAGCTCCCAGGACGTGAAAGGCTCATTGTAATATTCGCTTGTAGGACCTGCATCAAAATTGAGAGGGACTCTCTCGCATCGCCTCTTCAGGTTCGCAAAGTCCGCGGCATAGCCCTCGTCACTGCTATTGGCCGCGAACTGACTGGCAAATATGTTGCTTATTTCGGCAGGTAAATTAACCACCCGGCCAGCAACAAGCAATGGCGAGATGACAAATGATCCCTTGGACCCGGAGATTTTCTTCACTTTGTCCCATACCTGACCAAGTGGCGTGCGATGGTTGATGGTAGAGACGTATTCTATCCAGGAAGCCCTCTTGGCCTCCTTCACGGCCCTTCGAGCTCGCGCTCTCAGACGGCGGTACGATGCCAGATTAGTTGCCGTGGGATATTTTCTAAAAATACTCAATGCTTTTTTCCTCGCCCGAATCGCCCGGTCGCATTCCCCGTTCCACCAAGGGACAGGAGCTCGATTAATGTTCCCGGACGTACGAGGGATACTTTTGGTAGCTGCCGCCAACAGCGTTGAACTTAGTTTATCGACGTTGTGCAACGCGTCGAAACTTGCGTCGTGTTTATATGTAAACGTGCGCTTGAAAAGTGGCCAGTCCGCACGGTTAATACGCCACTTTTCCGGAGGTTTTGAAATGGTGGGCGAAGAGTCTTCTTTAACGAGTAGAAGAGGAAAATGATCACTCCCACAGAGATCGTTGTGGGTGGACATTTTCAGCTTTGGGGCTAGACTTCTCGAGCATAGACAAAGATCTATTGCTGAGAATTCCCCATTGAAGCTGTTAAAGCGGGTTTTTTCGCCGCTATTTAATAAAAACAGGTTAAAATCCTCAATAAAGTTGGATAAAATTCGACCTCTCCTATTGCTTTGGGTTTCTGGACCTCCCCAGAGAGGATCATGGGCATTAAAATCTCCCATCAAAATGAACGGCTGAGGAAGCTGGTGGACAAGGGCTTCAAGGTTCAGGCGGGTCACCGGTGCACCCTCTGGCAGATACACGTTGCATAACGTCATCCTCTCAGGGGTGTGCACCGTGACAGCGACGGCCTGGAATGGAGAGTTCAGTTGGACTCGCGAGGTGTAAAGGGCCTCACGGGCCGCAACTGCTACTCCCCCTTGGGCTCGTTGGCCACTTAGGTCATCCGTTCTAAAAACAGTGAACCCCTTCAGAATATCCTTATCTTCAGCCTTAAAATGGGTCTCTTGGAGACAAATACAAGAGGGTTTAAAATCTTGGATTAAAATGGCCAGCTCCTCCTTGTGCCGATAAAAACCATTGCAGTTCCACTGCAGAATGGAACACATTTAAAGTGTTAAATTAAAATGAATAAATAAATAAATATATAAATAAATAAGTTGACTAAAAAGGGAGATGACCAACTCTATTGAGGTTATCGCTTGAAGCGATGTTTCCTCTTCCACTCGTTTGCGAAGACCTCAGTATCAGAGATACTCTGGTCCTCTTCAATTACCTCCGGCTTCTTTGGCTTCACTGGAGGCGGCGGGGAAGGTGTATTCTCACGCCCTTTTGGCGTGTTCCCCTTGGTGGTTTTTAGTGGGCTCTTCTTTGAAGGGCCCACAGGAGTAGGTGGCTCCTTGTCCACCTTGTTCTTTGTGTCCTTTACCCTTTTGGGTTTAGGCACTTGCGTGATTTCCATTGGGGATTCTTTCCGTATCTCCGTCTGCGTGGCGATGGTACACTTTACACATTGCGTGGTTGCAACGGAAGCGAAGGACCGGGAGAAAGTTGGAGCGATTAGCGCCCTGTATTTTCTCCTCGCTTCCGCATATGGGATTTTTTCAAGGGTTTTTATCTCCATGACTTTCCTCTCTTCTTTCATCTTCGGGCAATCACGAGAGTACACCGGGTGTGTTCCCTCGCAATTGACACAAAGAGGTTCCGAAGAGCACTCTTTATCCTCGTGCGCGTCTTTGCCACAGCGCGGGCAGGTGGCCTTGCCCTCGCAGCGCGACGCGACATGGCCGAACCGTTGGCATTTGAAACAACGCACGGGATTCGGGATGAATGGCCTCACTGGTACCGATTCATAGCCCACAAACACCTTGTCGGGTAGTCTATCGCGCGCAAACGTCAAGATCACGGAGGTGCTGTTCACGTTTTCTCCGTTGCGCCTCGTGGTGAGTCGACGACAATCAGTCACTCCCTGAGAGAACATTTCTCTCTTGATTTCTTCGATGTCCACGTATAGGAGGTCGTAGTGACTGATGACTCCCCGACAGGTGTTAAGAGTGCGGTGCACCTCCACCTTAATCGGAATGTCATGGAGCATTCCCATAGCTAGCAGTTTTTCGCTCTGTGTGTCGTTCAGGGTCTCTATAAGTAGTGTACCATCCCTGAGCTTCTTCACGCTCTTTGGGTCCCCAGGCACAATCTGTGACAACACTCTGCGAATTAAGAAGGGAGAAACCTTTTTCAAGGTCTCACCTTCCTTTGCACAAGACATAATTAAATAGCGCTTACATGCGCCGATACACTTTTCTCCCCCGCCGGTGTCCGGACTGGATCTTTTTAGTGGTGGAAAGGGTTTTTCCTCCATAATAAGAAATGATTCGTCCCTCGGCCTCCCCACCCGCCACGGAGCCACACATTTGGGACGCCACTCCGCCAAACCGGAGCGGTCGCCAGGGCTAACTCGAGGGATATAGCGCTTCAGGAGTGGTTGTCTGTTTCGGGGTGGATCTTCGGTGCAAGGGCCCACCAAAACCCTTACATCTCCGACCTCCCTACGCAGACCCCCACAACCTTGGCACTCGCCACCGGAGCGAAAACGCGACGGAAGCCGATTGACCGGGAGTGGCTAGCTCCCGGCCTCCCGTTTACACGAAATCCGGGGCCGAAGAGGGGTATCACTCCCCGGTCCATGCAGGGCATCCGACACCCTGCTGGGAACCAGAAAGCTCACCCTCCAGGATCCCCTTCTCTCCCTTACGGGTCTCCAGGCACGGCAAACACCTGGGCGGATCGCAGGCCAGATGGTATGGCCGCTCACAGACAGTGGATCCACAGCACTGTCCGGACGCATCCCTTGCTGGCTTGGGGTTTGATTTCGGGGTTTTCTCCCCGCCCTTTTAGTCGCCTCTTACGACAAGCAGGGATACTGCGGGAGTATTCTCTAACCCCCTACCCGCAGGGGGGCCGATTTTAATTAATTTAAGTATATCTCCATCATGCCAGACTTGATCGAATGCCTCGGCCACATCCAAGAACAACACAGCAATGTGTTGGTTGTTCTGCATGCCGTGACTGATATACTCTGCTAGTCTGAGTATTTGCAGGGAGGTGGAATGTCCTTCCCGGAATCCCATTTGTTCCGGTCGTATTACGTCGTTGGTCCGTAGGAATTCTAGACGGGCTTACAAAATTGATTCAAACAACTTTTAAGATAGAGGAAAGTAAAGATATAGGTCTGCGGTTAAGAAGAATTGTCGGGTCTTTGCCTGGCTCGGTAAGCAGGCAGTTTTGCTATTTTCCAGCAAGGGTTCACGTATTTAATAGTCATCCTTAGCTCCGTCTCTGTGTCTGGTTGGAACGGCGGAGTCGGAAGGAAACTTTGGCTACTTGCAGCAGCTTCGGCCTCTTCGTCTTCCTCCGTTCTTGGCCAGTCGTTTCTTAAAGTCATGGTTCCCTGGAACGCGTTGGTGAGGATTTCTGCCTTGTCGTTGGCGTCAAAATACAAGTGGTTGTTATGCATGATGGGCTGGTTAGGAGGGCCGTTTTTGGTCAGTTGCTTAGCAACCTTCCAAAGGAAACCGTCGTCGAAGGAGAGGTCGAACATGAATTGAAGACCAGAACAGAATCCCTATTGTCTGGACATTGCCCTTCATTATAAATGCTGCTTCGGTGCGACAACGTCCACCCCTTCAGCGACAGTGTTTGTGCAATCGGTACATGGAGATCAATGGCGAACGAAAATGTAAATGACGAACGTGTACCTTTCCGGTGTTAGTGAAGGAGAAATTGAAAGAAAGACCACTAGTGGGTTGGCCATTGGCCTTAACTTGAAGCAAGAACTAAAATTACCTTAACTTTAAGGGCGGGAACATTTTGCCCAAAAACTCGTCAACAGGACGGAATAACATTTACTAATCCTAAAACCTTAAAATTAACTTTTTAACTCTGGTCTGTACTATATATATTTCTCTTTTGCTTTGTTTTTATCCTTTTTGTCAGTCCTTTTTTAATTATTAATTATTTTATATTTTTATATGTTTATTTATTATTATTATTTACATATATATTTATTATCCTTTTTTTCAAATCAATTTCTTTTTGCTTTTGTTTGCCCAACAGTTCCGCAACATCAGGTCTATTCGGAGCCAAATGCACCTACTGTGTTATATATAAGTTGCAATATGATGCCTACTAATAAATAAACTTGCATAAAATAATTATTTGTTTTACAATGTATATACAGAATATTCAAAATAAGAAAAGCCAGACCAGACCAGAAACCCTATTGTCTGGGCGTTTACCCTTCGTTATTAATGCTGCTTCGGTGCGACAACGTCCACCCCTTCAGCGACAGTGTTTGCGCAATTTGCACAGGAAAAACAATGGCGAACGAAAGTGTGAATGACGAACGTGTACCTTCCCAGTGTTAGTCAAGGAGAAATTGAAAGAAAGACCACTAGTGGGTTGGCAATTGGACTTTACTTAAAGGAAGAACTAAAAATACCTTAATTTTAAGGGCGGGAACATTTTGACCAAAAACTCGTCAACAGGACGGAATATAATTTACTAATCCTAAAACTTAAAATTAACTTTTTAACTCTGGTCTAAACTATGTATATATATATTTTTTTTTTCTCTTTTGCTTTGGTTTTTTATCCTTTTTTCCAGTTCTCTTTTAACATATATAATTTTTTAACCTTTTTTTCCCTTTTTTCAAATCAATTTCTTTGTGCTTTTGTTTGCCCAACAGACCCTCACACATCAGGTCTAGTCGGGGCCAAATGCATCTTCTGTTGTATATTTAAGTTGCAACATGCCTTCTTATATAAAACTTACATAAAATAATTATTTGTTTTACAATGTATTTACAGAGTATTTACAAAAAAGAGAAACCCTCATTTTAATATACTAAAAATTGTAATAATTTGATAAGAAATGAAAGTCATAGGAAAGAATTCGGTTTAGTTACCGAAATAGAATTTCTTTTGGAAGTCTGTAGCTCGGACGGCGTTTTCTATGTAGGGAGTAATCCCATATATTTTTTGTAAGCGTCGTTTGTGGAAGGGACCTCTCGAGTCTTTCAGCTTGCGCTCGAATGAAGTGGTGAAAGCGCCGACTTATATAGCGAGAGCCTCGAGCCAGCTCACTCCCGATTGGCTCTCGCTGAATCCTCACCCTGGGATATTCGGTGGTCGAAAAAACCTCTTTCGAAGTTGGCCTATTCACCGTTTAATTCCCCCGATGTTCGTCGGCTTCTGATGCGCTGCTGCTGCTTCGGGATCTGTCGTCTGTTGTCCGTATCGTTCAGTTTGTTCACTTTATGTAGGAGACGCTTGCTGGCCGGGAGCACTCTGCTTGGCTATTTCTCGGCGGCGAATGAAAATCAGCCTTTTCCTTATGGAGGTCGGGGTGCAGCCGTCCTGACGGTGGGAAGTACGGCGTTGTGGAATATCGCCGGTTTCTCTCCGCTCGAGGATGTCTTGCGGGAGCAGTCCCTCCGCTCCTTCGACATTGCCGCATTCTCTTCTCACGAAGAAATCCGCGGCATTCCTGTAGCGCTGTTTTCCCGTGGGATAATCATCCTCGATCGCGCGCCGGCACCGGGATCGTAGACGATCAAACTTCGGCGAAGCGCCGAAAGTGCGAAAGCCGTTTAGGGGCCACATAGTTCCGGAAGGGCACGACACGGACGGGGTCCTTCGGGAGCACTGAGAGATCTGAAAGAAATCGAAATTTTCCCTGCTGTGCGATCATCCGGCGCTACTTTGATCCTGATTTTCGTTTCATCAAGCTCTCCGAGACATCCAGCATCCGCCTGTCCTTCGTTGGAGCCTCGGCTTCACCTTGTTCGGGGGACCTGACCTCCGGACCACAGCCCACTCGACTTCTCGCCATGGCGGCCGCTTCGGCGCCCGGTGCTTCTCGTCCCGGATCCCCGGTTGACGCAGGATTCGTCACCCCGCGAAGGACCTCGCGACTTGTCGCTCCTGTCTTCAAGGAGCCGACAGCGATCAAGGCCGGCACCCGCAGGCCATTCACAACATGAGTGACGCAGCTCTCAAGCGAGCTCGCACATCAACTGAGGTTTTCGTCGCCGTGCCAACGAAGAATTCCTTTGCGGCCATCGCTCCTGAGACCGAATCTTCGGAACCGGTCCCGGAGTCAATGGCAGAAGGACCAGCCCCTTCTCCGAGCACGAGCGACGCTGCTCCCCCTCCTCCGCGCCCCCCGCCCTCCTCCCCTCGTCGTTTACGACGTGGAGGATGTGAAGGCATTCCGCGATCTGATCCGATCGAACGTATCGGATCAGACATTCGCGATCACCTACGGCGAGTCCTCGGCGCGGGTTCAAACCCTAACCTTAGAAGACTTAAATCTCTGCGTTCAGCGCTATCGGCGGCGGACACAGATGCCCACCTGGGGAATCCGCGAGAAGACGACGTCGTTCACCATCCGTGGCCTTCCACCTAGGAACACCAGCGAGGATCTCGATGATATGCGCGCCTTAGGCATCGACGCCCGTCGCTACCGCCAACTTACTGCAGAGGGGAAGCCTAACGGCGTGTTCGTGGTTGCCGTCACCCTCTCGGAAAACTGGAACATGTCAGCGATGACGGCGCTAAGATATATTGGGAACAGCGTCGTAGCGGTGCGTCTGTACGATTGCAGAGACCCACAGCTGTGCCACCGATACTCCCGTTTCGGACACGGGTCATTCTTCTGCACGGCGTCACCTCGCTGCCGTTTCTGCTCCGGGGGAAATTCCCTTCAGGAAAGTCCCAGGGATATCGCGGAAAAATGCCAGAGCTGCAACGGCGGGCATGCAGCTCTTTCGCCTCTATGCGAGAAGTGGCTTGCAGAAAAGGAGCGCAGAGCATCGTAGCCGGGGAAGAAACGCCGCGGCCATCGGGGCAAAGGAGCAGCCGACGCACCAGTCGCACCGCAGCAGAAGCCCGTACCTTCTGTCCAAGCTACGAGAATTCCGGCAGGGATCATCGCAAATTTTTCACTCGGCCCTGCACCATAGCAGCCCGCTCCACTTCAGCGCCTCAGGATTTATTTCCCGACGCCGGCTCCGAACTGTACGGAGACGGCCGCATCCATGCGGATTCCCTTAAGAGACCGCCGGCGCCTCGAAAGAATTCCGCAGCCTCAGTCGTCGGCCCTTTTCGGGGCCACCTCCAACTCCCAAGCCATTTCGGTCAGGGGAATCCGGAGCGCAGCAGCCTCATGCCGATCACCCGATCCCAAGCAGACCCTCGCTCGGAAGATTTGTTTATTACTCAAGAGATATAAAGAGGCCAATCAAGTCTTCCAATTATCGGCTTCCAGCATGGCTTCCTGAGTCTGCCATGAACGCCAAGCTCACCGAAATGGCGCAGCAAATTGCAAGATTAACGGAGGCAATGCATTCTCGCGGCGTTCCTGGGGCAACGCTACTACCTTCCCTAGCGGCCCTGCTCCCAGCATCATCATCTGGCATGGATCCGCCGCCGGACGCCGAGGTGCTGCAACTTTTTACCTCCCTGTCACAAAACATAAACAGTCATCGATTAAAGGCCAGGGACGTGCACGAGTGCAATCTAGTACTCACTATGCCTTCTGGCTGGGAAAACTTATCAGCTATACAACAGAAATGCCTGTACAACAGGGCCCACATTCTCCTGACCGTGGCAACAATCGGCTGGACCGACGCGCTGCGACAGGGTGAAACGATTCGCCCTGTCGCAGTCCGCCCTACCCCCACCTCCACAGCAGCCACCACCGCAGCAATCCTACCGGCCCTTTCCGGCCAACCCCCCTCGTCAACGGAGCCGAGAAAGGAGAGCCAGATCAGGTCCCAGAAATCCACCTGCCTAAGGGGTCCTTCTCCACAGGTGAGGAGCAGCTCATCAGGCGGGCTGCATCTGGGGCATCAGAGAACCCGGCAGCTTGGGAAACGTCTTCTTCCGAAGACTCAGGAAATCAGCTCGCACGGCGAGGACACTGACCCGGGTCTCGAGGACAACAGTGATGCAGAGGAGTCGGACGCCTGGCGTTGGAGAACCATCGCCCCGGACTGGTCAATCATCCCAGAACCCCAGGACGCGGAAATGCCGGAGCTCCCGGAACCAACTGACCCGGGAATAGCAGCGGAAGTAAAGGTTCCCAGGGTACACCCGATAAAACCCTTCACCTATCCGCAATGCATCAAAGAACTTATTTCACGCGTAAAAGCTAGCCTTCCCCGACCCACGGGAGCTCCTTTTATTAGTTTCCGCACCAGGAAGAATCAAATTCTAGACAAGTTTATTCAGGCCTTCCTTGAATCCGGAATTATTGTGCGTTGGCCCATTAAGTGCGCGTTCAATTCTTCACGGTGACAAAGCCCGACGGCGGTTACAGTTCATCCAGGACCTGAGCCCCTGGACGCCTTATATTCGGAAACCAAAATTTTCTCTTTTGGGCCCGGCGCGGGCATTATCTCACCCCGCCCAATAGTTTTATGATTAAAATAGATTTGATTAGTGCCTTCTGCCAAATTCAAATCCATTGCAAGCATTAGAGGATCTACGGAATCCGCTACGGTGATGAGACCTTCGCTTTCACCAGGCTGCCCATGGGCCACCCTTTAAGCCCGGCCATTCTGCAAAGGTGGGCCGAAGATGTAATGCAGTTGTTCAACGAAAGATTCCAGGTCCAATCAGTTAAATATTTAGATGACTGGCTCATTTACTCCCGATATAGGATCTGTGGTTTCCAAATATGCGATTACCTTTTGGAAACATTTGGTATCAGCGTTAACCTAGCAAAATCTACCCTGATTTCTACGCAAACAATCAAGTACCTGGGAGTAGAAATTAATACCTGTGACCAGTCTTTGAAACTTACCAGCAAAGCCATTCGCCAGGTCAGGGCACTCATTCTCATCCTAGCCCGATTGCGACAGATCGATATTCCCAAGGCTACTGGATACCTAGCGTGGGTAGCATGGATCCTTCGCCTCCCCACTCGGATGATTTCCCAGATATATCAACGCAACGATACGGTCTGGCAACGCCTACTAGCAACGGACATACTGGACAAGGTGTACCTGCCACAGCCGACGGAGACGATTGAAATGTTTTCAGATGCCACAGTAACTCAAGGTGGTGTAGAGATTGCCCAGTGGGACCTGTCCCGGTCCTTCCCGGTGCCCGAACATTGGCATATTAATGAATTGGAGACCTACGCTGCGCTGTACGGGACCCAAGAAACTGTACTACTCTTAAATGATTTAAGTTATGCTGCTGAAGAGCCTCAGAGCTGGGCAGCGAAGAAGGAAAGCCGGCAAGGAGCCGGTCAGACCAAGGAAGCTGAAAGAAATCGACCACGTTCGCCGAACGTGATCACACTGATACTACGAATGGAACCTTGCAGAGGCTGATCAGAGCAAAGCTGTCAAATTTTACTCTAACCGTAACACTCTTATTACGCGTTTAGGGAACCCGAAAGACAAAACACTACATTTAGACAAATCGGGTATTTACGAAATAACTTGCTCACACTGCCAACTCTCCTACTTTGGACAGACGAAACGTAATCCCAATATCAGATTTAAGGAACACAGCACACTTTAAGAACGGACATTTCGAAAGATCAGCTGTCGCCAAACACATTATTGAAACTGAACACTCCATCACTCCAAACGACTGAACATTATTAAAACCGTTACAACACTGTAAACTCGATGCATGTGAGTTTACACATTCACTTAAACAAGAATAAACTCATGAACAATGAAACAGGCATCATCAACAGTTCACTTTTTAACTTCGTTAGTCAATTCAAAAATAGGCAGCCCCCACCTAATAGCCACCAGTCTTCCCCCACTCCTTCCCACGTCGCCTCAACAAACTCCCCCACCTACCGACCGTCAGTTAACCCCTCCCTCCTTGCCCCTCCAGGTATATATCCTCCTGACAGGGAGGATATATACCCTCCTGGTATATACCTCACCCCCCGACCTGAACACCCACTTGACTTTGGACAGTGCCTGGTGCAGTCTTCTTCCAGTTCAAGTTCCCATTCGATTCGCTCCCCGTTGATGGTCACCTAATGACCGAAATACCGGTATTGGAGTTCTTCATTATTTTATTGAGTATGGAGCAAAGCTGATCTAGACCCAACCCGTTGCCTTTCGAAGGCTAAGGGGAATCTTCTCCCTTTGTTCGAGGTGAAGATCTCCAGACAGGCGTACGTCTTCTTTGGGCGACAAGCTCCCATCCTTTGGGAAAATTTCGCCGACAGGACTACGGACGATGTTTTCTTCGGAAAAATCATATGCGGCCAACTTCGGTCCATCCGTGCTGCAGACGCAGGCAGCTATGGCGAAAGGACCTTCTCAGGGCCAAGAGACCACCGCCTCCAACGTGGAGGAGACAACAACCATTGGAATTAAGCGGAAGGTTTCTTGAAAGCCTTCTCTGAACCCTTCTCAGGAGACAGCATCTGAAGCGATGATGGCGCCGGTCCGGCGCTTTCATCAGACAAAGGTAGCGGCGACAGGTTTACTGTCGTCTCGAAGCGGAAGTGCTCCTTCGCCGATCGCTGCCACCCTCGGAGCCACTGCAGCCACACCGGCCAAACCAAAAGATCGCCCGAAGAAACCTCAAGTCCCTGCCATTGTCATGTATGGTGTAACGGGGATGAGCGAGGTAATTAGCGGTCTTGACGAGATTGGGAAAGCATTCGAGTTGGAGGTCAGGCGTGTCTCTACTCGCCTTCTAGTCAAGTCCATAGCGGATCATAAAGCAGCGCTGAATCTCCTGGGTGAATTGAAAATTCAATTTCACAAGCACCCGATGGACAGAATACCGGGGCTTAGGTACCTGATTAAAGGTATCTCCAGGTGGATCACCAAGGGTGAGGTCATTAAGGCCCTCTGGGAACTGGGCTCCGAAGTACGGAGCGTCAGGTAGATGACTGCCATGGAAGCTGGGAAACTAGTTCCCAACGACCGAAACATCGGCAAACTGATAGACTCCAAGAGCGGTGAATGCATTCGACATTGAGAAGATACTTCCTGTCGGGTGAAGGTGGAAATATTTCGAGAGCGGCCCGACGCAGTGCCTAAATTGTCTCCGATTTGGGCATATCGCAGGCGCTTTCCGGTGCACATCACGATGCTTTCGTTGTGCCGGCCTGCATCCCATTGAAGACTGCAAAAGGACGCGGTCTGACACTGAAAACTACGTCAACTGTGGAGGGAACAAGCAGCAGTGTCAAAGAAATTCCCCGCATTTCTGGAAGCCCAGCACCGCCACCGTCATGCTGGAGTAGTAGTAGTAGTTTTGAGAGTTTTAGGTTGCGTCGACAGCTAAGGTCATTTTGCACCACTCATTAAAATTAAAACTAAAATTCCTTTTTAATTAGGAATAAATAAATACGATTAAATATATAAATATATAAATAATTATTAAAATCAAAAGGCATTAAAATTATGAGATCAAAAACTATATCTGCCTTATTATACCAGTTGCCCTTAAAAAATTAAAGACTCGATTTATGAACCCAGAGTCATCCCCTAAAATATTACTTAAGTCTCCCCGTATATTAAACACGTCTCTGGTATCTTCTACATTCTGTCAGGATATGTTTTATTGTCAGGGGTTGGAGGCACTCATTGCAGCGGGGCTGTTCTTTTACCTCCGCAAAAAGGTACGAATGAGTGAGGTCAGAGTGCCCTATTCTCAGGAGCGTAATCATGACCTCTTCCCTCCGAGTTTTCCGGATGGAAGAGGACCATGATGAAACGACCGGTTTTATTGCCCTGAGTTTATTATTTTGCAGAGACTGCCAAGCCTCCTTCCAATGATGCAGGGCCGAGTTCCGGAAGGCAGCCTTTACATCCTCCATTGGAACCAGGGTGGAGTCGGTCTCGGGTTTTCGAAGGGCATCCTTCGCTGCCTGGTCAGCTTTTTTGTTTCCTCTAATGCCAACGTGACCAGGAGTGCATATAAAGGAAACCCTGTTCCCCTTTCTCCGTAGGGACAACAGGGTATAAAGGATCTTCTGGACTATCGGGTTCACAGGTGCTAAGACCGATAAAGATTTTAGGGCGCTCAACGAGTCTGTGCAGATGAGGAAAGAGCCATTGCTTTCTTTTATTTCTCCTAGGGCCGTCCTTATGGCCGACAGCTCGGCTGTGAAAATGCTGCAAGAAGTGTGAAGTTTTTTCCTCACGACTCCATGGTAGCGGGACACGACCGCATAGGCGCATGCAGATTCTGACTTTGATCCGTCGGTGTAGACTGGGACAAAGTCAGAAAGTGAGCCGAGGACGGCACTGAAGAGCTGCTGGTATTTGGAATCGGTCGTCTTGGCTTTGCGGCGTGCATTGGCAATGAATTTAATATCCGGCATTGACGTTAACCAAGGCGGATACTTAGCATAGGAGACGGGGTATACTTGAGGAAATGTAAAATTTACCTCATTAATAAAATCATTAAAACGAACGGCAAAGGGCCTAGTTGCCCTTCTCCGCCTGTTAAATAAGTCTAAAAACCGTTGGTTAAAAACTATGTTAAAACAAGGGTGTTTGTCTCTGATAAAATTTTACAGGGATAGTTGCCCATTAAAATCATCCAGCGGGTTTCCAACGGAGGCTCCCCTGCGTCTGCAAGTAAGCTTGGGACTGGGCTTGTTCTAAATGCCCCGGTGGCCAACCGTATCCCAGCATTGTGGACACATGTAACTGGTTTCAAGTAAGACTCTCGTCCTGAGGAATACACTATGGAACCATAGTCCAGTTTGGATCGCACCAAGCCTCTGTACAATAAAAGCATGCTGGTTCGGTCTGCTCCCCATGTGGAGTGAGTTAAAAACTTTAAAACGTTGAGGGTTTGGCGACACCTCTCACGTAACACGCGGATATGCTCCCGCCAGTTCAGCTTTTGGTCCAGGCCGAGAAAGAGGACGGACTCCACAAATGGGAGAATCCTACCCAACCGGGTTAGGGTCGGCGTAACGTTGTAACTGCGAAGACGGCGAAAGTGCACGCATTTCGTTTTCTCCATGGAGAAACGAAATCCGTTCTTTCGCGACCACTCTCCCAGTTTGTTTAGAGTCACCTGAGCTTTCCTGGAAGCGTTTGGCAGTCGTATCGACCGGCAAAATATGGCTAGGTCGTCCACATAGAGCGATGCCATCACCGGGGCATTGATGCATTCCACCACGTCGTTGATGGCGATGGCAAATAACGTCACCCTCAGTACTGAACCCTGGGGTACCCCGTTCTCCTGTGTAAAAGATCGGGATAAGTGCTTCCCAGTCCTTACTTTAAAAAGGCGGTTAGTTAAAAATTTTCTGATAAATAGGGCCATGTTGCCTCTAAATCCCCACTTGTGCAACGTGTTGAGGATTCTCCATCGCCACACACTATCATAGGCCTCCAGGTGGAAGAAGACTGCTATGACGTGTTGACATTGGAGAAAGGCTTCCTGGATGAAGTTCTCAGGGCGCACCAGATGGTCTGTCGTGGACCTGCCACGCCGAAAGCCGCACTGAGCGTCGGAGAGCAGGTTTCGACCCTCCAAGCACCATATGAGACGTCGGTTTACCATCCGTTCCATCACCTTGCACAGGCAGCTGGTGAGAGATATGGGACGGTAGTTGTTCGGGTCATTTTTGTCCTTACCCTGTCTTGGGATAGGTATCAAGATGGACTCTCGCCAGGCATTTGGAAAACTGCCCTCGTTCCAAAGTTAGTTGAGGGTATTTAGGACCTCCCCAATCGCAGTTTCTGGAATGTTCCGGAGAAAAGCGTTGTGGATTTCGTCCGCCCCTGGCGAGGTGTTATGGGAGTCTTCGATGGCGGATTTAAGCTCCCAGGGCGTGAAAGGCTCATTGTATTATTCAGATATAGGACCTGCACCAAAATTGAGAGGGACTCTCTCGCATCGCCTCTTCATGTTCGCAAAGTCCGCAATGCTCGTTATCATGATACTATGCCAGCTAGCGAGTCGCTAATCACGACTGGCGCTTATGTGAGGAAAGGAGAAGAGCAAGGATCAAGAAAACTAACGAAATTAGGGGCCCTTGTGAGCAATGTGAAGTAAATGAATAAGAAGACCAGCATTGTTAACGAACTTCGACCCAATGAGGTCAAGAAAAGTCCATCACAGACGGAGGGAGAATACCGCCCACCATGAGGAAAAATGGCGAGCCGTCCTCTCCGAGAGAAGTCACGCCCAGCTCCTCTGGGGCAGGTTACAATGGCCGATGGGACAACCGGGCCATAACGAGACCTACGTTCTATAGGCCTTCACAGGCGAGAGACCAGGGACCGGGCTTTGACGGAGCTTGTTATTCCTGCGGAGTCGGGACATAGGGCAAATGCGTGCCCGAGAGTCCAGTGTTTCAGCTGTGGCGCAAGAGGGCTTATCAGTGTCAATTGCCCCAGTCGACAGGGTAGGACACAAGAAAAGTGCCAACTTTGCGGCAAGGTCGGCTTATTGGCAATTAATTGCCGTAATTGCAAACACCTGTTTACTCGGCAGGAAAACGGACAAGCGGGGAGTCGCCTAGCCCGAGCGGCTTCCCCGCAAATGTCGCAAGGACATGAGTCGCACGTGCAGTTTCCTTCCTCCGGGGGGCCGAAGGACGGTGGTCCCACGTGCAGCATCCTGCAAAGGACATGTCCCACGTGCAACATCCGGCCTGCGGGGGCCACGAAACCCTTACCCTCCTGTACCCCCAAAGGGCAATGGTCAAGACCGGACTCGCCTCGACGTCACTTCTTAAGGATGAATAACGAGTACCGCACCTGCTAAGGACGGTATATAAGGGCCCCATGACTAAGGGAGTCTGGAGCCTTGCCTCGCATAGGATCGTTAGCTACGTCGTGCTACCACTGCGACAGGCCGGCGACCGTGAAGAGGATCGTTGGTTAGGGCGTGCTACCAGTGCGACCGGCCGGCGACCGTGAAGGGGATCGTTGGTTAGGGAGTGCTACCAGTGCGACCGGCCGGCGACCGTGAAGGGGATCGTTGGTTAGGGCGTGCTACCAGCCGACGACCGGAAGACCAAGCAAGGTTTACTGACTTATCCCGTGAGTGTACGTGGATGTTATAAGTCTTGCAAGGGTTTTACTGTTCTTATTGTATGTCGTGTAGGTCTCTCGACAATAAAGGTATTTAAAGAGTAAAGATATGACTTCCTACTTTATCGACCCGTCCTTCCCCACCTATGTCCCTTGCGACACAAACCAATCCGACGAACATAAACCGGCTGAGTTAGGTTAAGATAATCATAGGAATAAGTCGATTAGGTTAGGAAATGGTTATTCGATTTTGGAAAAGCCGAGTTGAACAGGCAAATTCTGCGAACCAAATTCGATCAAGGAAGATGTAAATAATGAAAAAAATGTAAATAGTGGAATAAGGGATTGTATAGAGAAAGGAAGGGAGATAAACTCAGATGGGCCAGATGAAACATCAGCTCCTGGGTCGAATTGGACAGCCAACCTCCACCACCCATCTGAGGCGTTAGCAAAGATCAAGGATGAAGAAATCTACAGATCGAGGTGGACAGCCAACCTCGATCGATCTGGCCAATGCAATGGAGCTATCAGGAAAAGCTCCCAAGCTGAGCAGTTGAGAGGGACGGCCGACCTCTACTGCAAAGCTTATATTTGCTGTCCAGCCGTTGATTTCGCCGAGCCGAGCGGGACAGCCCGTCTCCGCCCATCAAAACAACCGCATATGGGACACAAGACGCATTGGTCGACGGAGTCAGCTCCGCTCTGCCAATCCGTTAGGTCGGAAGAAAGCGAAAGGGTCAAGTCTTTGGTAGGATCGAACAGGCCAGCCTGTCTCCAGCCACCAAAGCAAGCAGAGGGTGAGAGAATGAGTGAGAGGCCTCAGAGCATCTCGTCGGTGCCACAAAGCACGCCGAGACATGCGTGGCATGTAGATTCTGCCCAGTCGCTTCACGCGGGCCAGAAATCAGAACAGGAGAGCGATTATGAAAACTTGCCTCAAGTACTGTTCACTTCACTACTGACTTCACTAGGACTGGTTAGGGTGGTGACTTGGTGACGTCGTAGACTTGGCGAAGAAGGAGCGCAGATCTTCAAGCGGAGATTTCCCTGCCTACGGGGAACCTTGTCACTTATTTTCGATCGGACCGGAACTTGGACTTTTCTCCTGGCTGACCCTGCTTATTCTTGGACAACTCTGGACGCTCTGCACATCGACCTCGACCTTCTGGACTACTCTTCTCTCCCGGCAACGACCTTAGCTCTTCACTGCACACGTCTATATTTACGAATTGCGCGGACCTTTTTAGGGCCATATTTGCTCGTGAACCCACGTGGTTTTTTCGGCCCTTTTTAGGACCAAACAAAAAATATCATTGCCCGGAACGCTATTTTAGCTCTAGTCGTTAATAATACCAAGTGACTGAGGCGCCTGGTGGGGAGGGCTAACCAGTCCCCTCTTCTCAACCCCGGGTGGTGCTCACTCACGGTCATTACATTCTTGGTCGTCTTGTTCGGGGAGACTTGGCAGAGGGCTTGCACCTCCACTGCACGCCTTGTCGAACCGAAGGGTCCACTTCTTAGGGCCGAAGTTCCCCCTTACTTGTTAATTATTTTACTTGCCGTACCCCCACCTAAATTTATACTTCATCATGTGTTTTCCGTACTAAAGTTACATTGAAATGCCGAAATCAACCGACTCTGAAATCCCGATCACAGTATACAGCACCAGAATGGCTGCTAGGTCAACTAAAAAACCCGATCCATTACCCCCTCATAACTTCGACTTGATTAATGTAATCACAGCCTTGCCTGAGGAGGAAAAAAGCTCTCTTCCATTCCCTCCTGGACAAGAACCCTAATCTAATCAACTCTTTGCCCTCAGCCTCCAGTAACATTGTTTTTCCCCCATCCACCGATCAAGATTTCCAAGTCCAAGGTCCTTCTAAAAGAACTAGAAGCACCAAGAATTCCTCCCATTCATCTATCCCCTCGACCAGCAACAGATTTGATCCCCTTACTTCCCTCCCAGAAGAATCTCAAAGCGCACAGGGCCCGACTACTTCCGAGCCCAGTATCCCCCCCATCAGTACAACCCCAATCTCCCCGTCAAGCAGCTTAATAACCAATGGCCCTAAATCATATATAAATAATCAAAAGATTAGAATTCCTCCCATAAAACTGGAAGATACCTCAAACTGGTCAGCACTTCATGCTGACATCTCCAAAGTTTGCCAGTCTCCCCCGATTTGTCACTCAACTGGGCCCTCCTCTGCAGTTATAAAATGCGTCTCCGTGGCTGACTTCAAAGTGGTTTCGTCCCTATTAAAGGAAAAATCTGTCCCGTATGTGACGTACCAGCTTCAGGGTGAGCGAAGGAAAGAGTTTTCCCTGCGCGGTCTCTTCCCCTCTATCACAGAGGAGGAAATTCTTGGCGAGCTTAAACTTAAAGGCTTCCAAATCATATCGGTCCACAGAATATGGTCCACTAGACCTTCCGACGCTGTGCGAGCGTCTGGTACCCTCTCTGTCGCTAAATACCCAACGCGTACCTGCCATATCATCGCAGAAAGCGCTATCGACCCTCAAGCCTTCCTATCCCTTTCCAACTTGCTCGGTCTTGCAATAAAAGTAGACTTCCGGACACCCCTTCAGCCCGTTCAATGTCACAGGTGCCAGGCCCTAGGCCATACCAAAAACCATTGCTCTCTCCCTCCGAACTGTGTCCGCTGCGGCGGTCCTCACACCTCCTCAGAATGCGTGAAATCACCGGACACCCCGGCTAAATGCCTTCTCTGCCAGAGTGACCACACGGCCAACTATAGAGGCTGTCCCGTCCATAAGAAAGCTAAAGCGACCCTGATTATGCGCCTAGGAAAACCAGCCCACTTCTCCCCTGCTCCCATTCCCAAACCGCTCACTCAGTCTTACTCTGCAGCACTTCATAACCATCCTTCCCTCCCGTCTCCTTTACTTCCCCCTGCTTCCCACTCAGTAACTAATGTTGACCACCACCAAGAATCGTCCGAACAATCCTCCCTCAACTCCTTTTTTAGAGACATCTGGGTTAGAATGTCCTCCCTTTCATCTGTTAAAGACAAAAAGTTATTCATTCTAGAACAAATCCTCCTCCTCCAGACTGAACCATGAACACACTAAACAGACCACATACTCACACATTCAACCACATCACGATTCTCTCCTGGAACTGCAACAGCATCATTAATAAGAAAATTGAACTACAAAAATACGCTTCTGATCATGCCACTGACATCATACTCCTACAAGAAACCTTCCTTAAACCTCACATTTCCCTACACTTTCCTAACTACACCTGCTACAGACTTGACAGAACCACTCCTGGAGGAGGAGTTGCAGTCCTCATTAAAAAAGGTTTGAACCACACCCCACTTCCTTCCCCTGTCCTCAGCAATTTAGAGGCTCTTGGTATCACACTGCACACTCCACAAGGCAACTTACACTTATACTCGATTTACCACCCCCCCCTCTCACCCCCTGAGCAGGGATGACCTGGGGAAACTGTTTTCCCTACATTGCAGGGCCTTGTTCGTCGGCGACTGGAACTGTAAACATCAAAACTGGGGCTGCCATTCCTCCAACAACGGCTGCATTCTCCAGTCCTTCATCTCCTTTAAGCCTGTGTCCATCCTTTCCCCTCTGGAACCCACTCATTTCCCGCCGCAATCGAAAGCAAGAAGTGACATCCTTGACATTGCCATATCCCTCAACCTTCCGTTTTTTGATCCCCCCTCAGTGATTCATGACTTCAGCTCCGACCATCTACCTATCCTATTCTCCATCCCTCTTAATCCCATTCTTGACATCCTTCCAAAAAAACAACTGACTGATTGGCCCAGACTTCCTGACACCCTCTCAACTCTACTAGATCCCCTGACCCCCCTACTAAACCCAACTTACGAAGACTTGAACTCCCGAGCCGTTCTCCTGACTAGCACGCTCCATGACGCCCTCAGCAAAATAACGAAAATTGTCCCCAAGAATCATTCATCCAAATTCTCCCTTCCGCAACACATTAAAAATATCATCCTTGCCAGAAATGCTGCGCGCCGACGCTGGCAGCAATCCCGACTCCCCTGTTACAAGCACGAATACTCCCGCTTAAGCAACCTTACAAAATCAGAAATATCCAAATTTAAATCCAAATCCTGGGAAACCCACCTATCCAAATTAAACTTTAACGACAACTCCACTTGGTCCATTTCACGTTCCCTCAGACGCAACAAAATTTTCTCCCCGCCATTAAAACATGACAATACATACATATTTGACCCAAAAGCTAAAGTGGAAATTCAAGCTGACATCCTGCAGACGGTTATGACTTTGGACAATTCCCCTTCCTCAACTGAAGACAAAATTGACGAATCACTGCGCTTCCTCCCATATAACTCACCCGACCTTCCCCCCATCACCGATGCATCTGAAATCCAATCCATCATCAATACCCTACCTCTTCATACTGCTCCTGGACTTGATAAAATCCCTAATAAATTGCTTAAATCTGCCTCTTCAGTCCCCAAATTCTCCCTTATTCTCTCAGACCTATTCAACCACTGCTACCTTCAATCCTACTATCCCGAAATCTGGAAAACTGGCAAAGTCCTTCTCATCCCCCAACCCGGTAAAGACCCTACAATCCCTGGCAACAGCAGACCTATCACCCTTCTATCTAACCTATCCAAAATTTTCGAAAAAATAATCCTTACCCGCCTTCTCAACCATGCAACTTCCAATAATGTCCTCCGCCCCGAACAATTCGGCTTTCGATCTAACACCTCTGCAACCCACCAAGTGCTACGCCTTGTCGAAGCCATCAGTCGTGGCTTCATGCTTCGCCGCCCCACCGACGCAATATTTTTGGACATCGCTCGGGCTTTCGACAAGGTGTGGCACAAAGGCCTCATATTTAAACTCTTTCAAAATGATTTCCCCCCTCCTCTCATCCGACTCCTCCGCAATTACCTGAACCGACGTAAATTCACTGTCGCCGACGGACACTCTCTCTTCGGTGCGCCCAACCTCTGCTGGCGTCCCACAAGGCTCCCTGCTCAGCCCCTTGCTATTCAACACATTTGTAAACGATCTACCTAAATCCCCGCACACACAATTACACATGTACGCAGACGACACAGCCATCTCCGCCACTTCTCGATCCTCCGACGCGAACATTAAAAAACTCAACAGCCACTTAACACTAATTCACCGCTGGACACAAACATGGAAAATACAAATAAACGCCACAAAAAGCACTCACGTACACTTCGAACGAGGACGCAAACACGACAGATACAACCCCGCACGAATTAAACACACACCCATCCCAAGAGCCTCTAGCCACCGATTCCTAGGCGTGATTCTGGATCGCAAGCTTTCTTACCGACCTCACCTAAAAGACCGCCTCTGCGCTGCCCATGCCGCAAAAAACAGCATGGCAAGCCTCTTTCTAGGGAACTCTCCTCTGTCTCACCCTGCCCCTATCCGCCTGTATAAGGGTATTATCCGTCCCAAGCTGCTTTACGGTGGAGAAATATTTGCTAACAACAAAAAGATTAGGTCCCAACTTGAGTCATTTCAAAATAAAACCATCCGCTTTTTATTAAAAATCTCTAGACTAACAATATGCAACATGTGCGCTCGGCCCTTAAACTTCCCACCATAGCTTCTTTCCTTCAGAAACTAGTGAAAAATTTCCAGTCTCGTCTCCCACGCACAAACAACCCCCTTTTAACTGATATATGGAACTATGACATCCCATCCAATTCCACAATTACACTGCCTAAACATATTACTCGCCTATGAGTCTTTCCTATCTCTCTTTTATATATTACTGGTATTAAGAAATAATATATTATTATATACTCACATTTATATATAGATTAGTAATCCCGTTGTTAGACTTATGCAATATTCCATTACCTTTAAGTTGTTAAATCTACTATACCTGCGTGTTATTATATTGCAAACGCTGTCATTGTATACCATTCTATAGTTAACTCTACAATTGTATGTAATTGAATTTATCTTTTCAAAAAATGTCTGAATATATAAATATATATATATATATAATAACAATTATTATTATTATAAAAAAAATAATAATAAATAAATAAAATATAAAAAAAGAGGAGAAAGAATAAAAAAAATAATAACAAAAATAAGAGAAAAAAAATAATAAATAAAGAAAAAAGACCAGGGAAAAAAATATAATATACAAAAATCTACTTTAAGAAAAAAGATAAAAATCCTACTTATTAAAAAATTATAGTCATCAAATTCAATATATGTAATAATCTGCTCTTTATCTATTATATCTCACTCAATTATGTTTGTCACTATTGTCTTTTGTAAATAGTTCTTAGTATAGTCTGTAAGTTTCATCTTCTCGCAAACAACATAAGCACACGTCCCAATATCTCACAAGTCACTTCCTTGTCGGCTGTTAAAACTACCGGTAATGGTGGGTACTCCCACCGGTACGGATATTCTTGTCGGCACTTAGGTGCTGCATCAGACTGAGGGTAGAAGTACTGTTCACTCTGGATCGGTTGTGTTCCGACAAAGGGACGGGCCGGAATGAGTCGAGTGAGAGTGTGATATGCCCTTTAACCATTGAGAACAAACCTGATCGGCTGTGTCCGGTTCAGGGAGGGGGAGTCGGCTTGGAGTCCACGCCTAGAGTGAGTTTAGCGAGTGTGACGGCAGAGAATAGAGGCCAAGTCTCAGTCCTGATCGGGGGAAAAGAGTACATTGCGCTCTATGACCCCGGGGCTCAAGTGACCATAGTAGGTCCCGAGGTTGTGAAAAGGTATAAGTCAAGGCTGAAGGGGTCAGTGACTCAAGTGACGATGCCAATGACGCCCATACCAGCTAAGACTTTGAGATACCTAGAAGTGACGATTACTATCGATGAAAAAACGGAGAAGATGCAATGGAAAGCCGCTGATTTCCTGTCTTCTCATCAAGTGATCGTAGGAGCGGATTCGAAAAACCTCTTTTCAATTGATACGAAGTCCGCGGAGAAGTGTTGGAGAGCAAAAAAGAGCCCGTGGCACCCATTTTGGAAGAAAGGGACAAGAAATGGACCACACATTTTCGCAGAATGCGCTGGTCTATCAATCCTAGGGTTATCAAAGCGTAAGGCTCAGCGCATTACTGAGCGAATTTAATAGAGAGGAAGTGAAACAGGGTGAGAAAAAAAACATGGAATGTGCAGGCATCACTACGCTCACCGATGATCAGAGAAGAAGACTGAACAAGGTGATAGAGCAAGCGATTACAGAGGGCCCGAAGTTAATGCTGCTGACAGAACACCATATTGGCGTTCAAGGAGCACAACCAATAAAACATCGGCCGAGACGAATGTCTCCTAGAATGATGGAAGTAGCTCAACATGAACTTCAGAGGATGTTAGACGAGGGAATAGTGGAAAGGTCGGCCTCAGCTTGGAGCAGTGCGCCAGTCATTGTCAAGAAAGCAGATGGTCGCGCGAGATTCTGTATCGCTATAGACGTTAGTTTAGAATATAGACGCGATATTAAAAGTTAGAGATTACATACGTCTCACCAGATGTTAAAAGTGCCCAGGTTTCGGGCACATCTCAACCAATTGTAAAGCGGCAGTATGTTGTGCACACTGCTCACGAGCACGATACTAAAGAGTGTCCCGACCTAAGTGTGTTAATTGCACTAAGTTTAAATATGATAACACAAGTCACAAAGCCAAAGACCCTGAATGCACGGTAAATAAAAGAAAAATTGAGCAAATCACTCAAAATATAAATTATGGGTCAATCTTGTAACTACTTAAAAATTAGTCAAATTAACCTTCAAGGGTCAAAAACTGCCACATTGGAAGCTCGAATTATAATGGAAAAAAGAACTTAGACATGATTGTTCAAGAACCATACTCATCAAAAAATAACTTCACAAGCAAATGGAACATTCCAGGGTTTGGCCAGAAAACTAGGATTATTCCTAATAATGCAAATGAAAAAATTGCCGCTGGAATAATTGTGGTAAACGGAAGCATTGATGTACAGGAACTTACCCCCTCTGCACGAATCACATTAAAGTGATAGAAGTTAGAGATGGTAAGAACTCCACCATAGTTATGAGCGCTTACTTCCCACCAAGTGGGAACCTATAACCGAAGATCTAATGGACATACGGAGGATTATCAATGAAATGAACGGACTTCAATTGATGATAGGCATTGATTCTAATGCTAAAAGTGAAACTTGGTATAATCGCTACTCGGATGAGCGTGGGAAACATATGGAAGACTTTGTACTGGAGCAGAACCTTTTCGTCGAAGACGAGATTGGCACTCCGGCTACTTTTAGTTCACCGAACGGTGAATCGTTTATCAACCTAACGCTGACCAGCGCGAAGTCCATAAATGAAATAAACTGGACTTTAAACTTGGGGCAAATCAACAATGACCACAGACTTATTACTTTCAACATAAGGATGAACAAATTTAAGTACTCTGATGGCGAACCTATGTATAACCTAGGAAGTGAAAATTGGAATAATTTCAATGTCAAACTGAAAGAAGCTCTCTGGAGTGTGGAGAAGATTGTTTGGGAACCTACCTGTGAAAACATTGATAAAAGAGTCGATGCACTCACAGCATCAATCAAGTCAACAATGGATCAAGTAATCCGGAGGAGCTATCCGAGGCCACCTCACTGCCTATGGTGGAATGGCAAACTTGATAAGTTGAAAAAGACCCAAAAACTATTAAAAATGTATCAGAACAGCCGACATGAAGATCGCGAATGGCACAGAAATGCTTTCCGTTCGCATCTCAGCATATATAAACGTGCAAAGGAATGCTAAGCAACGTAGCTGGGAAAGGTTTTCCTCAGAAAACTTCAATAAAAACTGGAGGTTTACCTACAAACTCTTCTCAAGAAAATTAAAAACCCCAGTAGTCCGAGGAGCCCAATCGAATTCCGATGGAACTACTCAATTATTACCCGAGGCAATGAAGCATACTCTGGAAACCTTACCCCCAGATGACACAACGGATGAAGAGTTGCATTTAGTCATTCGTAGTAGTTTTAGGGGTTTGTAGGGTGCGTCGACAGCTATGGTCATTTTGCACCACTGTCATTACGTAAAACTTATGTTCCTTTTAAACTAGGAATAAGTAAACAAATAAATACGAATAAATATATAAATAAATAAAATAAAAAAAAAAAACAGATAAAAAAGGAAAATGCTAAAATCAAAAGCATTAAAATTATGAGCTCCAAAGCTAAAGCTGCCCCATTAAACCGGTTGACCTTAAAAAACTTAAGACTCGGTTTATAGACCCAGAGTCATCCCCTAAAATATTTCTTAAGTCTCCCCTTATCTTCAACATGTCTCTGGCCCTTTGGTACGGAGGCTCCCCTGCGTCTGCAAGTAAGCTTGGGACTGGGCTTGTTCTAAATGCCCCGGTGGCCAACCGTATCCCAGCATTGTGGACACATGTGAGTGGTCTCAAGTAAGACTCTCGTGCTGAGGAATACACTATGGAACCATAGTCCAGTTTGGATCGCACCAAGCCTCTGTACAATAAAAGCATGGTGGTGCGGTCTGCTCCCCAAGTGGAGTGAGTTAAAAACTTTAAAACGTTGAGGGTTTGGCGACACCTCTCGCGTAACACGCGGATATGCTCCCGCCAGTTCAGCTTTTGGTCCAGGATCATGCCGAGAAAGCGGACGGACTCCACAAATGGAAGAATCCTACCCAACAGGGTTAGGGTCGGGGTAACGTGGTAACCGCGAAGACGGTGAAAGTGCACGCATTTCGTTTTCTCCATGGAGAAACGAAATCCGTTCTTTCTCGACCACTCTCCCAGTTTGTTTAGAGTCACCTGGGCTTGCCTGGAAGCGTTTGGCAGTCGTGTCGACCGGCAAAATATGGCTAAGTCGTCCACATAGAGCGATGCCATCACCGGGGCATTGATGCATTCCACCACGTCGTTGATGGCGATGGCAAATAACGTCACGCTCAGTACTGAGCCCTGGGGTACCCCGTTCTCCTGTGTAAAAGATCGGGAAAAGTGCTTCCCAGTCCTTACTTTAAAAAGGCGGTTTGTTAAAAAATTTCTGATAAATAGGGCCATGTTGCCTCTAAATCCCCACTTGTGGAGCGTGTTGAGGATTCTCCATCGCCACACACTATCATAGGCCTTCTCCAGGTCGAAAAAGACTGCTATGACGTGTTGACGGTGGAGAAAGGCTTCCTGGATGAAGTTCTCAGTGCGCACCAGATGGTCTGTCGTGGACCTGCCACGCCGAAAGCCGCACTGAGCGTCGGAGAGCAGGTGACGACTCTCCAAGCACCACATTAGACGTCGGTTTACCATCCGTTCCATCACCTTGCACAGGCAGCTGGTGAGAGATATGGGACGGTAGTTGTTCGGGTCATTTTTGTCCTTGCCCTGTTTTGGGATTGGTATCACGATGGACTCTCGCCAGGCATTTGGAAAACTGCCCTCGTTCCAAAGTTGGTTGAGGGTATTTAGGACCTCCCCAATCGCAGTTTCCGGAATGTTCCGGAGAAATGCGTTGTGGATTTCGTCCGCCCCTGGCGAGGTGTAATGGGAGTCTTCGATGGCGGATTTAAGCTCCCAGGACGTGAAAGGCTCATTGTAATATTCGGTTGTAGGACCTGCACCGAAATTGAGAGGGACACTCTCGCATCGCCTCTTCAGGTTCGCAAAGTCCGCGGCATAGCCCTCGTCACTGCTATTGGCCGCGAACTGACTGGCAAATATGTTGCTTATTTCGGCAGGTGAATTAACCACCCGGCCAGCAACAAGCAATGGCGAGATGACAAATGAGCCCTTGGACCCGGAGATTTTCTTCACTTTGTCCCATACCTGACCAAGCGGCGTGCGATGGTTGATGGTAGAGACGTATTCTATCCAGGAAGCCCTCTTGGCCTCCTTCACGGCCCTTCGAGCTCGCGCTCTCAGGCGGCGGTACGATGCCAGATTAGTTGCCGTGGGATATTTTCTAAAAATTTTCAATGCTTTTTTCCTCGCCCGAATCGCCCGGTCGCATTCCCCGTTCCACCAAGGGACAGGAGCTCGATTTATATTCCCGGACGTACGAGGGATACTTTTGGTAGCTGCCGCCAACAGCGTTGAAATTAGTTTATCGACGTTGTGCAACGCGTCGAAACTTGCGTCGTGTTTATATGTAAACGTACGCTTGAAAAGTGGCCAGTCCGCACGGTTAATACGCCACTTTTCCGGAGGTTTTGAAATGGTGGGCGAAGAGTCTTCTTTAACGAGTAGAAGAGGAAAATGGTCACTCCCACAGAGATCGTTGTGGGTGGACATTTTCAGCTTTGGGGCTAGACTTCTCGAGCATAGACAAAGATCTATTGCTGAGAATTCCCCATTGAAGCTGTTAAAGCGGGTTTTTTCGCCGCTATTTAATAAAAACAGGTTAAAATCCTCAATAAAGTTGGATAAAATTCGACCTCTCCTATTGCTTTGGGTTTCTGGCCCTCCCCAGAGAGGATCATGGGCATTAAAATCTCCCATCAAAATGAACGGCTGAGGAAGCCGGTGGACAAGGGCTTCAAGGTTCAGGCGGGTCACCGGTGCACCCTCTGGCAGATACACGTTGCATAACGTCATCCTCTCAGGGGTGTGCACCGTGACAGCGACGGCCTGGAATGGAGAGTTCAGTTGGACTCGCGAGGTGTAAAGGGCCTCACGGGCCGCAACTGCTACTCCCCCTTGGGCTCGTTGGCCACTTAGGTCATCCATTCTAAAAACAGTGAACCCCTTCAGAATACCCTTATCTTCAGCCTTAAAATGGGTCTCTTGGAGACAAATACAAGAGGGTTTAAAATCTTGGATTAAAATGGCCAGCTCCTCCTTGTGCCGATAAAAACCATTGCAGTTCCACTGCAGAATGGAACACATTTAAAGTGTTAAATTAAAATAAATAAATAAATATATAAATAAATAAGATGACTAAAAAGGGAGATGACCAACTCTATTGAGGTTATCGCTTGAAGCGATGTTTCCTCTTCCACTCGTTTGCGAAGACCTCAGTATCAGAGATACTCTGGTCCTCTTCAATTACCTCCGGCTTCTTTGGCTTGACTGGAGGCGGCGGGGAAGGTGTATTCTCACGCCCTTTTGGCGTGTTCCCCTTGGTGGTTTTTAGTGGGCTCTTCTTTGAAGGGCCCACAGGAGTAGGTGGCTCCTTGTCCACCTTACTCTTTCCATCCTTCACCCTTTTTGGTTTAGGCACTTGCGTGGTTTCTATTGGGGATTCTTTCGGGATCTCTGTCTGCGTGGCGATGGTACACTTTACACATTGCGTGGTTGCAACGGAAGCAAAGGACCGGGAGAAAGTTGGAGCGATAAGCGCCCTGTATTTTCTCCTCGCTTCCGCATATGGGATTTTTTCCAGTGTTTTTATCTCCATGACTTTCCTCTCTTCTTTCATCTTCGGGCAATCACGAGAGTACACTGGGTGTGTACCCTCGCAATTCACACAAAGAGGTTCCGAAGAGCACTCTTTATCCTCGTGCGCGTCTTTGCCACAGCGCGGGCAGGTGGCCTTGCCCTCGCAGCGCGACGCGACATGGCCGAACCGTTGGCATTTGAAACAACGCACGGGATTTGGGATGAATGGCCTCACTGGTACCGATTCATAGCCCACAAACACCTTGTCGGGTAGTCTATCACGCGCAAACGTCAAGATCACGGAGGTGCTGTTTACGTTTTCTCCGTTGCGCCTTGTGGTGAGTCGACGACAATCAGTCACTCCCTGAGAGAACATTTCTCTCTTGATTTCTTCGATGTCCACGTATAGAAGGTCGTAGTGACTGATGACTCCCCGACAGGTGTTAAGAGTGCGGTGCACCTCCACCTTAATCGGAATGTCATGGAGCATTCCCATAGCAAGCAGTTTATCGCTTTGTGTATCGTTCAGGGTCTCTATAAGAAGTGTACCATCCCGGAGCTTCTTCACGCTCTTTGGGTCCCCAGGCACAATCTGTGACAAAACTCTGCGAATTAAGAAAGGAGAAACCTTTTTCAAGGTTTCACCTTCCTTTATGCACGACATAATTAAATAGCGCTTACATGCGCCTATGCACTTTTCTCCCCCGCCGGTGTCCGGACGGGATCTTTTTAGTGGTGGAAAGGGTTTTTCCTCCATAATAATTAAATATTCGTCCCTCGGCCTCCCCACCCACCGCGGAGCCACACATTTGGGACGCCACTCCGCCAAACCGGAGCGGTCGCCAGGGCTAACTCGAGGGATATAGCGCTTCAGGAGTGGTTGTCTGTTTCGGGGTGGATCTTCGGTGCAAGGGCCCACCAAAACCCTTACATCTCCGACCTCCCTACGCAGACCCCCACAACCTTGGCACTCGCCACCGGAGCGAAAACGCGACGGAAGCCGATTGACCGGGAGTGGCTAGCTCCCGGCCTCCCGTTTACACGAAATCCGGGGCCGAAGAGGGGTATCACTCCCCGGTCCATACAGGGCATCCGACACCCTGCTGGGAACCAGAAAGCTCACCCTCCAGGATCCCCTTTTCTCCCTTACGGGTCTCCAGGCACGGCAAACACCTGGGCGGATCGCAGGCCAGATGGTATGGCCGCTCACAGACAGTGGATCCACAGCACTGTCCGGACGCATCCCTTGCTGGCTTGGGGTTTGTTTTCGGGGTTTTCTCCCCGCCCTTTTAGTCGCCTCTTACGACAAGCAGGGATACTGCGGGAGTATTCTCTATCCCCCTACCCGCGGGGGGGATTTAGTCATTCGTAACGATTGCCATCAATTCTGGAAATGGCACGGAAATTGAAGCATCGGAAGATGAAGTAAGGGAACAAATCTTCCAGATTAAAAGAAACAAGGCACCCGGTCTGGATGGAATACACGGGAAAGTTCTTCATCAGGCGGAAGAATCACTGACACCAATTTTAACAAGACTAATTAATGATAGTCTTCATATGAACTATTTTCCCCAACAAAGGAAAACTGGGATACAGCATGCAATCCTGAAATCCAAGGAGAAGGATCCATGTAACCCGGGGTCCTACCGACCAATTTCACAACTATCGGAAATTGGAAAAGTTTTTCAATGAATCTTAAAACAAACTTGAAAAAACAATTGGCATTGAAACCTTAGCACCTGTTCCACAGTTCGGCTTTAAGAGGGAAAAAAGCACCTCAGACGCCATTGAAAATCAAATAAGTAATATACAAGGAGGCAACCAGAAATATACATTGGCCACGTTCTTTGATATAAAAGGTGCGTTTGACTCCGCGTGGTGGCCGTCGATTATTAAGGAACTAAGACGTCTAAATGCTCCTTATAAGATGATCTAAACACTCAGAAGTTACTTTGAAGACCAAAAAGTGGTATTTATATCTAAAAATGTCACAGTCAGCAAAATAGCAACCAAGGGATGCCCCAAAGGGTCAGTCTTGGGCCCGCTCCTATGGAATATCATAGTTAATGATCTTCTTCGAGAAGAGCTACCTCCTGGGTGCAAACGTTCTGCATATGCCCACGATCTGGCCGCAACCATTCCGTCTGCATCTAGGAAAGAAATGGAAAGAAAAGCAAAAGACCTAATAACAATAATAGAAAAGTGGTGTCACAGGAATAAACTGACCCTGTCAACTGACAAGTGCTAGTTCCTGGTCATGGGAAGCAGCATGGCGAGGCATCCCACAGTGCACGTCTATGCGAAACAAATTGCTAGGAAAAAGAGGTAAGTATTTGGGAATAGTATTAGACGACAAATTGAATTTTCAAGAGCACGGACATTATGTTACTGGCAAGGTCAAGACCATTTCTCATGTCACTAGAAGACACTAGAAAACCGTTTGGATAACCCTCCTTCAGGAAGATTTACGAAGGAGTTGCTATTCCTATATTAATATATGGATGTGAAAGCTGGGGTGAGAGAGCAGGATATTCAAGAATAGAGAGGATATTGAAAGAAGCTCAAAGAGCCTGTCTAATTAGACAGTACCCAGTACCTAGAAGTACCCAGGTTCACCGATGACCATTTTCCTGTTGCTGAAGTCAGCACGAAGAATTGGGCCCTGATCCTCCTAAGCACTTACTTCCCACCAAGATCGCCTATTGAAAAGTTCCTCAGCCAACTAAAACTGATTGTGAAAAGCATTTGAAAATCGCAAGATTGTCATTGGAATCGACGGAAACGATAAGAATGAAATATGGTTCAGTAGGAAAACTGATGACCGGGGATCACAGTTGGAGGCTTTAATTGAAGAATTGGATTTGTACTTAATAAACGAGCCTGGGGAATCGCCAACCTTTGCGGGACTCCACGGCGAATCTAATATTGATTTGACGTTGGAAAATTCTCATGCTTTGAGGGAACTATCGGATTGGCACGTACTCCCGGGCATGATCACTAGTGACCATCAACTGATCGTTTTTGAGGCTCATTTCATGAAAACCAGAGAGGTGAGCCTGTAAAAAAGTTCCTAGTAGTAGTAGTTTTGAGAGTTTTAGGGTGCGTCGACAGCTAAGGTCATTTTGCACCACTCATTAAAATTAAAACTACAATTCCTTTTTACTTAGGAATAAATAAATACGATTAAATATAAATAAATAAATAATTGTTAAAATCAGAGGGCATTAAAATTATGAGATCAAAAACTATATCTGCCTCATTAAACCAGTTGCCCTTAAAAAATTTAAGACTCGATTTATGGACTCAGAGTCATCCCCTAAAATATTTTTTAAGTCTCCCCTTATCTTCAACATGTCTCTGGTCCCTTGGTATCTTCTACATTCTGTCAGGATATGTTTTATTGTCAGGGGTTGGAGACACTCATTGCAGCGGGGCTGTTCTTTTACCTCCGCAAAGAGGTACGAATGAGTGAGGGCAGAGTGTCCTATTCTCAGGCGCGTAATCATGACCTCTTCCCTCCGAGTTTTCCGGATGGAAGAGGACCATGGTGAAACGACCGGTTTTATTGCCCTGAGTTTATTATTTTGCAGAGACTGCCAAGTCTCCTTCCACTGATGCAGGACCGAGTTCCGCAAGGCAGCCTTTACGTCCTCCATTGGAACCAAGGTGGAGTCGGTCTCGGGTTTTCGAAGGGCATCCTTCGCTGCCTGGTCAGCTTTTTCGTTACCTCTTATGCCGACGTGACCAGGAGTCCATATAAAGGAGACCTTGTTACCCTTTCTCTGAAGGGACAACAGGGTATAATGGATCTCCTGGACTATCGGGTGCACAGGTGCAAAGACCGATAAAGATTTTGAAGGCTGTGAAAATGCTGCATGAAGTGTGCAGTTTTTTCCTCACGACTCCGTGGTAGTGGGACACGACCGCATAGGCACTTGACAACTCTGACTTTGACCCGTCGGTGTAGACGGGGACAAAGTCAGAAAGTGAGCTGAGGACGGCACTGAAGAGCTGCTGGTATTCGGAATCGGTCGTCTTGGCTTAGCGGCGTGCACTGGCAATTAGTTTAATATCCGGCATTGGCGTTAACCAAGGCGGATACTTAGCATAGGAGACGGGGCATATTTGAGGAAATGTAAAATTTACCTCATTAATAAAATCATTAAAACGAACAGTAAGGGCCTAATTGCCCTTCTCCGCCTGTTAAATAAGTCTAAAAACCGTTGGTTAAAAACTATGTTAAAACAAGGGTGGTATGTCTCTGATAAAATTTTACAGGGATAGTTGCCCATTAAAATCATCCAGCGGGTTTCCAACGGAGGCTCCCCTGCGTCTGCAAGTAAGCTTGGGACTGGGCTTGTTCTAAATGCCCCGGTGGCCAACCGTATCCCAGCATTGTGGACACATTTAAGTGGTCTCAAGTAAGACTCTCGTCCTAAGGAATACACTATGGAACCATAGTCCAGTTTGGATCGCACCAAGCCTCTGTACAATAAAAGCATGGTGGTGCGGTCTGCTCCCCAAGTGGAGTGAGTTAAAAACTTTAAAACGTTGAGGGTTTGGCGACACCTCTCGCGTAACACGCGGATATGCTCCCGCCAGTTCAGCTTTTGGTCCAGGATCATGCCGAGAAAGCGGACGGACTCCACAAATGGAAGGATCCTACACAACACGGTTAGGGTCGGGGTAACGTGGTAACCGCGAACACGGTGAAAGTGCACGCATTTCGTTTTCTCCACGGAGAACCGAAATCCGTTCTTTCGCGACCACTCTCCAAGTTTGTTTAGTCACCTGGGCTTGCCTGGAAGCGTTTGGCAGTCGTGTCGACCGGCAAAATATGGCTAGGTCGTCCACATAGAGCGATGCCATCACCGGGGCATTGATGCATTCCACCACGTCGTTGATGGCGATGGCAAATAACGTCACGCTCAGTACTGAACCCTGGGGTACCCCGTTCTCCTGTGTAAGAGATCGGGAAAAGTGCTTCCCAGTCCTTACTTTAAAAAGGCGGTTTGTTAAAAAATTTCTGATAAATAGGGCCATGTTGCCTCTAAATCCCCACTTGTGGAGCGTGTTGAGGATTCTCCATCGCCACACACTATCATAGGCCTTCTCCAGGTCGAAGAAGACTGCTATGACGTGTTGACTTTGGAGAAAGGCTTCCTGGATGAAGTTCTCAGTGCGAACCAGATGGTCTGTCGTGGACCTGCCAAGCCGAAAGCCGCACTGAGCGTCGGAGAGCAGGTGTCGACTCTCCAAGCACCACATGAGACGTCGGTTTACCATCCGTTCCATCACCTTGCACAGGCAGCTGGTGAGAGATATGGGACGGTAGTTGTTCGGGTCATTTTTGTCCTTGCCCTGTTTTGGGATTGGTATCACGATGGACTCTCGCCAGGCATTTGGAAAACTGCCCTCGTTCCAAAGTTGGTTGAGGGTATTTAGGACCTCCCCAATCGCAGTTTCCGGAATGTTCCGGAGAAATGCGTTGTGGATTTCGTCCGCCCCTGGCGAGGTGTAATGGGAGTCTTCGATGGCGGATTTAAGCTCCCAGGACGTGAAAGGCTCATTGTAATATTCGGTTGTAGGACCTGCACCGAAATTGAGAGGGACACTCTCGCATCGCCTCTTCAGGTTCGCAAAGTCCGCGGCATAGCCCTCGTCACTGCTATTGGCCGCGAACTGACTGGCAAATATGTTGCTTATTTCGGCAGGTGAATTAACCACCCGGCCAGCAACAAGCAATGGCGAGATGACAAATGAGCCCTTGGACCCGGAGATTTTCTTGACTTTGCCCCATACCTGACCAAGTGGCGTGCGATGGTTGATGGTAGAGACGTATTCTATCCAGGAAGCCCTCTTGGCCACCTTCACGGCCCTTCGAGCTCGCGCTCTCAGGCGGCGGTACGATGCCAGATTAGTTGCCGTGGGATATTTTCTAAAAATATTCAATGCTTTTTTCCTCGCCCGAATCGCCCGGTCGCATTCCCCGTTCCACCAAGGGACAGGAGCTCGATTAATATTCCCGGACGTACGAGGGATACTTTTGGTAGCTGCCGCCAACAGCGTTGAACTTAGTTTATCGACGTTGTGCAACGCGTCGAAACTTGCGTCGTGTTTATATGTAAACGTACGCTTGAAAAGTGGCCAGTCCGCACGGTTAATACGCCACTTTTCCGGAGGTTTTGAAATGGTGGGCGAAGAGTCTTCTTTAACGAGTAGAAGAGGAAAATGGTCACTCCCACAGAGATCGTTGTGGGTGGACATTTTCAGCTTTGGGGCTAAACTTCTCGAGCATAGACAAAGATCTATTGCTGAGAATTCCCCATTGAAGCTGTTAAAGCGGGTTTTTTCGCCGCTATTTAATAAAAACAGGTTAAAATCCTCAATAAAGTTGGATAAGATTCGACCTCTCCTATTACTTTGGGTTTCTGGCCCTCCCCAAAGAGGATCATGGGCATTAAAATCTCCCATCAAAATGAACGGCTGAGGAAGCTGGTGGACAAGGGCTTCAGGTTCAGGCGGGTCACCGGTGCACCCTCTGGCAGATACACGTTGCATAACGTCATCCTCTCAGGGGTGTGCACCGTGACAGCGACGGCTTGGAATGGAGAGTTCAGTGGGACTCGCGAGGTGTAAAGGGCCTCACGGGCCGCAACTGCTACTCCCCTTGGGCTCGTTGGCCACTTAGGTCATCCATTCTAAAAACAGTGAACCCCTTCAGAATACCCTTATCTTCAGCCTTAAAATGGGTCTCTTGGAGACAAATACAAGAGGGTTTAAAATCTTGGATTAAAATGGCCAGCTCCTCCTTGTGCCGATAAAAGCCATTGCAGTTCCACTGCAGAATGGAACACATTTAAAGTGTTAAATTAAAATAAATAAATAAATAAATATATAAATAAATAAGTTGACTAAAAAGGGAGATGACCAACTCTATTGAGGTTATCGCTTGAAGCGATGTTTCCTCTTCCACTCGCTTGCGAAGACCTCTGTATCAGAGATACTCTGGTCCTCTTCATTTACCTCCGGCTTCTTTGGCTTGACTGGAGGCGGCGGGGAAGGTGTATTCTCACGCCCTTTTGGCGTGTTCCCCTTGGTGGTTTTTTGTGGGCTCTTCTTTGAAGGGCCCACAGGAGTAGGTGGCTCCTTGTGCACCTTATTCTTTGTGTCCTTTGCCCTTTTGGGTTTAGGCACTTGCGTGTTGTCAATTGGGGATTCTTTCGAGATCTCTGTCTGCGTGGCGATGGTACACTTTACACATGGCGTGGTTGCAACGGAAGCAAAGGACCGGGAGAAAGTTGGGGCGATTAGCGCCCAGTATTTCCTCCTCGCTTCCGCATATGGGATTTTTTCCAGTGTTTTAATCTCCATGACTTTCCTTTCTTCTTTCATCTTCGTGCAATCACGAGAGTACACTGGGTGTGTACCCTCGAAATTGACACAAAGAGGTTCCGAAGAGCACTCTTTATCCTCGTGCGCGTCTTTGCCACAGCGCGGGCAGGTGGCCTTGCCCTCGCAGCGCGACGCGACATGGCCGAACCGTTGGCATTTGAAACAACGCACGGGATTCGGGATGAATGGCCTCACTGGTACCGATTCATAGCCCACAAACACCTTGTCGGGTAGTCTATCACGCGCAAAAGTCAAGATCACGGAGGTGCTGTTTACGTTTTCTCCGTTGCGCCTTGTGGTGAGTCGACGACAATCAGTCACTCCCTGAGAGAACATTTCTCTCTTGATTTCTTCGATGTCCACGTATAGGAGGTCGTAGTGACTGATGACTCCCCGACAGGTGTTAAGAGTGCGGTGCACCTCCACTTTAATCGGAATGTCATGGAGCATTCCCATAGCAAGCAGTTTTTCGCTCTGTGTGTCGTTCAGGGTCTCTATAAGTAGTGTACCATCCCTGAGCTTCTTCACGCTCTTTGGGTCCCCAGGCACAATCTGTGATAACACTCTGCGAATTAAGAAGGGAGAAACCTTTTTCAAGGTCTCACCTTCCTTTGCACAAGACATAATTAAATAGCGCTTACATGCGCCGATACACTTTTCTCCCCCGCCGGTGTCCGGACGGGATCTTTTTAGTGGTGGAAAGGGTTTTTCCTCCATAATAAGAAATGATTCGTCCCTCGGCCTCCCCACCCGCCACGGAGCCACACATTTGGGACGCCACTCCGCCAAACCGGAGCGGTCGCCAGGGCTAACTCGAGGGATATAGCGCTTCTGGAGTGGTTGTCTGTTTCGGGGTGGATCTTCGGTGCAAGGGCCCACCAAAACCCTTACATCTCCGACCTCCCTACGCAGACCCCCACAACCTTGGCACTCGCCACCGGAGCGAAAACGCGACGGAAGCCGATTGACCGGGAGTGGCTAGCTCCCGGCCTCCCGTTTACGCGAAATCCGGGGCCAAAGAGGGATATCGCTCTCCGGTCCATACAGGGCATCCGAAACCCTGCTGGGAACCAGAAAGATCACCCTCCAGGATCCCCTTCTCTCCCTTACGGGTCTCCAGGCACGGCAAACACCTGGGCGGATCGCAGGCCAGATGGTATGGCCGCTCACAGACAGTGGATCCACAGCACTGTCCGGACGCATCTCTTGCTGGCTTGGGGTTTGTTTTCGGGGTTTTCTCCCCGCCCTTTTAGTCGCCTCTTACGACAAGCAGGGATACTGCGGGAGTATTCTCTAACCCCCTACCCGCAGGGGGGGGGGGTATAATGGATCTCCTGGACTATCGGGTGCACAGGTGCAAAGACCGATAGAGATTTTAGGGCGCTCAACGAGTCGGTGCAGATGAGGAAAGAGCCATTGCTTTCTTTTATTTCTTCTAGGGCCGTCCTTATGGCTGACAGCTCGGCTGTGAAAATGCTGCATGAAGTGTGCAGTTTTTTCCTCACGACTCCATGGTAGTGGGACACGACCGCATAGGCACTTGACAACTCTGACTTTGACCCGTCGGTGTAGACGGGGACAAAGTCAGAAAGTGAGCCGAGGACGGCACTGAAGAGCTGCTGGTATTCGGAATCGGTCGTCTTGGCTTTGCGGCGTGCACTGGCAATTAGTTTAATATCCGGCATTGGCGTTAACCAAGGCGGATACTTAGCATAGGAGACGGGGCATATTTGAGGAAATGTAAAATTTACCTCATTAATAAAATCATTAAAACGAACAGTAAGGGCCTAATTGCCCTTCTCCGCCTGTTAAATAAGTCTAAAAACCGTTGGTTAAAAACTATGTTAAAACAAGGGTGGTATGTCTCTGATAAAATTTTACAGGGATAGTTGCCCATTAAAATCATCCAGCGGGTTTCCAACGGAGGCTCCCCTGCGTCTGCAAGTAAGCTTGGGACTGGGCTTGTTCTAAATGCCCCGGTGGCCAACCGTATCCCAGCATTGTGGACACATTTAAGTGGTCTCAAGTAAGACTCTCGTCCTAAGGAATACACTATGGAACCATAGTCCAGTTTGGATCGCACCAAGCCTCTGTACAATAAAAGCATGGTGGTGCGGTCTGCTCCCCAAGTGGAGTGAGTTAAAAACTTTAAAACGTTGAGGGTTTGGCGACACCTCTCGCGTAACACGCGGATATGCTCCCGCCAGTTCAGCTTTTGGTCCAGGATCATGCCGAGAAAGCGGACGGACTCCACAAATGGAAGGATCCTACACAACACGGTTAGGGTCGGGGTAACGTGGTAACCGCGAACACGGTGAAAGTGCACGCATTTCGTTTTCTCCACGGAGAACCGAAATCCGTTCTTTCGCGACCACTCTCCAAGTTTGTTTAGTCACCTGGGCTTGCCTGGAAGCGTTTGGCAGTCGTGTCGACCGGCAAAATATGGCTAGGTCGTCCACATAGAGCGATGCCATCACCGGGGCATTGATGCATTCCACCACGTCGTTGATGGCGATGGCAAATAACGTCACGCTCAGTACTGAACCCTGGGGTACCCAGTTCTCCTGTGTAAGAGATCGGGAAAAGTGCTTCCCAGTCCTTACTTTAAAAACGCGGTTTGTTAAAAAATTTCTGATAAATAGGGCCATGTTGCCTCTAAATCCCCACTTGTGGAGCGTGTTGAGGATTCTCCATCGCCACACACTATCATAGGCCTTCTCCAGGTCGAAGAAGACTGCTATGACGTGTTGACGTTGGAGAAAGGCTTCCTGGATGAAGTTCTCAGTGCGAACCAGATGGTCTGTCGTGGACCTGCCAAGCCGAAAGCCGCACTGAGCGTCGGAGAGCAGGTGTCGACTCTCCAAGCACCACATGAGACGTCGGTTTACCATCCGTTCCATCACCTTGCACAGGCAGCTGGTGAGAGATATGGGACGGTAGTTGTTCGGGTCATTTTTGTCCTTGCCCTGTTTTGGGATTGATATCACGATGGACTCTCGCCAGGCATTTGGAAAACTGCCCTCGTTCCAAAGTTGGTTGAGGGTATTTAGGACCTCCCCAATCGCAGTTTCCGGAATGTTCCGGAGAAATGCGTTGTGGATTTCGTCCGCCCCTGGCGAGGTGTAATGGGAGTCTTCGATGGCGGATTTAAGCTCCCAGGGCGTGAAAGGCTCATTGTAATATTCCCGTGTAGGACCTGCACCAAATTTGAGAGGGACTCTCTCGCATCGCCTCCACCTGTTCACAAAGTCCGCGGTATAGCCCTCGTCACTGCTATTGGCCGCGAACTGACTGGCAAATATGTTGCTTATTTCGGCAGGTGAATTAACCACCCGGCCAGCAACAAGCAATGGCGAGATGACAAATGAGCCCTTGGACCCGGAGATTTTCTTGACTTTGCCCCATACCTGACCAAGTGGCGTGCGATGGTTGATGGTAGAGACGTATTCTATCCAGGAAGCCCTCTTGGCCACCTTCACGGCCCTTCGAGCTCGCGCTCTCAGGCGGCGGTACGATGCCAGATTAGTTGCCGTGGGATATTTTCTAAAAATATTCAATGCTTTTTTCCTCGCCCGAATCGCCCGGTCGCATTCCCCGTTCCACCAAGGGACAGGAGCTCGATTAATATTCCCGGACGTACGAGGGATACTTTTGGTAGCTGCCGCCAACAGCGTTGAACTTAGTTTATCGACGTTGTGCAACGCGTCGAAACTTGCGTCGTGTTTATATGTAAACGTACGCTTGAAAAGTGGCCAGTCCGCACGGTTAATACGCCACTTTTCCGGAGGTTTTGAAATGGTGGGCGAAGAGTCTTCTTTAACGAGTAGAAGAGGAAAATGGTCACTCCCACAGAGATCGTTGTGGGTGGACATTTTCAGCTTTGGGGCTAAACTTCTCGAGCATAGACAAAGATCTATTGCTGAGAATTCCCCATTGAAGCTGTTAAAGCGGGTTTTTTCGCCGCTATTTAATAAAAACAGGTTAAAATCCTCAATAAAGTTGGATAAGATTCGACCTCTCCTATTACTTTGGGTTTCTGGCCCTCCCCAAAGAGGATCATGGGCATTAAAATCTCCCATCAAAATGAACGGCTGAGGAAGCTGGTGGACAAGGGCTTCAGGTTCAGGCGGGTCACCGGTGCACCCTCTGGCAGATACACGTTGCATAACGTCATCCTCTCAGGGGTGTGCACCGTGACAGCGACGGCTTGGAATGGAGAGTTCAGTGGGACTCGCGAGGTGTAAAGGGCCTCACGGGCCGCAACTGCTACTCCCCTTGGGCTCGTTGGCCACTTAGGTCATCCATTCTAAAAACAGTGAACCCCTTCAGAATACCCTTATCTTCAGCCTTAAAATGGGTCTCTTGGAGACAAATACAAGAGGGTTTAAAATCTTGGATTAAAATGGCCAGCTCCTCCTTGTGCCGATAAAAACCATTGCAGTTCCACTGCAGAATGGAACACATTTAAAGTGTTAAATTAAAATAAATAAATATATAAATAAATAAGTTGACTAAAAAGGGAGATGACCAACTCTATTGAGGTTATCGCTTGAAGCGATGTTTCCTCTTCCACTCGTTTGCGAAGACCTCAGTATCAGAGATACTCTGGTCTTCCAGAACCTCCGGCCTCCCTGGTTTTGCGGGAGGTGTCTTCTCACGCCGTATCGTCGTGTTCCCCTTGGTGGTTTTTTGTTGGCTCTTCTTTGAAGGGCCCACAGGAGTAGGTGGCTCCTTGCCCACCTTATTCTTGGTGTCCTTTACCCTTTTGGGTTTAGGCACTTGCGTGTCCATTGGGGATTCTTTCGGGATCTGTCTGCGTGGCGATGGTACACTTTACACAAGGCGTGGTTGCAACGGAAGCAAAGGACCGGGAGAAAGTTGGGGCGATTAGCGCCCTGTATTTCTTCCTCGCTTCCGCATATGGGATTTTTTCCATTGTTTTAATCTCCATGACTTTCCTCTCTTCTTTCATCATCGGGCAATCACGAGAGTACACTGGGTGTGTACCCTCGCAATTTGACACAAAGAGGTTCCGAAGAGCACTCTTTATCCTCGTGCGCGTCTTTGCCACAGCGCGGGCAGGTGGCCTTGCCCTCGCAGCGCGACGCGGCATGGCCGAACCGTTGGCATTTGAAACAACGCACGGGATTCGGGATGAATGGCCTCACTGGTACCGATTCATAGCCCACAAACACCTTGTCGGGTAGTCTATCACGCGCAAACGTCAAGATCACGGAGGTGCTGTTCACGTTTTCTCCGTTCCGCCTCGTGGTGAGTCGACGACAATCACTCACTCCCTGAGAGAACATTTCTCTCTTGTTTTCTTCCATGTCCACGTATAGGAGGTCGTAGTGACTGATGACTCCCCGACAGGTGTTAAGAGTGCGGTGCACGTCCACCTTTATCGGAATGTCATGGAGCATTCCCATAGCTAGCAGTTTTTCGCTGTGTATCGTTCAGGGTCTCTATAAGTAGTGTACCATCCCTGAGCTTCTTCACGCTCTTTGGGTCCCCAGGCACAACCTGTGACAACACTGCGAATTAAGAAGGGAGAAACCTTTTTCAAGGTCTCACCTTCCTTTGCACACGACATAATCAGATAGCGCTTACATGCGCCAATACACTTCTCTCCCCCGCCGGTGTCCGGACGGGATCTTTTAAGTGGTGGAAAGGGTTTTTCCTCCATAATAATAAATGATTCGTCCCTAGGCCTCCCCACCCGCCACGGAGCCACACATTTGGGACGCCACTCCGCCAAACCGGAGCGGTCGCCAGGGCTAACTCGAGGGATATAGCGCTTCTGGAGTGGTTGTCTGTTTCGGGGTGGATCTTCGGTGCAAGGGCCCACCAAAACCCTTACATCTCCGACCTCCCTACGCAGACCCCCACAACCTTGGCACTCGCCACCGGAGCGAAAACGCGACGGAAGCCGATTGACCGGGAGTGGCTAGCTCCCGGCCTCCTGTTTACGGAAAATCCGGGGCCGAAGAGGGTTATCGCTCTCCGGTCCATACAGGGCATCCGAAACCCTGCTGGGAACCAGAAAGATCACCCTCCAGGATCCCGTTCTCTCCCTTACGGGTCTCCAGGCACGGCAAACACCTGGGCGGATCGTAGGCCAGATGATATGGCCGCACACAGACAGTGGATCCACAGCACTGTCCGGACGCATCCCTTGCTGGCTAGGGGTTTGTTTTCGGGGTTTTCTCCCCGCCCTTTTAGTCGCCTCTTACGACAAGCAGGGATACTGCGGGAGTATTCTCTACCCCCCTACCCGCAGGGGGGAAAAGTTCCTGTTAAAGAAAGCAAATTGGGCGAAATGCGAAGATGAAATTTAAAATAGACTTTCGATAATGGACCGAAAATATTGCTGGAAACCAGGAACGGAAGAAATCGAAAGACGTGTCCAACGTCTAACGAAAACGATTAAGGCAGCAATGAACGTCTGCATCCCGCAGGCGAGAACCTCAAATGGTGGAACACCATGGTGGAGTGACCAACTGAAGATCTTGAAAAAGGACCTGACGAAGGCGAGAAAGCAACTGCAACGTTCAACGACGGAAGATCGTCCGAGTAGTAGTAGTAGTATTTTTGTTTATGGGGTGCATCGACGGCTGAGGTCATTTTGCACCACGTCTGAACTTTTAAAAACCACAGTTAGGGTTTAATAAATAAATAAATAGATAAATATATAGTAAAAACAAATGACATCGGCAAGAATAAAAATACGAAGGAAACTCCGACACTATAGCAGGGAGATTGTGAAAGCTAAAGCAAGAAGTTGGCAGCATTTTGCAAGGGAAAATTTCGGGGAAAATGCGTGGGGATTCGTGTATCGCCTTTTTGCCGAAAAACTAAAAATACCAATCGTTCAAGGGTCTAACGAAATTGGAGGTGAGGGAAATCTCATGCAAATCCACGCCCATAACGTTTTAAATCTAATGCTGCCAGACGACTCGGAGGACCGGCCGGAGCACGCCGCTGTAAGGCAAGAATATGCTTTCAACGGCGATGTGGCGAATACAGTACCGTTTCTCGATGCAATCCTGGAAATAAAACCTCGGAAAGCCCCAGGCATGGACCAAATACCCGGAGTCCTTCTAAAAAAGATGAGTGGTGTCTTGCTTGACACATTACACTCTCTCTCTCTTACAACCGCGAGAACAGTGGAAAAGCGACTCATCGAACACGAGAGATGTATCCGACTGTGCTACCCAGAGAAATCGGCGGTGGCAGAACATTGCATCGAAAAGGAACATAGAATATAATTCTCCAAGACAAAGGTCCTTTGTCAGGCCAATGGATACTGGGACCGGATTGTCAAAGGAGTCCACATAAGATTGAACAAGAACCTGGTAAATCGAGACAACGGATTCCAGAATGGTAACGCATGGATACCCGTACTCAAAAAGATCGCGGAATCACGGAATCGAGAGAATAAGCGTCTCGACCAATCACGAGACAGCGGACTTCACGCCAAACATAAATACCGGGCACAATCCTATGCTACCCTCTTTGTAGCCTGTCCTTATTTAATTTTTCCACCCCGAAGAGGATTATTATCCTATAACGGGGTTTCCGTGTTGTTTTTGTTATGTTTACATATTGTTTATATATTCTTTGCACTCTGTACTCTATAAATACGGAAATAAAAACCTTTAAATCTGAATCTGATCTATACCAAGCTTTGGAGGACAACCTTTTCCGTGAAGACAATGTGCACATGGTGGAAACACATCTGGCCAACCTGCCGTACTCCTTGCAACCAACCCCCGTCGCCGACCAACAGGAAGATGATATCACAGGAAAGATTGACAAAGACGATGTACTTTACGCCCGCCCATGGAAAAACACCGCCCCAGGGGAAGCTGGAATCACCAGCCGGCAAATCAAGAATGCGCCATCCTGCTATGCCGCCATGCTGAAAATATTCAACGGAATAATGACATTTGGCTACTACCCACTACAGTGGCGGAAGATGACGACAATAATGCTGCCCAAACCAGGAAAGGACACCAAGAAAGCGGAGAACTATAGACCAATAAGTCTCACTAGCAACCTGGGCAAATGGTTCGAAAAAATACTGGTCGCCAGAATGAAAACAAAGACATACTACCACAACACCAGTATGGTTTCCGCCCGGGGAGATGCACAGTGGACCCCCTAGCACTCCTCACCACAGAGACCGCGCAGGCCATTAATCAGAGGAAATTTATGGCAGCACTCTTCCTGGACATCGAAAGGGCGTTCGACCACGTATGGCACAACGGACTCCTGTACAAACTGTCAACGATGCCAGAAGTTTCTCCCTCACTAATAAGAATTATTAATACTTTTTTGTCGAATAGGGTTGCTAGAGTGAAGGTGGGCAATACATTATCTACCCCCTTTTTTCCTTCAGCTGGAGTGCCTCAAGGCAGTCTTGTCCCCGCTACTCTTTGCAGCCTACTGCTGGGACATGGCAATAGATGCCAAGAGGAATCGGGTCGTAACAACTGCCCAATATGCGGATGACACGGTCATTTGGGCGCCGGCACGGACCCCAGAATGGGCAATGGCACACCTCCAGAAACAAGCTAAAAAACTGGAAGAATGGTTCCGATAGTGGCGACTACGACCTAACCCCAAAAAATCCACCCTTATCATGTTTAGGAGTCACTCAGACCGAAGGATGGTGGGGCTGCGACAACCCACACTTGGGCTCTGGCAGCAACGGATCCCGACGTCCAACTCCGTCAAATACCTGGGGGTCACTTTGGACAGACACCTTACATTTTATGCACATATCAGGGATGTATGGTCGAGATGCAGTCGTCGGAGTGGTCTACTGAGAGCAGTCCGGGCGAGAGGGAAGGGGGTCTCTGCGGAGTGTGGCCTGCTCCTATACAAGGCCTTTGTTCGCCCTGTTATGGAATACGCCGCACTAGCAATCCTTCCCTTCAACAACACTCATATGGACATATGGGCCGCCCTGGAAAGGAGAGTACTCAGACAGCTGCATCTCTTGTCAACCATGCATCCTAGTACTGAAATATATTTAATTTCTAATACTGAACCTATCCTCCACAGGTTATGCCGTCTCCGTGCTCGAGCTGCAAACCGGATTGCCACCTACGACGCACTCCTAGGGGAAATAATGCAGAGTGCCAGCGCAATACTGGGGAAACGACCAAAGAAAAAACTAATTTCCCCAGCAAGAATAATAAGCGACCAACTACACCTGTATTACGAAGAGACACACCTACAACCTTATCGACTTGGCAGCCTTCTACCAGTTCCAGAGAGTCTACGCTCCATCGAGGAGTACCCACTCTTCCGCAAGAAAAAGAAACGAAGAAAACAAAAAGGGACTGAAGAGGAGCTGCAATTGCGAACGACAGAGTAGTGACAAAAGTACCAGTGAAAAGAGTGTTTTTAAACAAAGACAATTATTTATTTATATTTACATTTTATATTCATATATATTTATTTATTTATTTTTTTATTTATCTGTTCCAATGGACTTCAATTGTTATGGACTTATTTTATGGCGGCCTGCGAAGGGTTTTTCGGGTTTCCCCTTCGCCTAGGGTAAATGCCAGGCCAATGCTACCCCGCGAAATGATACATGCAATAGCTGAACAAAAGACATTATAAAACAGCTTTTAGACCCTGAAGAGGCGCACAGCCTAAAACAGGGCTTCCTTGTTTGTTGTACACTGTTATTTACTGTTATTTATTGTTACCTGTTATATGATTGATTATAAATGTTATGTACAACAACTTGGATAAATAAACAACTTTTGAACTGAACTGATCCGTCGGGGAGCAGTTCGGACCTCAACGGGAGCGGATCAGCAGAGTAGCAGCCACTGAGAAACCTTCATTGAGGGAAAGGCGGAGCATCGCGGGACGGACCAACCCCGGAATAAGCCTTTTTGAAGGCTTTTCTTGGAGCGATAGGGACGGGCGTAGGAAACGCTTGAGAGGCCCCACCCGTGGTAACCTCTCTTGCGCACTCTTGCGCCTAAGGGATCGCCCTAGCCGGGGAAAGAACGATTCGCACATCGGAGGAGAACCAACGAGGGATAAACTTGCACGGCCCTTTTGAAGACCTATTATTTTTCAGGAGTAGGGACAGGACGCCGGAACATAAGCAAGGGCCCCACCAGCGGTAACCCTCTTGTGCACCCGGCGGCCGAAGGGATCACCCCATCCGGGGACCAACGATCCGCGCAACAAAGGTGCGGCCGTCGAGGGACAAATTTTACGGCCCTTTTGAGGACCATACCGCTTTTTCCTTTTAGGTATAGGGACAGGGCACAGGAACACAAGTAAGGGCCCCACCAGTGGTAACCCCCTTGTGCACCCGGCGCCCAAAGGGATCGCCCCATCCGGGGATAAACGATCCGGGCAGCATGACGGACGCCGCGCGGCGCATGAAGCGTTCAGCGTCCTCCGAACAGAGAGAAAATGATTTCGAAGGCGTGGAGTGGCTACGCCAGGGGAGGAAAAGCAAAAAATCTAGAGTCGTGTCGCCGGTCCCGGAATCCCCAGAACTCGGAGAGCCCTCTCCTTCAAACCCCTCCCCAATCCGCACCCCTAGAACCTCGTGTCAGAACGACACTACCATATTCATTGCAAACCTCCCCGCTAGAACGACGCAACGTTCTTTCTACACCCTTCTCTGCTCCATGAGCGTCCTCCTTTCCCGCGTGGCGCTGTCGGTTTTTACCGATCAGCGGTGCGCTAAGCTCCTGATTCCTGCCGCCGAAATCCATTTCTTCGAGAGAAAGGGAAAAAGGGCGCTGGAGGCTCGACTTGGCGGCCAAATTAATATTAAAATTAAAAAACCCGTTCCTCCGGCAGATCGCCGCGCAAGAACGAAGGCAACCTACTCAGTTGTCATCAAAGGAGTGGACCTGGCCACTCCTGTGTCAGATATTGAAGAGGCCCTCCAGGAAAGTGCCGCTACCTAACACAAAATTTGGCGGATCAAATTGACAGCGACACAGAAGGAAACGACGATCCTCCGTCTGATAACCGACTGTGAGGAGACAGCCGAGGAACTTCTCCGGGAGGGTCTTTGGAGTGACGGCAAAACATATGCCGTCGAGCCTTCTCGTCCGCCCGCCCCCCAGCCTCTACAATGCCGACGATGCCAGGGTTTCTCCCACGTGGCGGGGGAATGCCGAGCCCCTCCGAAGTGTTCGCGCTGCGGAGGTGCGCATGGGGCAGCGGAATGCTCCGTAGAGGTCCTTCGATGCGCAAACTGCGGCGGAGGCCACCACGCCGGGGATCACCGCTGCCCCAATCGCCCGAAGGAACCGTCGTCCCTCCCAACGACGGCTCCTATCGTCCTCGCCCCCCCTGCAATACCACAGGCTTCCTCTGATCCCGAGGAAGATCCCGACGCGCCGGGTTCGGGAGGGGTTCATCGGGAGGAGTTTGTAGATAAGGACGATCTCCTGAAGCTTCTCACGCTCCTCTTAGTTAACCTTCATCCTGCGCAAAGGGAGACGGTCGCTGCGCTCCTTGATGCCGCTTCTGGCGACATCTTTGGGCGGGGCGTCCGTTGCCTTTTCTCACGGAATACTGTGCTTCCGTTTGTTTCACAAAAGGTCGCACAGTAAACTCAGTCTTCTTTTTAAAACATAATAATCTGCCGCCCTTTCCCCCTTCTCCTAGATAATCCAGCTCAGCCGACCGACCAACCAACATAAGGAAAGAAATTACCAACAGCCAGAAATCTTCCTACGAGGGAATCTTCCGATACCACATCATTACCACCTCTACTTTTCAAGATCGAAGAAAACCAACTGAAGAACTGCAATAGAAGGGGTCATCATTTGTTTAACCACTTTTCTGCCGCTTCACGGGACGATGCCTCTCACTGACAATTACCACATGTAATACTTATAGTGCTTTTTATACTTGTTTACCTTTTTTGTACTTAACCTTATATAATGCTCAATTATCTGTATTTCTCATAAGAAATTGTAAATATTCATGTAGAAATGCTATTCTGTAAAAATGTAACTACTCATGTATCACGGAGAAAAAAGACCTTGCCGCTTAACGGACAAACGAGGGAAGGCCAATTGCTCTTGAATATGTAACTAAAACTATGACGCTTAACGTTTTGGCCCCCTCTTGCACCGCCTCACGGTAACACCTGTTTTTTCTTAAACGCGGTTAATTAAGGCGGCCTGAGTGAGGTTTTTCCGGGTTTCCTCACTCCCTCGGGCGAATACCAGGCCAAATGCCACCCCGGAGAAATAGAAACAGCGATCATCCAATGTTTTTATGAATAAGCCAACATGCAACCGCATTTATATGACTAAAACTTTTCGTCTTTTCTCCGGCCCGAAGAGGCTTCGGCCTATAACGGGTGTGTGTCAATTCCAAACTTTTCCTATCTCATGTAAATATATTGTACAATAACTTTTTTGTCAAATAAAAACCTTAAAAACTGAAAACTGAAACGATCCGTCGCTTCACGACTCTTTTTTTAAACCAATGGCTGAAAGGAAAGGAAACGCCCAGGGCGAGGGCACCTCTTCCGGAGGATGGCTGAACACTGGGCGTCTCCGGCACCGGACGCCAACGTCGCCGGATCCTGCACCCGTCCCCCGCGTCAACACGCTTACTCCCATACAATCCCCTTCCCCCACCCCGTCCGACTCAGAGCACGAGTTGAATTCAGTTCTTGGGAGACGCCCCGCGTCACGAGGCGTCACCGAATGCGTCGTTAAGACGCCACACCCGATCCCGCAATCCCCTCCCCCTGAAGACCTTCCTCTCCCCCTGTTTACCTCTGTACCTAATCATTCCCCTACCTCACCATTTCTTCACGTCCCTCCCCGGTCCCCTTCGAGGAAAAAGAAGGTGAAAGGCAAAACCTCCTCCCAGCCCCAACCTTCGAAACCCCCAGTAAAAACCAGCCAGTCCCAAAATCCCTCTAAACACGGGCATCCGGCGACCCCCCCCAAACGACCTCGATCTCCTCCTCCCTGCATCCATATTACCAAACTGCCTGCGGGCATAACGCAAAAGGAATTCTGCTCTGCCTGGGCGCGGGCTTATCCTCGACTCGCGGGCTTAGACATACGTGTCTCCCCCGAGAAGAGATATGCCATGGTGCCGCTGCCTAGGGACTGCTATGGCTACCTCAGGGGTGACAGCAAGCGCAAGCTTGACCACCTCCTGGGGGAACCCGCAGAGGTCCGTAGGATGGACATGGAGGCGATACAGAGGAGCCGTGAGGCAAGCCACAGAGGCAAGAGGCAATTCCCAAGAGAGATAACATACTCCTTTGTTATTAAAGGTGTCGGCCATGATAATCCGCTGGAGGACATCAACGAAGGATTGGAAAATGCAGGAGTCCCCATCAGAAAGAGCTGGCGCATCAAGGCCAGAAGGACTTCAGCATACACCACCGTGGTCCGTGTTATCACGGGGGATGCCCACGTAGCGCGCACAATCCTGGCCCTGCAGGGAGTATTAGTCAACAACAGCTGGTATCGCTGTGAGGCATCCCACCCCCCCCCCCCGGCCCAACCGAGACAATGCCCACGCTGCCAGGACTACGGCCACACGGCTGGCCAATGCTCTGCTAGACGCGAGATGCGGGCGGTGCGGTGCAGGTCACCGCTCCGCCGACTGCAGCGCCGAAGTACTACGTTGCGCCAACTGTGGGGGTGGCCATCATTCGGGCGCCTGGGTTTGCAGCAAAAGGCCGACCCTACCGACGTCGCTCGCCACTACAGCCCCAATTTATGCCGATACGTGTACTTCCATAGCATCGGCAGAGGACGACCCGGAGGTGAAACAACCCGTCACGCGAGGTGATCTGCTCAGGATGCTGACGGTGATACACGCGAACCTACAGCCGGGCCACAGGGACATCACAGCCCGCATCATCAGGGAGGCCGCAGAGTCGATCCTGGGCGTGTCGGTGACACCGCTGTACTCAGGAAATCGAGTCTTCCCCAGCGTCTCCTACGCTGCAATAACCCGCCATGGATGAGTATTCAAGAGTGTCTTTTGTCAATATTCGGGGTGCTGTGCGGCAGAAAATGCCGCTTCTGAAAGAACACATAAGGTCTAGGGGAGTCTCCATCATGGGGCTGGTGGAGACTTACCTGAAGCCAAACTCAAAATTTAACATATCTTCATTTCAGGAATTCAGCACTCCAAGACTACAACAAAGATCCGGCGGTGTATCGCTACTAATCAGAAGCGACATGGCAACAAAAGCACTACACTTCCCTGAAGCAATGGAAGATAGGAACGAAGGAGTCATCAACCAGATCACCATAGGCAGAAGAGATATTGTCGTGTCAGTCCTATACTCAAGGGTGAACGATAGTGTCCCATTTAAGGCCATGAAACACGTAACTTCCCTCCGGCAACCCTACATTATACTTGGGATCTTAAGGCCCGTGGCCACTAATTTCGAGACAGCACCACAACCACCAAAGGTCGGGCACTTGAGGATTTCATACAGAGGCACGGCATGGTCAGACTGGATATCCGTACCCCTACTTTCGTAGGTAACGGACTTTCCTTTCCAGACCATGCACTGGTCTCCCCTGACATCTTACACCTTCTCGGAGACATCTCAGTTGATGATTGCCTAACATCTGATCACTTGCCCTTCTCATTTCCATTCCACATCACTAACAGGAGACACCCCAACACATACACCAAAACAGACTACTCCAAGGTAGATTGGAAGTCCTTCAATGACAAAATCGGGAGCGCCACAAGGAATATCGCCAGCCCAACATCAACGGGGGATGTAGACAATGCCATCCAGGATTTAACAGACGCTTTCCGGGAAGCTAGGAAGGAATTTCCTACAAAAACAATTAACCCTTCACGACCCCCTCTCCCGCAACACATAGTAACCCTCATCAAGGGAAAAAGGAAACTCTACCGGGATTGGGTTAGAACAAAAGACCCTGCATTAAAGACGGAATGGAACAGAACAAACGCCATCATACGAAGAAAAACTATACAATACAAAGAAACGGCCTGGGAGAACGCCTGCAAGACCCTGGACTATAAGGACGGCAGAAAATTTTGGAACAAATTCAAGATATTAACGGGACAGAAAAAGACAGCAGCCACCAACCTCATTGGGACCGACGGGGAACCCATAGCCGAACCAGGAAAAAAGGCAGAAGAATTCCGCCGGGTACTCGCAGACGTGTACCAACCCTTGGAGGATAACTTGTTCCAGGAGGACCAGATCCAGACGGTAGAGGAACATTTGACCAACCTACCCTTTCCACTGCATCCTACGAGCGAGGAAACGACAGATGATGAAATCACGGGAAGAATCGATGAAGACGACCTGCTATTAGCCCGTCCATGGAAGAATACCGCCCCCGGGGAAGACGGCATCACGGCCCAGCAGATAAAACAAGCACCATCTTGCCACCTGGTCATTTTGAAAATATTCAACGCCATCCTAACACTGGGCTACTACCCACTGAAATAGAGAAGAATGGTCACGGTAATGCTCCCTAAACCGGGCAAAGACTCCAAGAAAGCAGAAAACTACAGACCGATCAGCCTCACAAGCAATTTGGCCAAATGGTTCGAGAGAATTATAGTAAGAAGAATGACAAATGTTTTTGAAAACAACGGTGTGCTGCCCCAACACCAGTATGGATTTCGCCCAGGGAGATGCACGGTAGATCCAATGGCACTCCTCACCACCGAGACAGCGGAAGCCATCAACCAAAGAAAATTCATGGCGGCCCTTTTCTTGGATATCGAGAGGGCCTTCGACCATGTTTGGCACAGAGGACTGCTATATAAGTTGTCAATGATGCAGGGAGTCACCCCCACACTCATGCGACTAATGAATACTTTTCTCTCCGACAGGGTAGCCAGGGTGAAAGTAGGGAAAACCTTCTCCTCCACCTTTTTCCCCACAACAGGTGTTCCACAGGGCACCGTGCTGTCGCCACTGCTCTTCGCACTATACTGCTGGGATATGCCGACTGACAACAAACCGAAGCGCAAAGTAACAACAGCGCAGTACGCAGACGACACTGCCATTTGGACATCGGCACGCAGCGCAGACCTGGCCATTGCAAATCTACAAGAGCAGACACTTGAGTTAGAAGGATGGTTCAGGAAGTGGCGATTAAGGCCTAACCCGAACAAATCTACACTTATGCTATTTACGAGCCACTTGGACCGAAGGATGGTAGGGTTGCCACTGCCCACCATTGGGCTTTGGCGACACCGAATCCCGACGTCCAAATCAGTAAAATACCTGGGCGTCACATTGGACAGCCACCTCACATTCAGCGAACATATCAGGGATGTGTGGGCAAGATGCAGCCGCAGGAGTGGATTATTGAGAGCTGTCAGGGCGAGAGGGAAAGGGGTCACCACAGAGTGCGGCCTGCTCTTATACAAGGCGTTTGTTCGTCCGGTTATGGAGTACGCCGCTCTGGCAATCCTTCCCTTTAATATAACCCACATGAACGTATGGGCCGCCCTGGAGAGGAGAATCCTTAAGACAGCTGCATCTTCTAGAACCAACACACCCGAGCTCCGAGGTCTATTCCATCACTAATACTGAACCTCTCCTCCACAGGCTATGCCGTCTCCGAGCACGTGCAGCGAACCGGATTGTCAGCTTCAATGAGACACTGCGAAAGGAAATGTTGAAGAGTACCAGTGCTGTCCTGGGGAAGCGCCCAAAGCAGAAACTCCTCTCTCCGGCGCGGATCATATGTGAACAACTGCACCTATACTACCCAGACATACAACTGCCACTACATCGGATCGGCTGCCCACTACAGATTCCAGTGACCCTTCGCCCCTACGATAACTACCCACTAGTCAAAAAGAAAAGAAGAAACCGCAGGGAGCAGAGAGAAGAAGCTACACAATAACAAATCAGTGCCAGTGTATAAGTGTATAAGTGAATGTGTCCAAAGACGTTATTTAATTTTTAATTATTTATATATAATTATTTATACTTATTTATTCATTTATTTATACTTATTTATTCCTGTTATCAAAGTTACAGAAGTGTTGTCAAAGTTATAAAGAACGTTACCTTTTGGCGGCCTGCGGAGGGTTTTACGGGTTTCCCCTCCGCCTAGGGCAAATGCCGGGCCAATGCTACCCCGTGAAAAGAGAAAATTTCTGCAATGGCTGATCCAAAGACATTCGCCAGCAAATTTTAGACCCTGAAGAGGCATGCTGCCTATAACAGGGCTTCCTTGTCAGTTGTACAATGCTGTTATAACTCTGTTAAATTTATCTGTTAAATGTCTATATTTATTGTTACCTCTGTACAACTACTTGGAAAAATAAACACCTTTTTGAATTGAATTTGAAATTGCCCAGACTTCACTTGCTCTTCTAAGAGCGAGGGCACATTTCGATTCATTTTTCAGGCCGGTCACACGGAACGAAGGCAAGGGCCCCACCAGTGGTAACCCCCCTTCGCACCCGGTGACCGAAGGGACCGCCCCACCCGGGGAACTCGGTCTAATCTCCGAGGGAGCGACCGGGACCATCGCCGAGGCCATCGGCACCTGATCTTCCGAGTGAAGCGCACTCGTGCGCCGTGCCATCCGGCCCTTTTCAGGGTCATTTTATTTCGTAGGCCGGTCACACGGAACGAAGGCAAGGGCCCCACCAGTGGTAACCCCCCTTCGCACCCGGTGACCGAAGGGACCGCCCCACCCGGGGACCCTCGGTCTAGTGACCACCGTGGAAACATCGAGAGAGGGATTGGACCTCTGAATCTCCGGCAGGCACACTAAACCCCCTTTGCCGCCACCAGCGCACTCGTTGGCCTGGCAAAGGGCCCCTTAACTTAACCGCAAGACTTGCACGCCGTTGCTCTTCGGCATATCTTGCGGACACTCCTACGCTAACACGAAGCGGGGCCGGGCTAACGTAGTCCCCGAATCTCACCCGCGGGGGCAGAAGGCGGTGCCCGTCTGCTCGCGAGGAGGCGGTCCAATAGGAACCCCAGGGTTGGTGGGTCAACAAACATCGAGCGTTAAGCGAACGCTACTGTTTTGTACGTGCTTAGGGCCCCTTTGCCTCCAGGGCTGCGCTTCACGCAGCACTAGGGAAGGGTTGAGAACCTTCCCATTCTCAGCCAGCGCCGCACCCGCGTGCGTTCCGTTCCGGTGTTCTCTGTCCCTTCAGAACCAAAAGCGCCGTTGCGCTGAGCGTACTTACGCCGCTTTTTTTCGAACCCGTTTGGTTCTTATAAGGACTATAAGCTGCATTTTTTTCCGACTCCCCATCCCCGACACCCCGTTCACCTCACCTACCGGGAAACATGTCTTCCAAAGGACCGGGCTATTTCCTGCGTGACAGGCCGTCCACTGACCCTCCTGAGAAATGGCAGGAAGCCAGAGGACGCAAGGGTAAGAGGAAAAAGCGACGTAAGGAAGGTGCCTCTCCTGAAGGGGTCGGAAGCCCCTCTCCTAATCCCTCCCCTCCCCCAGCACTCCTACCCCTCCCCCCTCTCCTCTCTATCCATGTAGATCCACCCCTAGGTGCTACATACCTCTGCCCCTCATCAACCCCCTCCCCCCGTCTGGTGATTTCCATGTCACCGACGGCCCATACCCTTAATCATTCTCCCTCCTCCCCTTTTTCCCCGATCCATCCACCCAATCAGAAACCCCCCCCTCTTCCAACGCTCTTTTCCCCCGACCCTAGCAATGCAACTTGCCCGCCTACACCCCTTCTGAAACCCAAGCCCAAAAGACAGGTGAAGAAGACCCCTCCTCCCCCTCCCGTTGATCTCCCAGAACCCGCCCGCCTTATCCCAAACCAAACTCCCCGCTCCCCCCTCCACCTCCCCACGATTGTCCGCTCACGCGAACGATACTACGGTCACTTTTTTCCTCCCTTCCCCGGGACACGAGCCAGAAGAAATTCTTCACGGCTCTTAGATCCGTCCACCCTTCCCTTGCTACTTCCCAAATCATAGTTTACCCGGGGGACAGAGCGGCGAGGGTCCGTCTTCCGGGACGACACCTATCTCTTCTGCAGGGCGAAGGCAAGAAACGGCTGGACGCCCTGTTGGGGGATACGTGTCGTCTCTGTCGTGGGTGCCCCCAAATCCAACGCCGCCTCCTCCTCCGCTCCCTCCGACACTAAAAAACCGTCCTTTTCCTTCGTAGTTCGTGGAGTTGATCTCCTCATGACCACTGCGGACATTAAGGACGCCCTTGCCGACGCTGGAGTTCCCGTGGCCAACCTTTGGCGGATTACATCCCGGGCTACCAACTCCGAGACGACGCTCACCCGCTGCATCACTTACGATGCGGAAGCAGCATCCACCGTCATCACTGGTGGCCTGAACTGCTACGGCCGATTGTATCGTTGCCAGCCGTCGCATCCCCCTCCAAACCGCCCCCAACGATGTTTTGGGTGCCAGCAATTCGGCCACCACACTGCGGAATGCAGAATGGACGCCAAGTGCGGGAGGTGTGGTGCAGCCCATCTCAATGCTGCATGCACTGCTACGACAATGCGCTGCCCTAACTGTGGCGGCGAACATCACGCCGGGGCCTGGAAATGTCCCAAACGCCCCGCAGCCCCGATTTCTCTTGCCACCACTGCCCCGATTCTCCCGGACCCTTCCATTGCAGGTAGGGCGAAGGATGATGCACCCGAGGCCAAGGAACCCGTCACCAAGGGGGACCTACTGCGATTTCTCTCCTTAGTATACGCGAATGCTGCCCCGGGACACCGCCAGCAAATGGAGCTCATTCCGAACTCGGCTGCACGGTCTGTCTTCAGCTTAAACATCACTAACCTCTATTGTAGGAACACGCTCTTCCCTGCCATTTCCTCTTACGCTTCACGTTGCAGATGAGTGACGCGCACATCGCCTTTGCAAACGTCAATGGGGGCGTTGAACAGAAGAAACCACTCCTCCAGAGCTACATCGCTAACGGATCCATTTCCATTCTAGGACTAGTGGAGACTTACCTTCCACTATACCGACGGGTCACTCTTCCTCATTTTCAGGAATTTTCCAAGCCAAGGGCTGCTCCACAGTCGGGGGGAGTATCACTTCTTGTCCACAAGGACATAGGTGCGAAGGAACTGCCCATTCCCCCCAACGTCTTGTCTGGAGGGAATGAAGCTGTCTTGGTAGAGTGTCGCATAGGTCGCAGGACATTGAGTGTGCACGCTCTACTCAAGGAACCACGACCGCCTACCCGCAGCGGTCTTGACCATTATTTCCCTAGGCCAATCCTGTATCATACTCGGGGACTTTAATGCTCGGAGTCAGTCTTTCCGGGATGCGATCACCACGGTGAAGGGGTGCCAGTTGGATATCTACCTCCTTCAGCATCCCCTTATCCGACTGGACATTCCTTTTGCCGCCTTTGTGGGACGTGGTCCCTCCTTCCCCGACCAGGCACTGGTCTCCTCTAACCTTTCCCACCTTACTGGCGACATCACCATTGGGGACTGCATCACGTCGGACCATCTCCCGTTCTCTTTCCCATTCCAGGGCACGAACCGCCCAGCCAAGAGGTTCTTCACAGTCACGGATAATAAAACCGCTGACTGGGGGGCATTCAACAGAACAATAGAAACTGCAACTGAGGGGGCCGCCGCCCCGCGTTCGCGGCCCGAAGTCGACGAAGCCCTTTTACGGCTGACAGAAGAGTTCCGGGACGCGACGGCGCGGCTGCCAAAGAAGCAGATCGATCCCTCGCGCTTCCCTCTTCCACCTGATGTAGTTCAACTGATCACTTTACAGGCAATGGCTCCGCACCGGGGATCCGGAACTGAAAACAGAATGGAACTGCTCGAATGCAATCATCCGGCGACGGGTGATAGCACACAAGGAGAAATCCTGGGCGATCGCCTGCTCCAAGCTTGATAGCAAGGAGGGGGCGAAATTCTGGAAGCAGTTTCGGGTTCTCTCCGGACAACAGAAATCAACCCGGATCTCCCTGATCAGCAGGGATGGCACACCATTCGCCGACCGGAAGGGGAAGGCGGAAGAATTTCGGCGGGTTCTAACAGATGTTTTTCGCTCGCAGGAGGACCCGGCCTTCGACGAACGGCATAAGCAAGCTTGCTTACGTCATCTGAACTCGCTTCCATTCTCCCTTCTTCCCCTTGAGGTACCCGAGACATCCACCGTTAATGACCCCCTTTCTTCCCCCATTGATAAAGAGGAAATGGCAGTGTATGCCCTGCCGCCACAAAGCCCCAGGACCAGACGGGATAACCACTCGCCACATTCAGAAAACCCCCAGCTGCTTCACGCCCGTACTTCTCATATTTAACTCTCTTCTTTCCTTAGGATACTACCCCATGGCTTGGAAATCCATGACAGTCGTCATGATTCCAAAAGCAAGGAAGGATCACCAGAAAGCTGAGAATTATCGCCCGATATGCCTCACCAGTGTGATCGGGAAATGGTTTGAAAGAATCATTACCCGACGTCTCACACTACACTTCAATTCTAATGGTGTCCTTCCCCCGCATCAATTTGGTTTCCGTCCACACAGGTGCACCGTTAATCCTCTCAGCCACCTCACCACAATGGCGGCCGAGGCAATTAACCGTCGACAGTATGTGGCGGCCCTGTTCCTGAACATGGAGGGCTTTCGATAGGGTTTGGCATGAAGGCCTCATCGGCAAGCTCTCTCTTACCCCCGGCGTGACTCCTCCCATTCTCCGGCTAATAACCTCGTTTCTTTCCGACAGGCAGGCGAGGGTGCAAGTGGACGGACACCTTTCCCTTCCCTCTGCTCGCAGGTGTCCCTCAAGGCACCGTCCTCTCTCCTCTACTCTTTACACTTTTCTGTTGGGACATGCCAACAGATAAGAATCCCGGCAAATGAGTCACACTCGCCCAATACGCTGACGATACAGCACTGTGGTTACGGGCACAGCGGATGGAAACGGCATTAAACAGCTACAACGCGCTACATCCACCCTCGAGGGGTGGTTCCGGAGGTGGCGCTTGCCGCCGAACCCACAAAAATCAACCTTTATAGTGTTCTCCGCTAGCCACGATTGCCGTGGAGCCGGCTCTGCTCTCCACTTCCTGTCCCTATGGGATAAGCGTATTCTCCCATCCTCCTCCGTCACTTACCTGGTTGTCCGCCTGGGCAGGCATCTCTTTTAGGGCCCATTTGGGGGAGGTAAGGGCGAGATGCAACCGTCGCGCTAACTTGCTACGTGCCGTCCGGGCAAACGGCCGTGGGGTGTCTGAGAGTTGCGGTTTGCTTCTATACAATGCCTTCCTGAGACCTGTAATGGAGTATGCCGCGCTCGCGGTCCTCCCCATACGAAATAATTTGGAGCTTGTCGCATCCTTGGAGCGTAGAATTCTACGACGGTTGCTTCTCCTCCCGTACGATACCCCAGGGGAATATGTATATGACCGAACTGAAGTTGAACCGATTATCCACAGGTTGTGTCGTGCCCGCGTCAGGACAGCGGCTCGGCTGGTAGATCACAATGAGGAGCTGCTCACAGACATCCTGAGCCACATAGGAGGACTACTACGTCGCCGTCCTGCGATTAAATTGCAGTCACCAGCTCGTGTCATCTCTACCCTCTTCCCAATCTACTACCCCGAGATTTCCCTGCCACTTCATCAGGTCCGCACCATTTTGCAGTAGATAAGAAAGAAGGCTCCTGATCCAGGAAGTAATTTGTTTAAACAATATAGAAGCGTTATTTAATAGTTTAAACAAAAGCGCAAAGAAAATGTGTCGTTAGCGTCGAAGTCAATTCTATTCAATTTTTAAACAAGAGAAGAGCTGGAGCGTTCAGAAGGCTAGGAAGTCATTTGTTTAAACAATATGGAAGCGATATTTGTTTAAACAAAATCGCAACAGGTGGCGTTAGCGTGTAAGTGGCGTTTGAGGTGAGAATTCAATTTTTAAAGAAGAGAAGAGCTGGAGCGTGATGGGATTCGTGTTGGGGGGGTCGGGGGGATGGATCGGGGAGGGGGACGTGAAACTTGAATATTAAATTTACATCATGATAATGGTTTCCGGCTGCGAGTGGGTAAGAAATTATTTTTTATTCACGTTGCCGTGTTGGCAAAAAATAATTTTTCTTTAAGAGTACGAGAAGATTCCCGCAAGCATCTATATTTACGATCTGTCATAGCGTTATTTAATTGTTATTAACAAAATGCACGTCGTTTCGAGGATTCAGGTGAAACTCAATGAAACTCAGAGCGTGAGGACATATTCAATTTATTGAAAATCATTCAGTAACATTGTCAAATACATGGTTAAATTTCCATACATAAATACATATGACCAAATGGCTTGTTAATTTTCCAACCCATTCATTAAAAGTTACTCATCATCTTCAACAATATTGTCAAATACATGTCACAATATTATCAAATAGATAGTTAAATTTCCAATTACTTAATTAAGTCACTTGTCCTCATCCCAAATATTATATTCATTACCCAGTGGGCCAGTTGTAACAGCGTACTCATCTTTTAATGGTAATGAGAGACACCTACGACACTCACTACAACACAGGGGCTACACTCAAAAAAAAAGCAAGTCTTACATAGAGTTCCAAATCTCAATCCCTCGATGTCAGGATACACTCTCCGTAATTTTCTCCGTAAGAAATTGGCATGAACACGATAAAGCTATACGATGAGAGAACCTTCGACGGATACCTCTCAAGGCTTCGTCCGGAGGCCGAAGTTTTGAGGGGGGGTAATGTTATGCCCCGGCTTAATTTTCCCGACTTGGCTCATTTCTCTTTCGCGAGGTCTGTTCGCTTGCTGCGCAATTCACATATTGGGATTTTTCCACTGCTTACCTGTCACTCAGATGCTTGCATCGCCTCGAGGGAGGAGGGGGGAAGCATGCGACCGCAGCTCGCGAATATGACTAAATATGGGAATAAAGCGCAGTAGAATGCTGAATCCGGGGCGCGACCGGATGCCGCGATCAAAAAAAACCCCGCGGAGCCTTTGTTCCGGGTCTTTCGTCGAGGGGCCGCGTACACGTCGGGATAGGGAGCCGAGAGCCGTGGAAGCGGAGATTCGTCGATTGACCCGGGGTTCGCCGCAGGACGAGATACTCGCGCCGGAGTCGCTCTTGTTTAAATACAAACTCCTAGCAAAAGACCCCGTCTCTTTTATTTCACCGTACCAACTCGCCAATTGGACCACCTTCGTCGTCCGGAAATTCCTCAGCGTTAGTCAAGATCCTTTTCTGAGACGTCCCTTGTCGCGCTGTCCTCGAGGGGACACGACAATATGCTAAGAAAAACAAAATACGTCCACCAGAACAATTTGGATTCCGAAAAGACCATTCAACGACCCAACAAATTAATACAGTAGATTACATCAGCGACGCCTTTAATAAAAACGAATGGGCAATAGGAATATATCTAGATCTAAACAAAGCATTCGACAAAGTGTGGCATGATGGTCTACTGATAAAATTGGAAACCTGGAACTTCCCTAAATGGATACAAAAATGGACAAAATTCTATTTAGACAATAGGAGGTTCAAGGTTAAATGGGAAGCGGCAATTAGTGACGAAAGAGTGGCGAGAACAGGCGTACCACAAGGGTCTGTTCTTGGTCCACTCCTATTTAATTTATTCACGGCGGATTTCCCGACGGAGGAAGACAATTGGTAAATATTGAACGCCCTATATGCGGATGACGCGGCAATAATTGCCAAGGGAAAGAACCTGAAAATTACCCAAGAGAGGGTGCAAGACATACTTGATCAAATCATAAGGTGGTACTCAAAATGGAGACTAAGCGTTAATCCAAAAAACCGAAGACCATGATATTCACTAGACCGCACACAAAAACACCGAACATCAAATGCGTACGAATTCTAGAACAAGCAATAGAATGGAGCACTGAAGCCACGTATCTCGGAGTCACAATCGACAATAGATTGAACTTCAAGAAACACATTAGAACAATAAGTGGCAAGGCTTACACGAGCTCGACAGGACTAGCCCCTATCCTAAAAAATAATGTGACACCTCCGGAAATTAAAAACTACATTTATAATACAGTAATTCGTCCAGTGCTGACCTATGCAGCCTCAGCCTGGATAGGACTGATATGTAACGGCAGATTAAAAAAAACTAGAAATAACTGAAAGAAACAAACAACAAGCAATGCATCGCATCAAACCAAGGGTGAAAAATAAGGATATTTATGAACAAATTGCACTAGAGGATGACCTGACAGAAACAATCAAAACAATATGCCATAAATATTATGAAAACCTAAAGGAAAATGAAAGTGCGGCATTGTCTAACACCAAATTTGATAAGGGGACTGAATTTGACAAATACAAGAGACCCTATGATATCTTAAAATTTTAAAATGACAAATACCAAAACTGGTAAGATTGCGAAATCAAGTAGTAAAACTGAAATTATAAATAAGAAACTGACAAAAAAAAGACAGCAAAAGACAACCAAAGGCATACTCTGAAATAAAGCAGCAGTAGCAGCAAGTCACACGGTTATCAGCCACGGCATGCAGAACAACCAACACATTGCGGTGTTGTTCTTGGATGTGGCCAAGGCATTCGATCAAGTCTGGCATGATGGATTGCTACTGAAATTAATTAAAATCCGGGTGCCATTACATCTCATCAAGATGTTTCAAAGTTTTCTCGCTTCACGAGCCATACATGTCGCCGAAAACGGAGCTCTGTCAGCCTAAAAACAGATAAACGGTGGTGTGCCGTAGGGCGCCATATTATCTCCTACTCTTTTCAATTGCTATGTCAATGATCTTCCTCCTCCGCAAAATCTCACTTTCATGTTCGCCAACTATACTGCTATCGCGGAAAGATGTTGCAGCGGCACAAGTGTATTTTGAAAGATCCAAAACCACCTCTCTTTACATGAAAAGTGGACCGTCGACTCGAAAGTCACAATTAATGTGGAGAAATAAGTTGCTGTCGACTTTCGGAGGAAACGAAACTATCTCCCAAAAAACCTTTAACCTTTCAATCCGTGCGTATTCCTACGAAATTCTCACACAAATTCTTAGGGATACATTTCGACTACAGACTGACATGAGTAGTAGTAGTTTTGAGGGGAGGCGACCGACAGCTAAGGTCATTTGCGCCATAGGGGAAGGACAGGAAAGGATGAAGGGTGGAGAGAAACCCGGCGTCGGCATTAGCCTACTCTTTACGAAAGGCGCCAAGGGGTCCGCGGCTTAACGTCCCATCCGACGGACGGCGTACTCACTCAAAGTGCCCTCCACAAAGCACCTCAAGTAGGGATCGAGATACCTCTGAAAAATATTCAACACCGCCGGGATTTGAACCCGCGCCCTCAGGGTGGGAAGGCAGTACGTTAGCCCCCGCACCATCTCGATCCCAAGCACGTACAGCATGCCTTACATATTGCTCAGGGCACAAGAGCACTTCTGTCTCCACTCTTGTGCTCCAAATCGCGCCTCACGCACCGAACAAAACTTAGATTATACTTATCATATATCCGTCCCAGGATGCTGTAGGGTTGCGAAATTTTCGGGAACGCGACAAAAACAGACAGAAATCGCTTAGAAACATTCCAAAATAAAACAGTTTGCTACCTCACAAACAAGAGCAAACTCGTCCGGCTACAGGAGATTAGAAACGCACGCAGTATACCAAAAGTACACGACTTCATTCGAGCACAAACTGTACGACCCGAGAAGTCCCTTACACAAACCACGCTTACAAAAAATATATGGGATTACTCCCTACATAGAAAACGCCGTCCGACCTAGACTGCCAAAAGAAATTCTATTTCGGTAATATCACCGAATTCTTTTCTATGACTTTTCTTTCTCGTATATCTATACAAATTTTTTAGTGTATTTAAAATAGGGTTCTGTATTATGTTCTGTAAATACCTTGTATACTGATCAACTGTTTCCTTGAATGTAACATTTTTTTTAAAAAAGAAGGAAAAAAATGATAAAAAAAGAAAACAACCACAAAAAAAATTGGAAAAAAAGAACTGGAAAAAAAGTATAAAAAAGCCAAAGAAAAAGAGTGAAAAAAACATATATATATATATATATATATATATATATATATATATATATATATATAAAGCTAGACCAGAGTTTACATATTAATTTTTATTTTAATATTAAGAAATATTATTCCGTCCTGTTCACGAGATTTTGGGAAAAATGTTCCCGCCCTTAAAATAGGTAATTTTAGTTCTTCCTTAAGGTTAATGGCCAATTGCCAACCCACTAGTGGTCTTTCTTTCAATTTCTCCTTCACTAACACTGGAAAGGTACACGTTCGTCATTTACACTTTCGTTCGCCATTGTTATTCCTGTGCAAAATGCACACACACTGCCGCTGAAGGGGTGGACGTCACACCGAAGCAGCGTTTAAACTGAGACCCCAGACAATAGGGGATCTGGTCTGGTCATATATCCCGATGGATCAGACAAGACAGATCAGAGGGACAGAGAACATGGTTTTCAAATAACACGATCGATTACATCAGGAGAGAAAACTTCAATGGAGATATCTGCTGCCAACTAGTCAACGGGTATAGCCCAGGCTGCAAGGCACCCGGGAGGAGTGGCTAACTCAGCACCACTTACTCAGTTCCGGGTGACGCCCTGCACCTCATCATTTTAAAAGCGGTCGCCTCATTTCGGCAAACCAGTAAAGCACCGAAAGGTGCACTACACTTACCGCTGCAGGTAGCGCGCCTGATGCTGCGAAGAGCGTGCCAAGATCGCCGAATCATCGGCATACGTCGCGACAAGGACGTTGGTACCCAGGTCCCCGGGGATGTCCGATGAGTATACGTTGAAGAGGAGCGGCGAGAGCAAACTCCCTTGCGGGACACCCGCTCGTATGCGCCTCTTCCCGGAAAGCGCGTCGCCCCAGCTCACCCGGAACGTCCTGTCTTGAAGCCACGATGCCGTGATGCGCGTCCACCAACGAGGATACCCGAAGCAGTCAAGCTTCCACAGCAAGCCTTCGTGCCACACACGATCGAACGCCTTACTGATGTCGAAAAAGGTGCCAACGGTTCCCCACTCTAATCTATCTGTGTGCCCGGCTGACTTTAGGCCGGCTCCTTCGCTGCCCAGCATTTCTGCTCTTCAGCGTTGATCTCCTCGGTAAAACGTCCGGAGTCCTAAATGACTCCGTCCCTTACAATCCTTTTCAAAGCAGAAATGCCCGAAAAGGCTGAACGGACGAAGTTCCCGAAGGACCCCGTCACTGTCGTACCATTTCGGAGCATGTGGCCCCGAAATGGCCGATCAGTTTCCTGCGTTTCGCCGGCGGCTGGTCATCGATGTTGCCGGTGCCCGCGCATGGCCGTGGGTGTTTGTCCCACGGGAGAATCACAGCATCGGTGATGCTGCGGATTCCCCCATGGGACGATGATGCTGCCCGTTCCTGGAAGGCGATGGTCCGTTCACGAAGAACAGCTTCCAGCGGAGCTTCGTCGGCGATCTCCCAAAGCGCGGCGTTCTCTGGCTTCCAGCCGAGGCGGAGCTGTTGCATCCGCGTGTTCTGCCGTGTGATTCACTGGCCAGGATGCCTACCCCCCCTTAAGTGATTAAGTAATGGCGTGGGTCCGACCATCCGAATCACCCCTGGTGACTTGATGTGGACTATGGACCAAGTGATTAAGTAATGGCGTGGGTCCGAGCATCCAAATCACCCCTGGTGATTCGATGTGGACTATGGACCGACAGCGATAACTGTTGACTAGCCGTGGACTAACCAGTGGGTGATCCCGAAGAGGTCAGTCTGGGACTCGGAACGCGAGAGGAAGGTTGGACCGGGGCCCCTCTGTTTGGAAGCGCCAAGACCAGACCAGACCAGATCCCCTAATGACTGGGCATTTACCCTCAGTTTAAGCGCTGCTTCGGTGTGACAACGTCCACCCCTTCAGCGGCAGTGTATGTGCAGTGTGCACAGGGAAATAAATGGCGATCGAATGTGTAAATGACGAACGTGTACCTTTCCAGTGTTAGTGAAGGAGAAATTGAAAGAAAGACCTCTAGTGGGTTGGCAATTGGCCTTATCTTAAAGGAAGGACTAAAATTAGCTTAATTCTAAGGGCCGAGACATTTTGCCCAAAACACGTCAACAGGACGGAAAAAACATTTATCAATCTAAAACTTAAAATTATTATTAGATTCTGGTCTAATTATTGTCTATATAAGATATTTATTTTTTTTTTCTCTTTTGTTCTGTTTTTTTTAAATATATATATATATATATTTTTTTCATTCAATATATATAATTTTCTTTTTGTCCTTTTTTTTTTAAATTTCTTAACTTTTCTTTTCAAAGGAAACCTCTTTTTTTTCCTTTTCTTTTTTTTTACATACAATGAAAACAAAATGGCAGTTACACAATGCCTTGAACATAAAACATTAACCCTAGCTGAAATACATTTATAATTTTTGAAGCTCTGTAGAAAAAGAAAGTCATAGAAAAGAATTCGGTAATGTTACCGAAATAGAATTTCTTTTGGCAGTCTGTAGCTCGGATGGCGTTTTCTGTGTAGGGAGTAATCCCATATGTCTTTTGTAAGCGTGTTACGTGGAAGGGACCTCTCGAGTCGTTCAGCTTGCGCTCGAATGAAGTCGTGTATTTTAGGTATTTTGTGTGCGTTTCTGATCTCTTGTATTGGGACGAGTTTACTCTGGTTTGTGAGGTAGCGAAGTATTTTATTCTGGAATGTTTCTAAGCGTATTCTGTCTGTTTTTGTCGCGTTCCCGAAAATTTCGCAACCGTACAGCATCCTGGGACGGATATATGAAAGGTACAGTCTTATTTTGGTTTGGTGCGTGAGGCGCGATTTGGAGCACAAGAGTGGAGACAGAAGTGCTCTTGTGCCCTGAGCGATATGTAAGGCATGCTGTACGTGCGTGGCCCATGTCAGTCTGTAGTCGAAGTGTATCCCTAAGAATTTGTGTGAAGATTTCGTCGGAATACGCACGGATTGAAAGGTTAGAGGTTTTTTTGGGAAATAGCTTCGTCTCCTCCGAAAGTCGACAACAACACTTTTCTCAGCATTAATTGTTACTTTCGAGTCGACGGTCCACTTTTCAAGTAAAGAGAGGTGGTTTTGTATCTTTCGGAAGGCACACGTGCCGCTCCAAGATCTTGCCGCGATAGCAGTATCGTCGGCGAACATGAAAGTTTGAGTTTGTGGAGAAGAAGGAAGATTGTTGACATAGCAGTTGAAGAGAGTAGGAGATAATATGGCGCCCTGCGGAACGCCACAATTTATCTGTTTCCCGGTTGACAGAACTCCGTTTTCGGCGACATGTATAGCTCGTGAAGCGAGAAAACTATGGAACATCTTGATGAGATGTAATGGAACCCGGATTTTAAATAATTTAAGTATCAATCCATCATGCCAGACTTGGTCGAATGCCTTGGCCACATCCAAGAACAACACTGCAGTGTGTTGGTTGTTCTGCATGCCGTGGCTGATATACTCTGCTAGTCTGAGTATTTGCAGGGAGGTGGAATGTCCTTCCCGGAATCCCATTTGTTCCGGTCGTATTACGTCATTGGTCCGTAGGAAGAGGTCTAGACGGACTTTTAAAATTGATTCAAACAGCTTAGAGATAGATGAAAGTAAGGAAATAGGTCTACGGTTTGAAGGAATTGTCGGGTCTTTGCCTGGCTTGGGAAGCAGGCACACTTTTGCTATTTTCCAGGAATCTGGAAAGTAGCAAGAGGAAAGACAGTTATTAAATAAGCCCAGTAGGTGACGAACGGCCGGCAGTGGCGCGTTCTTCAAATGCCTGTTTGAAATGTCATCAATACCCGGGGCTTTTTTCGGGTTTAAGTACTTTATTGTCATTCTAAGCTCCGTCTCAGTGACCGGCTGGAACGGAGGAGTCGGAAGGAGACCTAAGCTACTTACAGCAGCCTCGGCTTCCCCGTCCTCCTGCGTCCTTGGCCAGTCGGTTTTAAGAGTCATGGTTTCCTGGAACGCGTTGGCTAGGATTTCTGCCTTGTCATTGGCGTCGAAGTACAGGTTGTCGTTATGCCTGATGGGCTGGTCTGGACGGCCTTTTTTGGTCAGTTGCTTAGCAACCTTCCAAAGGGATCCGTCGTCGAAGGAAAGGTTGTCGAGTTTGTCTCTCCATTGGTCATTAAACCGATTTCTGATCTCGCGTTTGACGCAGGACGCGAAAAAGTTATAACGCCGTTTATAGGCGCCATCCCTGGTTCGCGCCCATTGTCTGCGGGCCTTGTTGCGCTGTTTTATGAGTAGCAGGATGTCGTCGGGTAGGGCGTTTGAAGGAGGAGGGGGATGAGGGTACGGGAGCGATGCCAGTGCATGCGCGTCACGCATTGCCTCGGTTATGGCCAAGACATGAGCGTCAATGTCCTGCCGGGCTGAGGAGTGCGGGATGATGATTGAGGAAAAGGCGTCTTCTGCTATGGAGGCGAACTGCTTCCAGTTCGTCTTGGAAGGAAGGGAAGGAGGCTGCTCATAAGGGACAGTCGCAATGTCGGTTTTAATCGGGTAATGATCACTGGAGAGATCGGAAAGTACAGTTGGAGTCGTTATGTAAGGCAGATTTTTCGTTAGGCAGAAATCCAGGATGTCTTCTCCACCACGGCTGTCAATGTGCGTCGCCGCTAGTGGCACTTCGACGTCTACCATGATGGCGTTAACAATATTATGCAAACGCCGGCCATTTGTATTCGCGGACCGACACCCCCATTCCGTATGCTTTGAATTCCAATCGCCGATGGCTACGACGCGACTGTCAGTCGGGAATAAGGGACGAATTTCGTCAGAGGCAATAGTTTTACCACAAGGTTGGTAAGCTGAATAGATGTCAAGGTCACCTATGGGAGTTGGGAGTCGTATTCCGACGCATTCTAATGTACTAAGGGCGTATCCTTTCAGTGCTTTGTGTTTAATAGAGGATTTTACTGCGATGAGCACGCCTCCACCGCGAGTGGTGGGACGGTCACGCCGATATGTGGTATAGTTGGGTATGTGGAATCTGTGACTGGGTGTCAGATGCGTCTCCTGAAGGGCGACTACATCGAAATTGCCAGAGCTTATAAAATTTTCGAATTCCCGTTGGCGGCCGAGTATGCCGTTGCAATTCCAACTGAGAAGGCAAATGTTACGGAGCTTACTAGTCATTAAGCTCGTGCAACTCGCATAATTGTTGGAGCATAAAGATTTTCTTCTCCGTTTTTGTCTTTAAGAGACTTAGCTGGTGATGCATGGACATAAAGTATCCAAACAGTGACTGTTCATTGTGTGCGGAATTTGAAGCCGGAAGGTTTGGTAGGTGATTTAAAGAAGAAGAGGAAAGTGAAATAGCGCCGCCGGGCAGAAGTGGGTTGATAACATGGGGAGGAGGGATTCTAGGAGGGGGTAGAGAGGGAAATGGGTTGGTGGCGGTAAAAGATGATTGGTCCTGCAAAGGACCTTGAGCTCTAGGAGCCCAAGCATTCTTGTCAGGAGCCGGGGCAGGTATATATGTTTTCCCTTGGGCTGGTCCTCGGGAAATTGTGTCGCGCTTTTCTCTCGCCAATTTTCGCTGATTTTCCCATTTAAAAACGGGACATCCGCGATAATTGGCGGGGTGCTCCATTGTGCAGTTTACGCATCGCGCGGGCGTACTGCGATCTTTCTTTTCACATTCGGATGTTAAGTGTGGACCGGCACACTTAACGCAACGGGGCCGAATGTTACAATAATTTTTTGTATGGCCGAAGCCCTGGCATTTGTGGCACTGTACAACGCCCTTAGGTTTGGTGAATTTAGATATATTCACCCGCATGGTCAACAAATATTCAATTTTGAGAAGGTCCCCTGGTTGGGGGTCATTTGTTAAGATGACGTGATAAACTGGCACCAATCGCTTGATGCCAGTTGTTTTCCCTTCCATCCTGTCCTCGTAGGTAGGTTTAGTGGTGGTCAGTTGTACGACGCTTTTTACTTTATACCCCATACGGTGTAATTCTAGTTCTAAATCCTTTGCATTTACGTCGCCTACCAGGTTTTTTACACAATATTCTTTCAGCCTATCGGCTGGAAGCTGGTAAGACGTATATTCTAGGTCCCTGGTTTTAAGAATGTGTTTAGTTTTAAAATAATCCTCAGTGCTGGCACAAGTTATTGCCACGGTGTTTGGTCCCTTGAGGATACATTTGGGCGGCGAGAGCAGATTCGCCGTCAACTCCTTAGCCAATTCAACCCACCCTTTCACATTATGGACGGTTATGGCCGGGATTTTGGGCGATTTTGGTACGGATGGCTGAGTCTCCATCACCTCAGCCGATGACTCAATGGGTGAAAACCTATTCGGATGAGTGATATCTGGGGAGTCTAAAATTCTTCGCCTCTTGAGCGGGGTACCTTTTTTCCTGGAGACGACAGTGAAGCCGTCGTCTCTTTGACCATGCGGTGTTTGTGCTTGAGGGCCTGTGTTAAGCGGTTCGGCGAGAGGGAGGGCACCAGTGGTCGTTGCTGAAGAGGTGGACGTTGTCAAATGGTTGTTGCTACTGTTTTTGGCCGTGTTTCTCGCTTCCATGGCTGTTTCAGAGGTACCTACTAAATTGACCTTTTCTTGTTGTTTATTGACCTTTTGCTGCTTTTGAAGGGCGGCAATGGCTGCGGCTGTCGCCGGGGATGGCGAAGCTATGTCGCTGTTGTTTTTGCGAGAGATTTTAGTGATGTCAAGAGCTTCTGTCTGTGAAGTTACTGGCCTCTGGGCCTGACCGGCCGGGCCGGGTTTACCATTTTCGTGATTTTTCTCCTTTCGCGGGTCGTCATTTGCCCGTGCACTGAATGTGTATACTTGTTTAAACATTCCTTGCAACGGCAAGGGAGGTGGCGCTGGAATAAGGTTGTTAATATCGTTGGCAGTACTCGCTTTGTTGGACGAATCGGCCATTTCGCAGTGATTTTCGGAGCGCGATGGTGCTCCGAAATGGTACGATAGCCCACCCTGGGCTATGGCGTTTTTACGATTGACATACAATGGCGTATATGTGTATACCTTTTGTGTATTATTATTTTTTACGGGGAACCCTAGCGTGGGGACCCACCCGGTTCACCGGCAAGTGCAATGCACCCTGGGGGCGCTTTGCCGGATAGCCGAAATGAGACGACCGATTTAATGATGAGGCGCAGAGCGCCACCCTCGAGTAAGAAAGTGGAGCTGGGTTAGCCACTCCTCTCGGGTGCCTTGCAACCTGGGCTATACCACCCGTTGATTGTCTGGCTGAAGCGTTCTTGTGGTTTTCTTGAAGTTAACGAATGTGTTATTTGAAAACCCTCTAATCTGATCTCTCTAATCTCTAATTTGGAAGCGCCAAGCGGCACCCAGGGAATATATATATATATATATTACTGTAAACTCTGTTCTCCTATATTAAATCGGGACCGACGTTGTACTCTAATTTGTTCCTTTTATTTTCCCCCATTTCTATCGAGGAACTCCTCTCCACGTCATCACCCACCAAACTCAAAGCTCCCGTTTTACCCTCGAGGCAGCCACTCGACTCGTGGGGTACTTTCTCGTGTCGCCAATATTCCCTCGAAGACGCGGGGATACGACAGAGCGTTGCTCGAAGATTCTTCCTGTCTGCGGTGCACAGGATGTATTCCGCTCTCTTGTTCATAACGCCGCACCATGCAGGCGCCGCGAAGAGTTGAAGCCGCCGACGGAGAGGAAGGCACGAATGTCCGAGTATGGGCGCGAGGAGATGCCGCCGTGATGCTGCTATCCCGGATGTCCGCTTGGCGTGGTTCACCATAATGAGGCGCTTGTCGAGAAGTACGCCCAGGTAGAGAACGGATTTCTTCCAAGGAACTTCCGTGAATCCGACGAGCAATTCGCCGGGCTCCTTCGGTCCCTTGGAGAAAACGATCGCCTGGGTTTTCCTCTCGTTGACGCCAAAGCGCCAAAGGGAAAACCACGCCATGATGGAGTCGACCGCCCGCTGAAGGTAGCGCGTCGCCTGATGCTGCGACGAAGAGCGTGCCAAGATCGCCGAATCATCGGCATACGTCGCGACAAGGACGTTTGTTCCGAGGTCCCTGGGGATGTCCGACGAGTAGACGTTGAAGAGGAGCGGCGAGAGCAAACTCCCTTGCGGGACACCCGCTCGTATGCGCCTCTTCCCGGAAAGCGCGTCGCCCCAGCTCACCCGGAAAGTCCTGTCTTGAAGCCACGATGCCGTGATGCGCGTCCACCAACGAGGATACCCGAAGCAGTCAAGCTTCCACAGCAAGCCTTCGTGCCACACACGATCGAACGCCTTACTGATGTCGAAAAAGGCGCCGACGGTGGATTGCCGTCGGTTGAAACCTTCCGTGACATAATTCAGCAGGCGCGCGATCTGATGTGTCGTAGAATGTTCGCTGCGGAAGCCAAACTGGTGCTCGGGTAGGATGTTCAGCTCCTCGGTGATGGCGATCAGGTGCCGAAGAAGGACCCGCTCGAACAGTTTTCCCAGGCCGTCGAGCAACGAGATTGGGCGATAATTGGCCGGCGAAGGTGATTTCCCTTCCTTTGGAATGCACACAACGCGAGCCTCCTTCCATCGGGTCGGGAAATACCCGATGGCGAGACAAGCGTTGAATATGCACAACAGGAATGAGGCAAGGGAAATCGGCATCTGGGCGATTAACGCATTGGAAATGCCGTCCGGTGCAGGCGCCTTCCGCGGCTTCAAAGTCCTTATGGCCCCTCTAAGGTCCTCCTCTGCGATGTTCGGCGGCAGCTCTTCTCTGTTCCTGGAATGTTTCGGCAGCTTTGGCGGGATGACACAAGAGTCCAACGGATCCGGCTGGTCCCTATCGCCCTGCAGGGGGGAAAACACCTCCTCCAGGTGGATCGCCATTCCCTCAGCTTTCTCCTCCGGCGTGCGCAGCATTCTTGTGGCAGCAAACAGCGGGGCCTCTTCCCGCGACTCCCCGCGGAGGGACCTCGCCATCCTCCACAAGGAACCGTCCTCCGGCGAAAGAGAGGAAACCTTTCTCTCCCAGGAGGCGGTCCGCAGGGCAAGGATGGACGTGCGGATACGGCGCCGGGCAGCATTCAGCGCGGTCTTTTCCAGCGGGCAGCGCGTGCGTTGAAAACACCGTCTGAGGCGATTTTTCTCCCGGATATCGTCTCGGATGGATCGCGGGAGCGCCAGGTGGTCTCGGATACGGACGCAGGTTTCGGGAATCGAAGCCGCGACCGCCGACTGGACAGTTTCCGTAATAAAATCGACCTGACGGTCGATTTCCTCGGGAGAACTGACAGCCGGAGGAAGCGAAGTGGCCGTGATTCCGTCCGTGATCCTGCGCCGAACGGTTTCCCAGTCCACTGCAGCGTAGTTCCGGAAGGTCCGCTTCCCTGCCTCCATGGAACGTCTCGCCAGCTGGAAGATGATCGGCAGGTGGTCGCTCTCGAGCGCGGTAGGCAACCCGGTGTGCACAGCGATGTCCAAGACGTCGCTCGTTCCGCAAATAGCGAAATGAGACGGCGTCCGAGGACCGATGACGGAGAGCCGCTCAGCCGACGTCCACTCCGTAACCGCAACCCCCGGGCGTTTCCTACCCGGGAATGCCAGTCAGGATGCTTCGCGTTGAAGTCCCCCGCGACGATCGCAGAAGTAGATTCCGCGAAGATCGACGCGAGTTCATCCGTACGAAGCATCGCCTGAGGTGATATGTAGACCGAAGCAAGACGAAGAGGTCCCTCGCCGCACTCCAGGTCTATGGCAGTGGCTTCCGTCGATAGAAACGGCCGTAGCGGGAAACGCTGTGCACGCAGGTGCTCCGCAACCAGGATCGCCGTTCCTCCTCGACGCGAACGGTCGTCGCGAAAAACACGGTAGCCGGGAACGGTCCATCGATCTCCTGGGCCCAGGAACGTCTCTTGCAGCAAAGCAACCTGGCATCTCTGCCGAGACAGAAATGCAAGGAGCTGCGGCGTCTTCCTTGCCATCGCGCCGCCCACGTTCCCCGACGCGATGACGATGTTGCGGCGTTTCGGCAAGGAATTATCCATGGCGGGCCGCAAGGAGGGAAGGCAGCTGCTGCAGCGTCGCCGAGAGCACCTGGAGTTGCGACTGCAAAGCAGCCGAGATGGTGGCTAGCGTTCCCAGAACGCTAAGAAGGGCGTCCCCCTCGGCGGCATCTACCGAGTCGGAAGTGGCCCCCAAAAGGACCGATGGCTGTTGGGGAGCGGACGCTTTGAGACGTCGGCGCTCGCGAAGTGGGATGCGGAGCGATTCGGCCGTCTCAGATGTGGTCGTGGCTGGAGTCGGCAGCACCGGGAAGTTCACGCCGAGGCGCCGACGTGGTGCAGGGCGCTGTGGCGCCGGGCCGCGAGATGCGTCTCCTCCTCGCCAGGCGTTGGCCGTCCCAAGAGAAGGCGCCTTCCTTGCCGCAACGTTGGGCGCGGCAGCAGATGGAGTCGTCTTCCCGCCAGCTTGATTGGCGGCTCCTTTCCCGCGGCGTTTTCGCGAGGGCTATTCCTCGCGGCGCTCCTTCTCCATCCTCCACTTTTCGCAAAGTGGAGAGAATGCGGAGTTCTCTCCTCCACAGCTCGGGCATTTCTCTGCTCCTGACCGGGGACATTCCTGGAGGCAATGGGCCTCGGAACAGCGCGGGCAGCGAGGAGAGGCCGAGCAGAAAAAGCTGCCGTGGCCGAATCGGGAACAGCGGTGGCAGAGCTGCGGGTCTCGGTAAACGTATAAACGCACCGAGACGACGCAGTTGCCGACGCTTCGGATAGCCTTGACCGATGAAATCGGCCAGGCCTCCGAAGTAGCAATGGCGACCACAAAGACGCCGATCGGCTTCCCGGCAGACGACAGCTGGCGTCCGCGGCGGGCGTCGATCCCCATGGACCGCAGATCTTCGAGGAGGTCCTCGGTGCGGTGGAGCGAAGACAAACCCCGGAACGTAAAGGAGGTTGTTTTCTCCTCGCCGACGCCCCAGGTGGACATCTACGCATCGGCGGCCGAGAGCGCAGCACGAAGGGCACGGAAGTCTTCCATGGTCCTGGTTTGGACCCGGGCTGAAGAATCACCGTATGCCACGGTGAATGACTGATCCGTAACCGAGGTCCGGATCATATCGCGGAACGCGCGAACGTCCTCCACATCGTACACGACGAGCGGAGGGGGACGGGCACCTCGGCTTGGGGGCGGGGGCGGAGCGCCGACAGATGGACCCTGATCGGATGCTGCATCTGTGGCCATGGCGACCGGCTCAGATGAGTCGGTCGCGGGAGCGAGCACCGAAGTAGTAGTAGTTTTAGGGGTTTGTAGGGTGCGTCGACAGCTATGGTCATTTTGCACCACTGTCATTACGTAAAACTTATGTTCCTTTTAAACTAGGAATAAGTAAACAAATAAATACGAATAAATATATAAATAAATAAAAAAAACAAAAAAAACAGATAAAAAAGGAAAATGCTAAAATCAAAAGCATTAAAATTATGAGCTCCAAAGCTAAAGCTGCCCCATTAAACCGGTTGACCTTAAAAAACTTAAGACTCGGTTTATAGACCCAGAGTCATCCCCTAAAATATTTCTTAAGTCTCCCCTTATCTTCAACATGTCTCTGGCCCTTTGGTATGTTGTACATTCCGTCAGGATATGGTTTATCGTCAGGGGTTGGAGGCACTCATTGCAGCGGGGCTGTTCTTTTACCTCCGCAAAGAGGTACGAATGAGTGAGGGCAGAGTGTCCTATTCTCAGGCGCGTAATCATGACCTCTTCCCTCCGAATGCTCCGGATGGAAGAGGACCATGGGGAAACGACCGGTTTTATTGCCCTGAGTTTATTATTTTGCAGAGACTGCCAAGTCTCCTTCCACTGATGCAGGACCGAGTTCCGCAAGGCGGCCTTTACGTCCTCCATTGGAACCAAGGTGGAGTCGGTCTCGGGTTGTCGAAGGGCATCCTTCGCTGCCTGGTCAGCTTTTTCGTTGCCTCTTATGCCGACGTGACCAGGAGTCCATATAAAGGAGACCCTGTTCCCCTTTCTCTGAAGGGACAACAGGGTATAATGGATCTCCTGGACTATCGGGTGCACAGGTGCAAAGACCGATAAAGATTTTAGGGCACTCAACGAGTCGGTGCAGATGAGGAAAGAGCCATTACTTTCTTTTATTTCTCCTAGGGCCGTCCTTATGGCTGACAGCTCGGCTGTGAAAATGCTGCAAGAAGTGTGCAGTTTTTTCCTCACGACTCCATGGTAGTGGGACACGACCGCATAGGCACATGCAGATTCTGACTTTGACCCGTCGGTGTAGACTGGGACGAAGTCAGAAAGTGAGCTGAGGACGGCACTAAAGAGCTGCTGGTATTCGGAATCGGTCGTTTTGGCTTTGCGGCGTGCACAGGCAATGACTTTAATATCCGGCATTGGTGTTAACCAAGGCGGATACTTAGCATAGGAGACGGGGCATATTTGAGGAAATGTAAAATTTACCTCATTAATAAAATCATTAAAACGAACGGCAAAGGGCCTAGTTGCCCTTCTCCGCCTGTTAAATAAGTCTAAAAACCGTTGGTTAAAAACTATGTTAAAACAAGGGTGGATTGTCTCTGACAAAATTTTACAGGCATAGTTGTCCATTAAAATCATCCTGCGGGTTTCCAACGGAGGCTCCCCTGCGTCTGCAAGTAAGCTTGGGACTGGGCTTGTTCTAAATGCCCCGGTGGCCAACCGTATCCCAGCATTGCGGACACATGTGAGTGGTCTCAAGTAAGACTCTCGTGCTGAGGAATACACTATGGAACCATAGTCCAGTTTCGATCGCACCAAGCCTCTGTACAATAAAAGCATGGTGGTGCGGTCTGCTCCCCAAGTGGAGTGAGTTAAAAACTTTAAAACGTTGAGGGTTTGGCGACACCTCTCGCGTAACACGCGGATATGCTCCCGCCAGTTCAGCTTTTGGTCCAGGATCATGCCGAGAAAGCGGACGGACTCCACAAATGGAAGAATCCTACCCAACAGGGTTAGGGTCGGGGTAACGTGGTAACCGCGAAGACGGTGAAAGTGCACGCATTTCGTTTTCTCCATGGAGAAACGAAATCCGTTCTTTCGCGACCACTCTCCCAGTTTGTTTAGAGTCACCTGGGCTTGCCTGGAAGCGTTTGGCAGTCGTGTCGACCGGCAAAATATGGCTAAGTCGTCCACATAGAGCGATGCCATCACCGGGGCATTGATGCATTCCACCACGTCGTTGATGGCGATGGCAAATAACGTCACGCTCAGTACTGAGCCCTGGGGTACCCCGTTCTCCTGTGTAAAAGATCGGGATAAGTGCTTCCCAGTCCTTACTTTAAAAAGGCGGTTAGTTAAAAAATTTCTGATAAATAGGGCCATGTTGCCTCTAAATCCCCACTTGTGGAGCGTGTTGAGGATTCTCCATCGCCACACACTGTCATAGGCCTTCTCCAGGTCGAAAAAGACTGCTATGACGTGTTGACGGTGGAGAAAGGCTTCCTGGATGAAGTTCTCAGTGCGCACCAGATTGTCTGTCGTGAACCTGCCACGCCGAAAGCCGCACTGAGCGTCGGAGAGCAGGTGACGACTCTCCAAGCACCACATGAGACGTCGGTTTACCATCCGTTCCATCACCTTGCACAGGCAGCTGGTGAGAGATATGGGACGGTAGTTGTTCGGGTCATTTTTGTCCTTGCCCTGTTTTGGGATTGGTATCACGATGGACTCTCGCCAGGCATTTGGAAAACTGCCCTCGTTCCAAAGTTGGTTGAGGGTATTTAGGACCTCCCCAATCGCAGTTTCCGGAATGTTCCGGAGAAATGCGTTGTGGATTTCGTCCGCCCCTGGCGAGGTGTAATGGGAGTCTTCGATGGCGGATTTAAGCTCCCAGGACGTGAAAGGCTCATTGTAATATTCGCTTGTAGGACCTGCACCGAAATTGAGAGGGACACTCTCGCATCGCCTCTTCAGGTTCGCAAAGTCCGCGGCATAGCCCTCGTCACTGCTATTGGCCGCGAACTGACTGGCAAATATGTTGCTTATTTCGGCAGGTGAATTAACCACCCGGCCAGCAACAAGCAATGGCGAGATGACAAATGAGCCCTTGGACCCGGAGATTTTCTTCACTTTGTCCCATACCTGACCAAGCGGCGTGCGATGGTTGATGGTAGAGACGTATTCTATCCAGGAAGCCCTCTTGGCCTCCTTCACGGCCCTTCGAGCTCGCGCTCTCAGGCGGCGGTACGATGCCAGATTAGTTGCCGTGGGATATTTTCTAAAAATATTCAATGCTTTTTTCCTCGCCCGAATCGCCCGGTCGCATTCCCCGTTCCACCAAGGGACAGGAGCTCGATTAATATTCCCGGACGTACGAGGGATACTTTTGGTAGCTGCCGCCAACAGCGTTGAACTTAATTTATCGACGTTGTGCAACGCGTCGAAACTTGCGTCGTGTTTATATGTAAACGTACGCTTGAAAAGTGGCCAGTCCGCACGGTTAATACGCCACTTTTCCGGAGGTTTTGAAATGGTGGGCGAAGAGTCTTCTTTAACGAGTAGAAGAGGAAAATGGTCACTCCCACAGAGATCGTTGTGGGTGGACATTTTCAGCTTTGGGGCTAGACTTCTCGAGCATAGACAAAGATCTATTGCTGAGAATTCCCCATTGAAGCTGTTAAACCGGGTTTTTTCGCCGCTATTTAATAAAAACAGGTTAAAATCCTCAATAAAGTTGGATAAAATTCGACCTCTCCTATTGCTTTGGGTTTCTGGCCCTCCCCAGAGAGGATCATGGGCATTAAAATCTCCCATCAAAATGAACGGCTGAGGAAGCTGGTGGACAAGGGCTTCAAGGTTCAGGCGGGTCACCGGTGCACCCTCTGGCAGATACACGTTGCATAACGTCATCCTCTCAGGGGTGTGCACCGTGACAGCGACGGCCTGGAATGGAGAGTTCAGTTGGACTCGCGAGGTGTAAAGGGCCTCACGGGCCGCAACTGCTACTCCCCCTTGGGCTCGTTGGCCACTTAGGTCATCCATTCTAAAAACAGTGAACCCCTTCAGAATACCCTTATCTTCAGCCTTAAAATGGGTCTCTTGGAGACAAATACAAGAGGGTTTAAAATCTTGGATTAAAATGGCCAGCTCCTCCTTGTGCCGATAAAAGCCATTGCAGTTCCACTGCAGAATGGAACACATTTAAAGTGTTAAATTAGAATAAATAAATAAATATATAAATAAAAGAGATGACTAAAAAGGGAGATGACCAACTCTATTGAGGTTATCGCTTGAAGCGATGTTTCCTCTTCCACTCGTTTGCGAAGACCTCTGTATCAGAGATACTCTGGTCCTCTTCAATTACCTCCGGCTTCTTTGGCTTCACTGGAGGCGGCGGGGAAGGTGTATTCTCACGCCCTTTTGGCGTGTTCCCCTTGGTGGTTTTTAGTGGGCTCTTCTTTGAAGGGCCCACAGGAGTAGGTGGCTCCTTGTCCACCTTACTCTTTCCATCCTTCACCCTTTTTGGTTTAGGCACTTGCGTGGTTTCTATTGGGGATTCCTTCGGGATCTCTGTCTGCGTGGCGATGGTACACTTTACACATTGCGTGGTTGCAACGGAAGCAAAGGACCGGGAGAAAGTTGGAGCGATTAGCGCCCTGTATTTTCTCCTCGCTTCCGCATATGGGATTTTTTCCAGTGTTTTTATCTCCATGACTTTCCTCTCTTCTTTCATCTTCGGGCAATCACGAGAGTACACTGGGTGTGTACCCTCGCAATTCACACAAAGAGGTTCCGAAGAGCACTCTTTATCCTCGTGCGCGTCTTTGCCACAGCGCGGGCAGGTGGCCTTGCCCTCGCAGCGCGACGCGACATGGCCGAACCGTTGGCATTTGAAACAACGCACGGGATTTGGGATGAATGGCCTCACTGGTACCGATTCATAGCCCACAAACACCTTGTCGGGTAGTCTATCACGCGCAAACGTCAAGATCACGGAGGTGCTGTTTACGTTTTCTCCGTTGCGCCTTGTGGTGAGTCGACGACAATCAGTCACTCCCTGAGAGAACATTTCTCTCTTGATTTCTTCGATGTCCACGTATAGAAGGTCGTAGTGACTGATGACTCCCCGACAGGTGTTAAGAGTGCGGTGCACCTCCACCTTAATCGGAATGTCATGGAGCGTTCCCATAGCAAGTAGTTTTTCGCTCTGTGTGTCGTTCAGGGTCTCTATAAGTAGTGTACCATCCCTGAGCTTCTTCACGCTCTTTGGGTCCCCAGGCACAATCTGTGATAACACTCTGCGAATTAAGAAGGGAGAAACCTTTTTCAAGGTCTCACCTTCCTTTGCACAAGACATAATTAAATAGCGCTTACATGCGCCGATACACTTTTCTCCCCCGCCGGTGTCCGGACGGGATCTTTTTAGTGGTGGAAAGGGTTTTTCCTCCATAATAAGAAATGATTCGTCCCTCGGCCTCCCCACCCGCCACGGAGCCACACATTTGGGACGCCACTCCGCCAAACCGGAGCGGTCGCCAGGGCTAACTCGAGGGATATAGCGCTTCTGGAGTGGTTGTCTGTTTCGGGGTGGATCTTCGGTGCAAGGGCCCACCAAAACCCTTACATCTCCGACCTCCCTACGCAGACCCCCACAACCTTGGCACTCGCCACCGGAGCGAAAACGCGACGGAAGCCGATTGACCGGGAGTGGCTAGCTCCCGGCCTCCCGTTTACACGAAATCCGGGGCCGAAGAGGGGTATCACTCCCCGGTCCATACAGGGCATCCGACACCCTGCTGGGAACCAGAAAGCTCACCCTCCAGGATCCCCTTTTCTCCCTTACGGGTCTCCAGGCACGGCAAACACCTGGGCGGATCGCAGGCCAGATGGTATGGCCGCTCACAGACAGTGGATCCACAGCACTGTCCGGACGCATCCCTTGCTGGCTTGGGGTTTGTTTTCGGGGTTTTCTCCCCGCCCTTTTAGTCGCCTCTTACGACAAGCAGGGATACTGCGGGAGTATTCTCTAACCCCCTACCCGCAGGGGGGGCGAGCACCGAAAAAGAGTTACTCGTAGCGATGGGCGCGAAAGGCTCGGCCGACGTACGTTGGCGCTTCTGAGCGGCGTCGCTCAATGGGGTGAACGGCCGGCGGACGGCTGGCCGAGAGGATGCAACCGGCGTCTCCTTGAAAACAAGGGGCCAAGATTTTGATTGTCCTCCGTGGGAAGACGAATCCTTCATTGTAGACCGGAGATCCGGGACGGGAGGCACCAGGCGACGCGGTAGTCGCCATGGTAGGAGTAAAGAGAGCTGAGCTCTTTTCCACTGCTGACGGTGTGTTGCAGACAGTGGATTGATGTAAGGCGTGTAGAGGTCCTTTATTGATGTTGTATGATACACAAATCAGGAAAAATAACGGGCCGGATAAGCGCACAGCCGTTCCCCACTCTAGGGTTTCCCCATAACTAACCACATAGGTTCTGTCGTACCATTTCGGAGCAAGCATATTTCGAAAATTTTATCTTGGACAGCACATGGTGTACTAGTCGTTGCATTAAGCTATTTTAATTTTAAAATGTATTTTAATAATTACGGTTAATCCTAACGTTGTAGCATTGTTTATGTACGCTGCAATGCTACTGTAAACCCCTTCGGGGGTATCGTACCATTTCGGAGCAAACTCTTGCTCCGAATCATCGCTTCAAACTCGAATACTGTCCCTTGTAATGGACACAGAAAAGGTTCAAAAACCGGGTAATTCACATCCCCGCACTGCCGTTGCAGGGGATATTCAAACCTATATACTCCTTCGATTCATTAAACAAAAACGGCCTTCCTACAAGTGAACCGGCAAAACATTGGGAAAATGGCTTGCCACACCCGTCACTAAAACCATTAGGGGCCGAAAAACAACAGCATTCTGGAGATAATAGCAATACGAGGCAATGCAAATGCAATCACCGGCCTCGCCATCTCCTGCTGCAGCAGCAGCTATAGCGGCCATTAATAGGCAGAAACTACTTAATCTCAAAGCTAAAAATCAAAACGAACCGCGCGCGAAGGACACAATTGTCCCGGAATGTGACGAACTAAGGCAATCGACAATCGATAGCCTCGCCACACCGTCCACCTCTTCAGCGGAAGCCACCTTAGCCCTCCCGCTCGTCGAGAACACACACCGGCCCACAAGCACAAACCTCGCATGGCCAGGATGACGACAGCTTCACTGTCGTCTCGAAGAAGAAAGGCACACCCTTAAAAAGGCGCAGGGTAGTAGAATCCCCAGAGGTTGCGCACACCAATAGGTTTGCTCCCATCGACACGCCCGAGGTGATGGAGAGACAGCCCTCCGTACCAAAGTCACCAAAAATTCCAGCAATCACAGTCCATAACGTCTCCGGGTGGGTGGATCTGTCAAAGGAGCTGACGGCGAACCTTCTCACTCCTCCCAAGTGCACCCTGAAAGGCTTGAATAGGGTTGCAATTAACTGCGCGAGCGTAGAAGAGTATGCAAAAACAAAACAAATTCTACGTAGACGGGAATTGGATTCTCAACCTACCAAATTCCTGCCGACACTCTACGTGAATTTTGTATTCGCAACCTTGTAGGGGACGTAAGCTCAAACGACCTGGAGGCTGAACTGAAACGTTTAGGATTTACAACAAAAAGGGTAGTCCAATTAACTACTAATAAACCAACAACAAAAGAGAGATAACTAGGGAAAACCACTGGTATCAAGAGACTGATACCTGTATTCCATGTAATCCTAACGAAGGATCCTCAACCAGCTGATCTCCTCAAAGTAGAATGGCTGCTAACCATGGGAGTTAACATCACCAAATTCACAAAACCTAAGGGCGTGATACAGTGCCACAAATGCCAGGGCACACAAAAAATTATTGCGACATTCGGCCCCGTTGTGTTAAGTGCGCCAGGGCGCACCTAACAACCGAATGCGAGAAAAAAGACCGCACTACGCCCGCGAGGTGCATGAATTGTGCAATGGACCACCCAGCCAATTATCGCGGTTGTCCCGTTTACAAATGGGAAAACCAGCGACGATTGGCGCGTGAAAAGCGCGACACAATTTCTGGAGGATCAGTCCAAGGGGAAACATTTCTACTTGCTCCGGCTCCTGACAGGAACGCTTGGGCTCCAAGAGCTCAAGGTCCTTTGCACGACCAAACATCTTTTTCCGCCGCTAACCTATTGCCCTCCTTACCCCCTCCTAGAATCCATCCTCCCCATGTTATCAACCCTCTTATGCCCGGCGGCGCTATTTCACAACCCTCTTCTTCCTCTAACAGTCACCTACCAAACCTCCCTGCTTCAAATTCCGTACACGGGGAACATACCTATTTGTCACGCAAGAGGTCATTCAGGATTCGCAACACTCGTTCGAATCAACATCTACCTCTGCAATGGCGTCTAATGAAGCCGACCTAAACGCAAAAATCAACGAGATGGCGACTCAGCTAGCCAGGCTCACCGAGATCCTGCACACGCGCGGCGTGCCAGGAGCAACCCTTCTGCCTTCCTTTGCCAGCTAATGCAGGGACGGGAATGGACCCGCCTCCGGATGCCGAGCAAAATCCGCCACCACCGCCGCCTCCGCAACCAACTTACCAGCCCTTTCGTGCCAACCCTCGTCAGCGGGGCCGAGGAAGAAGATATCGTCGCCCCGGCCGAAATCCACCTGCCTGAGGACATCTCCACGGGCGATGAGCAGCTCCTTCGGTGGGCTGCTTGCGGGGAACCTGAGGACCCCGCCGCCTGGGAAACATCCTCGGATTCGGACGCATCATCGCACTTCTCGGAGAATAGTCCGGACCCTGACTGGTGTCGACGAGGACAACGACAACGACGCAGAATCCGACGCCTGGCGGTGGAGATCCCCACCCCGGCCCCAACCATCCACCCGGAACCTGCGCAAGAGGAAGAGGACGCCATCTCGCTCCCCGACCCGGAGGACGAGGAGGAAGTCATGGCTACACTCTCGGTACCAGCCGTACCTCCCATCAAACCCTTCCGCTACAAATTAAAGGTAAATAAATTAATCTCACGCACGGGCGCCAGCCTCCCCAAGCCCAGGGAAGCCCCATATTTAAGTTCACGTACCAAAAGCACCCCAGTCCCAGATGTGTTTATGGAAAAATTCCTTGAAGCAGGAATCATTGTTCCGTGGCCTGCGAAGTGCTCCTTCCGATGTTTTACAGTTCCCAAACCAGACGGGAACTCCCGTTTTATCCAAGATTTAATCGCCTGGACACCATATGTGCGCAAGCCCAAATTCTCGCTTTTAGGCCCCGAAAGGGCTATTGAAAGAATACCCAGAAATAGTTTTATGATAAAAATCGACCTATTGAGTGCATTCTACCAGATCCAGGTAAATGTCCACCACTGGAATTTTTATGGAATTCAATACAAAAACCGCACCTACGCATTTACCAGGCTCCCGATGGGACACCCCCTCAGTCCGGCGATCCTCCAGCGATTGGCCCAAGATGTCATGTCCCTAGTGTGTGAAAAGTTTAAAGTAAACAGCGTCATTTATCTCGACGATTGGCTAATATACGCCAATCATAAAATCTGTGGCTACCAAATTTCGGCCTTTCTGGCCAATACATTAGGCATTACGGTACACTTTCACAAATCTACCTTGGTAGCCACACAGACCATTAAATATTTAGTAGTAGTAGTTTTGAGGGGAGGCGACCAACAGCTAAGGTCATTTGCGCCATAGGGGATGGATAGGAAAGGATGAAGGGTGGAGAGAAACCCGGCGTCGGCATTAGCCTACTCTTTACGAAAGGCGCCAAGGGGTCCGCAGTTTAACGTCCCATCCGACGGACGGCGTACTCACTCAAAGTGCCCTCCACAAAGCACCTCAAGTAGGGATCGAGATACCTCTGAAAAATATTCAACACCGCCGGGATTTGAACCCGCGCCCTCATGGTGGGAAGCCAGTACGTTAGCCCCCGCACCATCTCGATCCCCTTAAATATTTAGGGGTCCTAATCGACGCAACACAGCAATCCCTCCGACTCACGGATAAAGCCGTCAGACGTGTCCTTAGTGCCGATAACAGGCCTTTCTCAAGCTTTAGCAACACTGCAAAAGGCCATCCCAGCTACTCAACAGACATCAGCCTTCACTTTTGCGGCTTTCAGACCAAACACCGCCCGGGTTTAGAAACACCTCCGGATGCAGAGGTATTACAATAACTAACCCTTCTTGATGTAGCTTGACTTCGGCTCGCTTTAAACCCCGAGACATTCATGAGCCGGAATTCGTCCTCCATGTGGCGGCAGATTACGAAGTTATCCCCGGGACTAGAAAGACTTATCTCTATAACAGGGCCAGGCTACTAACCGTAGCCACTTACGGTTGGCCGGAGGTCCTTCGTTTGGCCCCACCCATTCCTACCGAGATTCTACGCCTGGCCCCAGGATACCAGCCGCCGCCACCAACTCAGCGCCCGCAAAGACAACCAGACCCACATGCTCAGCCCTTGCGACGCAACCCCCGCAGGGAACAAGGATCCAGAGCCGGGGTCGACAGCCGACATCCTCTTGAATGCCCCGTCATGTGCCTCCCAGAGCGCGATCTCTACATTGATGAGGACGCGCTTCTCAATTGGTGCTGCAAAACCCGAACCCTGGAGGCCCTCTCAGAGGATTCAGATATAGGATCGAACCACAACGGTCAAGAGCAAGGCAGCGTCATCAGCGAGGACACCGAGCACAACGTAGAGAAGAGCGACGATGACTCGGAAGTGTAGAGGTGGCACATCCCACCAGCAACGAAGCAAATCCCGTCCAGCCCAATTGCCAACGATCAAGAGGAAGAGCTCCCGGAAAACAGAAGACATGTTCGACAATCTGCAGATGATTCCCGCCCGCTTACCGTCAGTTCTACCAATCAAGCCAGCCATATATCACAGGCAAGTGAACGCACGCATTTCTAGTATCGGAGCGGCCTTTCCGAAGCCTCGGGATGCCCCTCATATCTAACGTTACTTCGGTGTCCGAGAACATGACTACGTATAGTGCCTAAAAATGCAGGAATACTAGTGAAGTGACCTGTGAAATGTGTATTCAAGTGTTTCCGTATTTCGAAGCAAATTGTAGGGGCCCGGTTGATCTACGACCTCTCCTCTAGGACAGCTTATATCAAAACACCAAAATTTTCCCTCCTAGGTCGAGCGATAGCGCAAATTCCAAAGGGAGCCTGGCTGGCTACATTAGACTTGGAAAGCTCATTCGGCCAAATTCAAAATCACGTGGCACGCTAGGAATTAAACGGTGTCAAATACGGGACAGAAAGGTGCGCGTTCACCAGGCCCCACATGGGACGCGCTATCGCCAGCAATCTTACGAAGATGGCCGGAAGATTGTACTCTTTTTCTAGAAAATAAGTCTTGTGTATACAATAATCAAATATCTAAGGCCAATACGGAGAACAAGTAAATATGTCAAAATCAACGACCACGTTAACCAAACAATTGAAGTATCTAGGAGTGTACATTGACCCGGACCTACAATCAGAGCATTTAACACCCGCTTCGAGACCGAATGCACAGCGATTCCCATTATTCCCAGGCTTCGCGCAGCGGACACCCCGAAGGCGGCCGGTTTCCTCTCGTGGGTGGCCTGGATCTTGAGATTACCTACCTTTCTCATCGCCCAGGTGTTTCGGCGCATTATCACGCTGTGGAATTATTACAAGAGAGCGAGATCTTTAATCGAAATGGGGCACTAATCCAGACCACCGAAAAAATTGAAGTATACACGGACGCCACACCGACCCAGGGCGGAGTGGCAATTCCCAAGTGGAATTTTGAAGTCTTCCCATCCCAAAAGTCGTGTATCAATGCCAGCGAGTGTTTCGCGGTATTGGAAGGTTTAATTGGAAGCATTTGATCTGTTTAAGTACTTCCATATTTTAAACGCAAAAATTAAAATGTTTATTGACAATTCCTGTACTGTTCTCCCAACAAAAGGGTAGAAACACCGGCCTACAAGCGCAAACCTCCCATGGTCAGGACGACGAAAGCTTCACTGTCGTCTCCAAGAAAAAAGGCACGCCCTTAAAAAGGCGCAGGGTAGGAGAATCCCCGGAAATTACGCAAACAGATATGCTCGTATTGACACGCCTTAGGTGATGGAGACTGAGCCATCCGTCTCAAAAATACCTAAAATACCAGCAATAACAGTTCACAACGTCTCTGGTTGGGTAGATTTGACAAAGGAGCTGACGGCAAACCTACTCACTCCTAAATGCATCCTGAAAGGGTTGAAGAGTGTTGCAAAAAACTGCGATAGCGCAGAAGATTACTTTAAAACAAGGGAAATTTTACGTAAAGGGAACTAGAATTCACATCTTATCAGCTTCCAGCCGACGGATTAAGTGAATTTTGTAATAGAAATCTAGTAGGGGATGTAATTTCAAAGGCCCTGGGGTCTAAACTGCAACGTTTGGGATTCAAAACAAAAAGCGTAACCCATTTAACAAATAAACCAACCGCTAAAGACAGAGAACAAGGGAAAACCACTGGTATCAAACGATTGATACCAGTCTTACCCGCGATACTAACGAAAGATCCACAACCAGGTGATCTACTAAAGGTAGAATGGCTGCAGATCATGCGAGTTAATATCACTAAATTCATAAAACCTAAGGGTGCGGTACAGTGCCACAAATGCCAGGGCTTCGGACAAAAAATTACTGTGACATTCGCCTCGTGGCCCCGTTTGCAAAAGCTGAAAAGTTGGGCTAACGGGCGGAATTGGAGGCCAGCAGCAGCAGCCTCATGAACACTAGATTTAAGGCACCTAGATCAGAGGATCTGTTTGAAGATCAAGTACTCATACGTGAAGGAACGTTAGAAATCTTATCAGAGGAAGATGACGACCCATCAGCCGCCCAAATGGAGGAACAGATTCAGCAACTGTCCAATCAAATGACCCAGCTCACTCAGGCACTCACGACAATTCAGCAGGCACTTCCAGCAACCCAAGAAACGCAGACTGTGCCCACATTTGCTGCCCTTCGTTCTGCAGTCACACCTGGCCTAGATACCCTGGCGGACGGTGAGGTAATACAATTATTCACTCTGTTAAAATCAAACCTCTCTTCCGCTCGGCTGAAACCCCGAGACGTCCACGAGGCCGAGTTCGTCCTCCAGAATACGAGACGCTTACTGATGGCCTAAGAAATATTATTTATAACCGAGCCAGGCTGCTGCTCATCGTAGCCACATACGGCTGGCCAGAAGCACTACGCCTGACGCCATCCGTTCCAGCGGAAATCCTTCGCCTGCCGCCGGGATACCAGCCACAACCCATCCAACCCCGGCAGCAACAACCAGTGCAACAACAACAGCCTTTTCGAAGAAACCCCGGAAGGGGCCGGGGAAACAACAGGCAGCGGCGACAGCGCTCCTCTTAGCCCCGCCCTGCACCTCAGCGACCGCTCTCTCACCTTGGATGAGAGAGATGTTACGGTGGGCAGACTCTGCGGAACCCGAGTCCCTCCCGGCGGAGGGCAACGATTCAAGAAACGGAGAAAGTGACGAAGACAACGCAGAGAACTCCAGCCAGCCCACCGAACCAGAGGAAGACGAGGCCCAGCGGTGGCGAATCCCCACCCAGGCGGACAACACAGCGGTCCCAACGCAGATCCTGGAAAACCTGAGGAAGCCCTACCAGAAGACCTAGAAGAGATCTTATCGGACGTCATAGAGCTACCAGAAATAGTCCCGGCCGTGGAACCCATTCTCCCGCAAGAATAACACATAAAGGTTAACACTACCATTGCCAGAACCGGTGCATCGCTCCCCAAACCCCGTGAAGCCCCTTACATATCAGTGACCACTTCCGTCAGCGACAATATGATAACCTATATCAGGGGGCTCGTTACAGCAGGCATCTTAGTCCCACGGATGATTAAATGCGCTTTTAAATGTTTTCTAATCCCAAAGGCAGATGGGGGGGCAAGATTAATTTATGACCTCTCCCCTAGGACAAAATTTTACAGAACACCGCGGTTTTCACTCTACCTAGAAACGCATATTTAGCTAAAATAGACTTATCAAGTGCCTTCTATCAACTCCAAATAAATTTACACCATTGGCAATTCTACGGCGTCAAATATGGCAATAGAAAATTAGCATTTACAAGATTACCTATGGGCCACGCATTATCTCCAGCAATCCTCCAGAGATGGGCAGAGGATGTAGCGTTGATGTTCATTGAAAAACAATTTTGCGTACAAGTAATTTGCTACCTGGATGACTGGTTCGTTTACAGCAAGCGAATGTTTTGCCCCTTTGTAATAATCAGATACTTGCAGGAGAAGTTCAATATACAAGTTAATATGTCAAAATCTATTACTTCTATCACGCAAACTTTAAAATATTTAGGAGTTATCATAGATACCAAAGACCTCACAGTTCAATTAACACCAGCTTCAAGAAAGCGAGTGCATTCAGTGATACCCCTCATTCCCAAGCTTCGGGCGATAGATATACCTAAGACAGCAGGATACCTGGCATGGGTATGCTGGGTCCTTAGGCTCCCCACGTTTTTGGTAACGCATGTGTATCAACGGAACATCGAGTGGTGGAACCATTTGCAAACAAGTGAAATTTTCAACCGCAAAATAACCTTGCCAAGAGGCACAGAAGAAATAATTGTGTATGCAGATGCCACCCCACATCAGGGAGTTGTTATTCCAAGTTGGGACATCTCACAAACATTCGACATACCAGGGCTATCATCCATAAACGCAAGCGAATGTTATGCAGCATTAAAAGGACTAGAATTGACATTTGATCTCTTAAAACACCTCAACCTGACAAACGTGTATAAAACTATGCTAATTGATAATTCCACAACTGTGTATTGATTGACTATAGGCAAAGGTGTAATATTTGTCCTAAATCCTTGTCTGGTTGAAATGTATATGTCATTACTAATAAATGAAGTTCAGTCGCACGCAGTGACCTGGTCACTAATTCCGACCGCGTCCAATCTGGCCGATGCGCCCTCCCGGGCCGTGCCGCCTACGCTTTATATGCCATGCAACCGCCATATTGCACCAAATGGTATATAAGCGCGGGCGGAATTCAGTTCGGGAGTTGTCGCAAAAGCTGAAAAGTTGGACGCACCCAGCAGTACCGGCCTTCAAACCAACCCTTACGGCCCTTTCGCGGCCGCGGACGAGGCGGCCCGCCTCCAGTTCCAATTAGCCACCCTGTTGGAACCGGCGCCAGGACACCCCGAAGGCCGCCTGCGGAGGTACGCGCTGCTAAAAACACAGCTGAGCACCATACGGGCACACCGCCGACGGAGGAGGAGCCAGAAGACCCCCTGACCGACTTGCTCATCCGAGAGTTGCACCTAATAGAGGGATCAGCCGAGCCAGATAACCCGGAATCTCTCAAGGTAAGTGAATCATGTGGGGACACGGGGGGAGTGATTAGTGACAATGAAGACTTATTGACAACCCCGGATCAAGACGAACGTGAAATAGACAAAGAAGTGAGCTCCAGTGACGAAAACAGTGATCCATTTGACGGCCAAGACGATTTATCGAATATATTGGCACAAATAGAGTCACAAACCCCGAGAGACTGCTGCCACGGGCCGCTTACCCCGCGCCCGATCCAGTTCCAGCACAACCAGACGTCCAGCACCATGAGGCAGACGAATACGTAGAAATTCCCATATTTCCTACGGCCTCATCATACCCATACCAAAACGCATCGGTAAGACAACTTTTTGCGGAAGGAGCCAACCTCGCAAAGCCCACTGCGGCGCCATACGTTTTCAAACCGACACGGGTCACTCCCGAGATCTTACAATGGGTTAACATTCTGGTTCAAAGAGGTATTCTGGCGATGGCCAGGCCTTCCTGTGCTTTTCCCCTGATCGCGATTCCAAAGGCATCAGGGGGCACGCGAATAATTCAAGATTTGTCAGACTGGACGAAATACTAAAATAAACCGAAATTCACTCAAGGACGCCGCCAAGGCACTTGAAACAATCCCCGAGGGCTCCTTCCTAATCAAGCTTGACCTTACGGATGCATTTTGGCAAACCCCCATCCATCCCATACATCGCCATTTCTACGGCATAATCGTTAACCACGAATGTTTTCAGTGGACTCGTCTGCCCATGGGACACGCCCGGGCGCCGGCGATAATGCAACGATGGGCGAGGGCGGTGGCACAAGATATTTATCATAAATTTCAAGTGCCAATGATCGCCTACCTGGACGACTGGTTGTTCTTTCCCCCAGGAACTCCGCAACCCATCAGGGAAATTATTCAGTTTCTTCAAAGTGATCTCGGCATTGCCATTAACCTAACAAAAAGTGTAGTTCACCCGACCCAGAAATTGAAATACTTAGGTGTAAATATACAGATGCCTCCCGGAATTGGATGCCAGCAGCAGCAGGATACCTGGCATGGGTATGCTGGGTCCTGTCAGGCGGTTCAGCACCTCCTCGGACTTAACGGCTGTCACCTCAGCCTACATTTAGTTTGCTGCTAGGCGAATATCATCGCCAAGAAAGGGTTACCTTTTAATTCTCGCGGCCCGAGGTCACTGGGGAGGGAATAGCTCTGGCGCCACCGACAACCCCCGTCTGAGATACCGAATCCACTGTCATTCGAAACTCCAGTGCGTGGTGTGTCCCAGATCTCTCCTAGGATTAGGCCGGTATCCATGATCTCTAGGAGTGCTTCACCCAGCTCGTCACGCAGGACCAAAAATCGAGTGCCCGAGGTAACGAACCCGGAAACTCGAATATAATTGTGGCACCTCCTACATCACCTTCTCCCTCACGGCCAGCGCATTCCCCAGCCACCTCAATTATGTCGATGGGCGAAGAGCCGACATAGGCGGAATAACTCCGAACAACGATGACAGCTCAGCCAGCAGGTCATTGGGAATGCGGAACAGTTGGCGCTCTCTCAGCAGCGGCCGTCAACTCCTTCCGGCTCAGGACCACTAAACATCACCTAACCCATCGCCTCAGCGAGATTCATACCCGGGACACTACATCGTGATCCCCTCTCAACAGGAATGCTTGGCGCTGTTCCCAATCATCAAACACACCAAGGATAATGGTAAGCTGTCTCGCTGAGACCTTCACGAGTGTAACTCTTTACTATCTATATAGCTGCGGAATTGAACACCCTACCGGAAGTCACCCGAGTAATCATATATAATCGTCTTCGCACACTGGCCGTGGTCCAGCAGCATGGCTGAGAAACAGCTATAGAAAGCAGCAAGCTAACAGAAAACACGGGAAATGAGCTCCTCCGGCTCCCACCAAACATCTTACCGGCGCGACAGCAGACAGTTAACATTCTGCTGCCAATCCTGCCCTACCAGGGAACCGGAGGTTGCGCAGGAGGGCAACCTATCGCTGGGACCTACAATGTCCCAGCCTCACAGCCCTTTTGAGGCCAATCACGTGGGAGGCGACCCACCACAAAGTCTAGGCGAGTTACTTCAACCACAGCCTAACCTCCACTGATACACCATCATCAGGAGCCAGATCCACCAGACCAAGGTATGCTGGAGGCAGAGGACCTCCTCAGGGATGTTTCAGACACTTACTCAAAGGTTCTGGACCTCTCAAGAACCCAGTCTCCTGGCAGGACTCAGACTCAGTTTGAGGCAAGTAAGTCTTGAGATGATAATAGTGAAATGGATATTGCGCTCTTCAATATCTATTAACAGTGCATCACGGTGATGAAGAAATCGACCCATCAAACATTCTTGCACATATCAATGTCACAAATCCAGTGAAACTTAAATCCAGATCGCCATCCCTGGCAGCATCTAGCCACGAGGACCCTGAATACATTGAATTGCCTGTGTTCCTAACAGCCCTTCTATACCCTTACCAGATTGAAAATGTACTAACCCTTTTTGCAGGAGCTAGCCAAGCCAAACCAACCGATGCTCCATATATTTTGAGGCCAACTCGGGTGACTCCCAAGATTTTACAATGGGTGGATATGCTCGTACAGAAGCAGGTGCTGGTAATGGCCAGGCCTTCCTGTGCTTTTCCACTGATCACAATTCCCAATGCATCTGGGGGCATTAGAATCATTCAAGACATCTGATTGGATGCAGTATTACCATAAACCTCAATTTACTCTCAAGGGCCCCACCAAAGCACTTGAAACCATTCCATCTGGCTCCTTCCTTATCAAATTGGATCTCAAGGATGCATCCTGGCAGATACCCATACAACCCCTCCAGACACTTCTATGGAATCATCATTAACAACGAATATTTTCGAAGTACCAGGCATCTTACCGGCGCGACAGCAGACAGTTAACATTCTGCTGCCAATCCCGCCCTACCAGGGAACCAGAGGTTGCGCAGGAGGGCAACCTATCGGTACCAATGGGACATGCCCTGGTGCCAGCCATAATGCAGCGATGGGCAAGGGTGGTGGCACATGAAATTTACCTTAAATTTTGTGTGCTGATGATCGCCTACCTTGATGGCTGGGTGTTCATGTTTCCCCACAGGATCCTCAGCCCATCCCCAAAATTTTAAAAAATTGAACTAGGTATAACCATCAATGAAAGGAAAAGGATACTGAAACCGGTTAAATCACATATATGTGGGAGTGAAAATAGATAGAGCGCATGACCTTAAGCCTAACAAATGGAGCATTACAGAGGATTCGGTATATCTTAGGCACTGTGGCCCAACTAAGAACACAGGACATTCCTAAAGCAGTAGGTTACATATTGTGATCTGTACATACTTTGGCCACCCTACTTCCTAATAGGAGACATAACACCTAGTGGGCATAAGATTTATGGGTAGCTGGAGTACAGCAGAAGCAAAGATTCTCATCATGGACCACAACGGAGGATGTGTATGCTGATGCCACCCCCTTCCAGATGGTGTACGTCATCGCTTCCCATGGGATTACCAATTTGGCCAGTTGACGATTCCCTGCTGATCCACAAAATAGAAGCCTTGGTGACCCTGAGCTGCTTAAGTCATGATCAGGGTAGGCAGGTTTCCCAGATCCAACAATGTTTTGTTTCCTTAATATAATGGGTGGTGACCAGGTACAAGATAATCCATGATTAAGAAGTGGGCAGTCTTTTGAAATAAGAGTTGTTCCACTGCAGTGAAAACAATTACACTTAGGGGAATGGCAAAAAAAGGTGATTTGACTTGAGTGACTTCACTGATGACAGCCAATAGAGGTAGAAGTTGGTCAGTACTTCTGCATCTTAGAGAACAGCTCAGAAGAACATTTAGGCTGAGTAGAAATGGCATTGACCTGCCTCCATTTTTGATTGTCTAAATACATTTCCATTACAACAAGTTTTAAGATAAAATATGCAGGTTTACAGTTAATAAAGATGAAAGCACAGATATTGATTAGACCATGATATTGACCCTTAATGACCATATTTTGGCAAGCACAAACCCAGTTGGTGCAGAGATCAACCACATTTAAATTGCTAAAGCCTTGTTCCCAAGTTTGATATCGGGGTTGTCTCCCCGCCCTATTAGTCGCCTCTTACGACAAGCAGGGATACTTCAGGAGTATTCTACATTCCCCTACCTGCTGGGATATCAATCCTACTTGAACGATCCAGTAAACCACAGCCTTTAGCTGGGGGTATCAATTGGTATCTCCGAATATGAGTCCAACTCCTCTGTATCATCTAAGAAAATTCAATATGGAACCTAATTACAAAATGGTAGTGTTTTAATCATAGTAATTCCACTGTCCAAAGAAATCATTTTACAAAGGTTACCATTTTTGTATATGGCAGGCCTGGTAGGACGTAAAGAAACACTATTATCGCCTAATCCTTCATCAATAAGTGCATTTTCAACAAGTCAAAATATATAGGCAAAGTTCAAAATATATAGGCATTTTAGTTTTTGTACTTTACTTACCGTTTACAACCCTCAGACAACTAACAATGCCACCACCTACTTGCTAAAAAGATACTTTGCTCCATGCAATTGGCTTGCGAAACCATAAGGCATAGAAGATTTCATAAGTCCCAGGCGTAATACCATTGGAAAAAATATTTCAAATATGTATTTTACACAATAATGCTATCCTACAATGCTTAGAGAAAGTTACAAAAATAACCTATATATTTGTTTATCTTTCCAGGGACCGAGGATTTTACATTTTAAGCCACTACAAGAACAAAGCAGGATAACAATCTTAACATACCGATGGATTACATTAATGTTGGTTTGCCACCTCCACCAAAAGGAAAATTTGCAGTCATCTTTTGAAGAGCACAAGCAAAAACTCAATTTTTTAAATATTTAGCACTAAATGTAAAACAAAATATGAATGTATCAGGGATTCAGATTAATTAAAACAATATTAAAAATATTTTCATAAGTATTATGAGAAAAATGCAATTTGAAAAGTAAATGATGGTATGTCTTACTATTATTCATTTAAGAATTAAATCAGGATTGCATGAAAGGCACACAAGTTCAGGGAAAATCAAAATAGAGTTTATTCTCTGTTTCAGTGATTTAGGAGTTGTTTGATTAGGCGCTGTGCTTAACAAAAACAGTGTATATATTTCACAAAGACTTAAGTCCAAATCTCTGATTTTACCACAGTCAAAACCTGCTCCAATTCAGCTCTTAAATTGCGAACTGTCTTAATAAACATCAGAAAATGAATGAGACAATAGCCTACCAGTCCAACATGATGGTGTGAAATAACATGAACCCAAAATCAACTTTATCTCTGCAATTGTAGCAATTTATTAATATTTATTAATCACCAACTTGCTCAAAAATAAATAATTACAATCCAGCAATTGTTATTAACAACCACTTTAAGGCATATTAGGTATTTCCATCATAAGTAGCCTTAGCACTTAACATATCCTTTCCAAATCCCTCAGCAAAGTGTCAGTGCAATTCAATGTACCAGGTAAAATATTCTTTGCAATCACAGTTTTGCCAATACACAAAGGCCTGGCACTTATACAACGTGCAAATGGAATGTGAGAGAGGAAAAATGAAATGCACCACTTAATTGGAACACTGCCTCATGTTTCAAGAAACATCCTGCCCAACCAAAAACGAAATCTGCGTACTCTAAGTAAATAGAACTATTTTTTCTCAGGTAAAATTTTCAAAACATTTAAAAGCTTCACAAATTCAATTGCCAGAGTTTCTGACAGGAATTTTACTTAACTCCCACAAAACATAGAACAATAATGCTGATTGGCAAATTAACAGAAAGACAATTACTCCAAAAAATGGAGACAAAAGTTTTCATCAAGGGTTTCTAGGATGTGAACCCAAATAGGGATGGAGAGGAGTAATAAAAGACTGGAGCTAAGGTAGTCTCAAACTTAAGTCACCATAACCCCATGCAATCAATATGGCAAACCAGTATTTTCACAAATTAATTTAGCTTGCTGATCTTTTTCACGGTGACAGATCACAATTGAAAACTGCACAGGAATTTTGTAACCAAGTATGAGAATGCAAGACTAAAAAAAGGCAAAAAAAGTGTTCTATGACCAGACCCCAAGCGAATAAATCCTCATACATGGTAATTAATTAAAAATATTGTTTATTTGGTGTCAGTAATTCTATAAAAAAGCATAACAAATTTTTTGTGTATAATAAATAAAGTGTTATATCAACTCCTAAAATACATTTAGTGTTTAATAATAAATGACCAAAATTATTAAATATTTGCAAAAAGTGTAAATAAGATAGCAAAACAAGAATGTCTTAAAGACATTAAGAATTTCCAGAAAAAACAATATTTTTAAAGTATCTTCTGGATATATCCCTCACTGTCCAAATCTTAACAAGTTAATTTTCCTTCAGTAGCTTTGAAAAAATGTCATAATGATATTGGGTTTATTTGATTATTTTGCTACACACAAATGCAGCTAGTCACTCAAGCCATCATCCTCACCATCATCAAATCCACTTCTAATAGAACGGTATTTTTCTGCTGTAGTGGCTTTCTTTGTAGAACCAACCTCTTCCCAATCAACTTCATCGTCAGGATCAGGGGGATGTGAAAGATCACCTGAATATTTAATGGCTCCCGACTGAGCAATTCTCCATTCAAGAACACCAGTGGTGAAGTCATCGCGATTCCCTAGGTCAGTGAATCCAACAATGTAGTCCTTAGTCTTACTCCCAGCCACAAGGGCAATAGTTGGAATGACACGGATACGAAGACGTTCTGTAATAAAATAGTTACCATCAGTTATTTTTTTAACTAAACAGATTACCAATTTCAAATGAGTTAACCATGATAAAAATACAAAATTGACCCTAATGTTCAAAAGTTAAATTTAATTTTGTTCATTTCTGATTCCAGTAAAACATTGACCTTTCATAACCATGACTTGCAGACATGAATGCCTCCCATTGCTACAGTGGCACAAAAATTCTTTGTGGCAATCTTCATCAAATTAAATTGAAAATGGATGCTGGGAGAGATTTAAAAGTCTACTTCATTAAATAAATTTTTTAATGGTAAACTGTTCATTGTGAAAAACATTTTCAATTGAGGATACAATAAATACTGTGGAACAAGTTGATTCTCCTGATCGCATCTGTATTTTTCAGGTGAAACATCTAAGATTGCAGGCCTCCACACCGAACACAATATTGAAAATTTGATTCGATTTTGAAACATTTAAACTAATTCATCTTAAAAGAGAAAATGTCAAGAATGAAGAACTGCTGAGAGAGTGTTTTTTAATTGATATATCGTCAAATAGCCCCGTGAATGGTGTCATCATAAGAGAAAAGTATTGCACATTCACACAATATTGGGATCGAAGATTTCACAGCATCCGCATTCATTTCCCGGTTGATTGGATAGGTTTAAAAATAGTCACAATCTTGTACACAAGATTGTGTGTGGTGAAAGTAGCAATGTTGACATCAAGACTACAACTTCGTGGTAGGTGTCAGGTTTTAATAAACTTCTTGATGGCTATAACCCATAAGATTTTTCAAATGCAAATGAGATGGTTATTTATTAAAGTGCTGCTAGCAAAAACACTGCTTCAGAGGTGAGCAACGTGATGAAGGGGTGCTTACCAAACAAAGGCTTATCGTCTTATAATCACCAAGCAGATGGAAGTGAGAAGCTTCAGCTGCTAGTAGGTTGTTTTCTAACCTGTACTGGATGCTTTACACGACATATTATAGCCTGGGCAGCAAGTTAAGGATTCTGTAATATTTAACTGCATTAGGAAGGCAGGATTTTATACTGATTGCAATGAAGGAACTCCAATTTATGTTATTTGTGATGATGATGAAATAGACCTTAGTAAATATACATGTAAGAATGAAAAGCCTCCTTTTCCTGCATTTTAAAATTTTTTCTGGGGCCTTAGAAAAGGATATTAAAGAGGTTTTACTGTATTTTCAAATCTATCAAAATAGGATGGCCAAATAAGGATGCTCATGGAGGACGGGATGATACTATTTAATTATTTTTGCTAGACTGTCCCAAATGAATTTGGCAAATTTGGGAAAGAGGTGAGTAAGTCTGCAAGATGGAGGTAGAGGAACCTCACTTAACAAGCCCCTCACATGGCAAGCAAATATATTGCGCCGAAAAATGACTTGTCTTAACGAGCAGCTTTTTGCACAATGAGTGACAGAGAGAGGGGAATTCCCAGAATGATCAAATTGAGTTGCTTTAGGCGTGATGTGGTTGAAGTCGAATATAATGAATAACTGATCGAAGCACTTTTCCACTTGATAAGTGATTTATCAAGTAGAAAAGTGCTTCGATCAGTTATTCATCCCGGAATGATTGTGAGCATTCAACTTCAGTTTGTGTTTAGCACCTATTCTGCTAGCATTTTAGGGTCGCTAATGATTACACACTTTTCCAAACTTGTGTTCATAAATTATTTGTGATTTTGCTGCACATAGTTGAATAATTATTTGTACGTATATTTAAACATATCCCCTAAAAAAGTAAGAGAGCAGAGAGAATTAAAATAATAGATATGAAAATTAACATGGCTAAACAGAGAGAACAAGGTGTGAGCATGGCTGATCTGGTGTTCACATACAATTGGTATACATCAGTGATTTGCACAATCAATTTAAGGAGATAGATGCTTCAAAGGGAGAGACAAAATGTCTACTCTAAGGTTATAAATTCTCAACTATGTTGAAAGATTGCTTCCCATATGGATATATATGAAACGCAATTAAAAATGCAACACAGTTTCCAAGAATATAATTTGTGAGAAGGGGCATTAATTTTCACCGCCAACGTTATGAAGATGTGAGGATGGCTGAAGAAGTACGGATATTTAAGAGAAGCCATGCATGGTTCACAAAGTTTAAGGAAAAAACCATCCACGGCATTTTGTGGCAGGGTGAAGAAGAAAGCTCTGACTCTAATGCAGCTGAGAACTTCATCAGTGACTTCAAGAAGCTCGTATGTTCCGAGGGTTACCTGCTGCAAAAAATTTAAAATGATGAAGAGATGGGTCTCTCCTGGATGCCAAAGTGGACCTATATTTGGACACATAACAAAAGGGGAAAACGCATCACCCAGCCATAATCCAATGAATGGCCATCTCATGCTACTATTTTGTTCCAATGAAAGCAGTAATTCGAAACTTCTGCTTGCTTACCATTCAGAAACTACATGAGCCTTCAATGGAGGTAAAAGTCCAGAAAAAGGACAGATTAAATGCAATGCGGAGATCATGGTACATTGTCGCATCATGTCATGCATACAAAGTATAAGACTATGCGCGCTAGAAATTTGTTGAATGATAATGCTGAGTCACATTTTCACCAAAGTTTGATGCGTTGGCAAAAACAAATACCTCCAGGCAGCTGTCCAGTAAAAAGGAGTACGGAATATGACATAATTAATAAACTATTTTGATTTTCACAAAATGAGTGCGCATTCCAGGTTGGAACTGCTGCCTTTCACCATGGGTACCAGGTAGCTTTTTTCTGTACTCTCATATTGAACAATATCAATTGGAGTACCCACAGACATTTTTTTTTGTGTTCCTCGGGTGGCCTCAGTAGTCCATGTGCCTCTTTTGATTCCAGTAAGCTCTTGCCATGCCATCAGGAGTCCCAGGGGCCAAACCATCAAAATTTACACAACACTCATGTTGAAGCTGGGGATTTGAAACCATGATATTTCAGATAGCAGGCAAGCCTGTTACCCACATGAGTAACCTGACCAGCTTAATGGACTGGGACTCATAAGTAAGATAGTTGTCTCAAAAAGTTCTACCCAAGCTGTATGTTCCCAGAAATGGTTATAAGGCCCGGTAAGAAATGGGAGGAAGCACACGTCTGAAAATATAGGAGGGGCTGGCATGACAGGGCTGAATTCTGTCACCTATTCAATCTAGGTAATTCAAAAGTCATACGAAATGAAAATTGAAGATGTAAATACACAGGGTTTGTAAGGATGCAAGGTAAGATTTCCGGATAAATTCAGGGCAGAAAATGGAGAATAATTAGTCAGCATCATAGATCCTATGGATGACATTGCTGAATGGAACATAATGGCTCATTCAATCCACTTAGCATTCGAGTTGACTCTTAACCTCAGTTTTGATGAAAATCACTGAATACATTGGCCTTATTGAAATTTTTTTTAAATTGGAGCATTTTACAAAATTAAAAAATATATCCAAATAATGGTCATTTTTCAAAGTGGCTATTTTCTATGCAATCATCAGCATTTCAATCCTAGGATTGGTTTACTGCATCCCATATCTTTCCATTCTACTATATTTGAATGCAAGGCAAGGCTGCGTATTCTAGGGAGAATAATGTGGTGATTTCTCGTTATCTCCTTCATGGCAGTACTATGGCCAATATTGTGAACTTCACACTCACTCGCAGCTGATGCCAGGGCCGACCCACTTGGTCTGTGCCACCAGTGCCTAATGCTGAAACTGCTGCCTTTCACCATGGGTTCAGGGTAGCTTTTTGGTAGGAGCTTATTTTTTTTGTTGCCTTGTTCCGAAATACCATTGATAACTTTTTTCCAAGTTGAAAAATGTTTGCCGGTCACGGGAATCCAACCAGCGACCTTCGGCTTAACAGGCAGACCCGCTACCTCTGGTCTACCCCTGCCCCATGCTATTTTCATTAACATCCAATATTCATGACCCCATGTCACATGGACATGTGCCTTACGGGATCATTTTAGTTGCATGAGCCATGAGATCCTGACACATCCCCCCTCCCTTATCAACTTTCACCTTGGGATTGCGTACCGTTTGGGGCCCATAGACCGACAGAAGTTATCAACTAACCATATTTGCTGCTCAGGGAGGATGGCCCCCACCCAGTGCACGAAAAGAACTTCATAAGTGCCTGCCATCCCTTACAAGAAGGACTAGTTCCCGGACTCTCAGTCAGTTCAGTTCTTTCCTCTAGCATTGTTTTACCTATTGGCAACTGATAAGAGTGACCAGTGAGACTAGATACCCAATCCTGCATTGGACAGGATCTTCTACTTCATTATGATCTCTCAAAAATTTAAAAAAATTGATTGCATACCATTAAAATGTTTAAACTTTTAAAATTTTGCACTATTGATTTTATTATGATATCTTATAATGTAAAGTACATTACGTAACATTTTGAGACTTTTTTTATTGAAGAAAAAAAAACAATTTTTAACATTTTTTTCAGTAGCGATTCATTAATACCTATTTACAGAGAAATTCCTAGTTTCTCTTTTTTTATTATTTTTGCCAGGCACTTTGTTTTCCACAAAAAGAATTTCAGAACCATGTGCTGAAATTGCACTGGCTGTTTACCTGTGTTTAATGGAAAGGACTAATTTAGCCCCTAACAGGCTGTTTTTAGACTGACTATATTAAATAATATTTCCTTAAGCCGTAAAGGGTTTTTCACACCACTGTAACAGTAAAAAAGGAGAAAATTGAGATTGGGGTGGTAATTTTTGGGGAAAGTTAATCCCTCACCAGTGATCAGACACACGTCAAAATATTAAGACATTCACATTTACACAGGGGGGACTACTTCAACCTTGAGTCGCAGAGATTTTTCTCTTATAGAGCACTGAAGAAGACCACTTTGCGGTCGAAATATGTGCATCCACTTTTCACACTATTGTTTCTCCCAAGTTTCTGTTATTTTTTGCCTTTCTCCTTTATTTTTTATTTACTTCTTTCTTTTGACTGAAGGGCTTCATTCCCTACCATTTTTGGTTTTGGTTCCTGAGTGTCGGTATTGCTTTTCTGTAATACCTAAATGAGTGAGTCTGTGCACATTATTCCCCCAAAGCAGGTCCCAGGATTCTGTATTTATTTCTTCGTAAACCTATTCAGTCTCTTCCTAGTTGGCACATAAGGATTTAGTGGTAAAAGTAGCCCAGAGCCAGTCCCTGGGAGGAAAAACTTCCCTAAATACCACTTTAGAATAACCGATTTAACAGTGTTAAATTTGCAAATTCCCGAATATGGTCCCTGGCAATAAGACTGATTTCCTTGTAAACCTATTTGGGAAATTCCCCTTCCCCAGAGTAAATGTAAACATCCTAATATTTTGATGTACATCTGATCACTGGTGAGGGATTATCTTTCCCCATAAATTACCACACCATTCTCAATTTTTCCCTCCTTTTGTACTTTTACAGTGAGGTAAAAAACCTTTTGTGGCTTAAGGATATATTCTTTAATTGGTCAGTTTGAGTGTAGCTCAAGTTCCATTAGCATTGTAGTGTCAACAGTGACCACATATTTGTCCCAACTTGCATTTAGGTGAGTGACTTGGGTGACACGTGACCCTTTTGCTGACCGAATCAATGAAGTGTTAGGTCCTGCAAACAATTATTTGCTACGGATGAATCTGCCACTCCATGTATTGCTTGTTATGGACAATGCTCCTGCCCATCCTCCTGGCCTACAAGATAATGACCTTGAGGAATTGAAATTCATCAAAATCCAGTTTTTTTCCACAACACCACTCCATTACTCCAGCCTACGGAGGCCCTACACTAAAGCCTTTACGTGCATTGTTTTGAGGTGACTGAAAGGACCAATCTCAATCTGAGCGAGCTTTGGAAATATCATTTCAATATTGCAGACTGCTTTAAGATAACCTAGATGTGGGAAGTTATTTAAAGAGAACTCTCACTTCTGCTAGGAAGAAGCTTTGGTCAAAGATCATTGAAGAAATAGACTTTAAGGGATTTGAGACAGCAGATAAAGGGACTGCAGTCACCGCAATTTTGTCTCGGGAGTTGCATTGTTTTTCACAGGAAGATATTGTGGAGGAGAGTTTGTTTGAGGAGGAGCTAACAGCCAAGGAACAATCATCAAGTGCAACAAGAGAAATGCCGCAAGTATTGGAAGCTGTTGCATTATATATTAAGAACCACCACCCTAATACAGCAGGTATTATGCATACTACGAATTTATATGACAATGCTGTGTAGCACTCCTGGAACATTTTGAAGTCAGTAAAAAGAAATTTATCTCAACTGTCTCCAACTAAAAAAGAGTTAGGTATGTAGAGTAACTAATAAACTACTTATTTTACATCATTTTTTTCTACAAATTTAATTCGTATACCAGGTTGGTTCACTCTGCCATTGAGGAGGAGATGAATACTATCATTATCTATTGCATAGTATATGGAGAAGCATTACCCTAATAAGACTAACTAAGCGCACTAAAAATTTACGCAATAATAATGCTATGTCGCATATTAAAAAAAATTGAAGAGTCAGAAAAACAGATGTCTCTTGACAGGTTTCTTGTACAAGTGATTTCTGAGCGTATAATATACAAAAACTAATTATTTTTTAATTATTTTTTGTTTTCTACGAAGAGAATTCGCATTACACTTGTTTTCAATCTCAATAAAAGAAAAGTTAAACGTGAACCACTATAATAAATAATGTCTATACTATTTCCTTTGAATAAACCTTGAACAAAATTTTTTTTTTTTGGCATGGAATGCATTATTGTATTTTAAATTACTTTATAAAGTAAACAATGATTCAATAAATTGAGTTTCGTTTCATGAGAAATGTAACAGAGCAAACCATGCTTATAATATACGTCAAAGTATTTACATATATATAGATTGTCGTCATGATATGCCAGAAAGTACACCTGGCATTAATATTAGCCGGCAAAACCAGTCAGTTAATGTCAAACTATGAATTCATTCGTTGTCTTCAACACCATGCACTTCTTTGAGTCTGGTTAAACAGCTTCATATGAATTTATAATTTTTAAATTATTAATAATGGTTCACCCATGTTCTAAGTGTTAATATAGCAAAAATAATGTATTCCCAAGGGTTAGTGGTTCTTAGCATAAGCTCTTCTATCAATCAGAGTAGTCTGCCTATTTTAAGGGTAGTCCCTAGTGACATTTTTTGTCAGAATCGTGGGAACTTCCTTATTCTTCCTTCTTTCTCCTTGATTTCATGCTGTTTAAAAATCATACTCTCTTCCTATCCCACTTTCCTTGAGCTCTTCTTTCTATTGTGCCTTCAAAATAGTAATATATTTCATCGATTCCTCCATCTCTCAGATTGCCACCAGTGACTCAATCTACGCAGACCATGCTCAATACCTTAGCATTTGCCTTCGTCTTCATCCAACATTTTTCTCCATTCTCCACCAAACCCACACGTCAAAAACCTCCAATCTACATTCATCCTCCAGTCTCAAAGACCAAGGCTCATGTCCATTAAGTATTGCACTCCGTATTGAAATCCCTAGTTATCTTTTTCCCATATTACTCAGTGTACCCATCAAAGTAATGATTTGTTGTGCAGGGCAACACAGAACACATTCAATGACATTCAAATCATCGGAAAAAATCACCTAAACTTTGGTTAAATTCATTGCTATAAAAGGCTAAAATATGCACCATAAAAAACTAAAAAATCCGTCATTCCAGCTTTCTTTTTTGCTAAAAAATTAATGGGAAGACTCCTGACTTTCTTTGATTGTTCTGGCTTTTCCAACTTAATGATAGCCTTTGGTGTCATATCACCAGTATTTGTGCACAATTCACCTGCATGTCAGTCAAACTGTTTCCATTCAGTTGCCCCATACCACTTTAATAAAACTCTTCCTGTAGTCACATAAAAGCATTTCATATCGGAGGTAACTCTTATGCATGAATCGGCTGGAAGACAGTTATTGTGGTCAGGTACTCAACATAATCTTGATTAACAGATATATATTTTCTAGAAGGTAGTTTTAAAGAACCATAATAGTTTTTAAATCCATTAAACTATCATTTGCCCACTGAATTCATTTTCATCTTTTAAAACGTGGTAATCTTTACTGTCGTATCCTAGGATATCCTTAAGGACGGTTGCATTTCTACTTTATTAGAACTATTTGGCTGGAGCATTCATTGACTTAATCAAGAACTTACCAAATGCAAAGAAAAAACATTACTCAATTCCCAACATTCTCTTAAGCCAGCCATATGTAACATATGGTTTATATTGATTCATATTTACGCACATACGGAAACAACTTGCTATGGGCTTCATCAATGATACAAATCGCAGGAAATTTTACTTCCAGTGCAAGCAGCATCACAGTATGGCTAGACTGGACGTACAGTAGCACAGGTACTTGAAAGTGTAAATTCTTATGAAATATCAGCACTTCTAAATCATTATATTATTATAACATTTGCCAAAAGTAGCTAAAATTAGCACCTACCAGTCAAAAACGGCGCTCTTTCAACATTTAACTTGCAGAAACGGGCCTCCGGATGTCTAGGTGCTAATCTTCGCATGTGATGGTCAACAATTTTACAGCGTGGGCTACCATCTTTATAGAAGTGACATACAATACCCTTCGAGACTTTTCCAGCTTCGAAGAACTCTTTTTCTTCAGTAAGTTCACTATACTCTCCATGACCCTAAACAAACATAAATTATTAACTTAGGCGGATATCATCAATTAACAATTCATTCTTTGGAAAGGGTAGATGGTATCAGTCAGGAAAACAATTTAAAGGAGGATAAATATATACTTTACCAATGCCTTCCACTCCTGTAATTGCTTGGAATGACGTTTCATGTCTGCGAGTCGTTTTTCACGCAATCTCTCTATATCGTCCGAATCCATTTTTTCCAATGTCTCTAGATGTTCGAGTTCGGCATCCACACATTGTTCAACTACCTTAATTAATTGTCCTTGTATTGCCTCTTGCACCATAGCTGCATCTACTCCAGCCATTTTGGAACTGAAAATCACAAGTTAGCAATTATATCAGAACAAAAATCCTTACCATTATGTGGCCCACATTAGAACTACACTGCCAATTTTTACGGCATTATTATATACTGTGGGTATACTTAACACAGACCGATTCAATGTTTCAACGATAAGACCATGTGCTTTCGTGAAAGAAAGTAATCTCGGTAGTTTCAGGCTAATAGCGTATAATTATAAACTTTCCAGAATTCCACAGTATTTCACGAATTAACTATCTATTTATCAAAAATATATATTTATTTTTGTTACACTAATGCCATAAACATATCAAAACTTACTTTTAAAAGAAGTATTTCTACCAGTTGCAACGGATACTCACACCAATCAACAAAAGACTGATGCTGGAAAGGTAGCGGCGTGGCATCCAAACAATGATATCAAAGTCGCCATTTATGGGCACTCGGCTCCCTGGTTGTGGGAAGGACGCGCTTGGGCTCTCCTCTGTTCAATTTTTTGAACGTGGGTGGGAAAGGTGTGCCAGGAGACATCTAATTATCCTGTACTGCTCGAATATGCATTTGTAATATAATCTTCGAAAATACGTGATTATTTATCGACTTTTATGGGGTTCTTAATTTTTATAATGAATAATGCCGAGTGAAATACAAGACGTGACTAAGCGGATGCCGCCGGCGGGCTATCTAAATCGAAGTATATAATGGTTGTGCAATATCGCATTCAGAGGCAGGCTTCAAAATAGAGTTTTCGTTTCAAAGCAGCAGTTTAATAAAAATATTTACTGGAATGCATAAATGTAGTTCTGAAAAAACGTTGCAACCGTCTGGAAGTTATTGAGATCCACTAGAAAAGAAAAGTGCGCCAAATTATAGGCGGTATCTTCAGATGAATATTTCGATTCTGTGATAATTGAACAGTGGTATAAATTGAAGGTAGATTCATTTTAATGAATTTGTTGATAAATTGGAGGCATTTTACTGGACCACTCCATTATCCGTTATTTTCTGTCAAAAAATATATCTTCCACAGAGAAGCCTCTAAAAATTTGATGATCATATTACAATCTTTTTGACCAACATAGCCATTGAGGAATAATTTATATTTTCTTCCCCAGGTATTAAATTGACCATTTAATGACTTTTTTATTATTCAATACATTTTACATTGGTCTGAAAATGAACAGGGATGGATTCTTTTAGAGTAATTGGCTGACTTGAAAATTCTCAAGCTGGGATGATGCTTGAAGGCAAGAAGTATTCCTACATTACTGTAAGTAAGTGAACTGCAGATATTCCTGTAGGATGCTAAAAGAGAGAATCAGTTTTATTTTCACTGAAGAGGTAAGATTGTGTCACAGCAACTTCTGACAGAAGATGACCACACTGTATTTGGGTTTCATGGTGCAAAGCATGTCCTCATAACATCCATGCAGGATTGCTCAACTGCTTCTGGAATACATTATCTAATGCCATTTTCAAATTCTCAGTGGGTACCACTGAAGATTCCAGGTCAGTGACATTCGCGACCTCATTAGTCACCGAATCAGCCTTCTCATTCCCAGCAATTTCCATGGGCACTGGGACCTACAGAAAAGATACTTTAACACCCTTATCTTTGAGGGTGAGGTGGGATAACAGTATATCCTGGGAAATGCGGAAATTGCTCTTAGTCTCCAATTGTACACTCCCCTGACCTCTCCCATCTTCCCTTCCATAGTCCAGCTCCTGCCACTCACTTTGCCATTATCTTACTTACCATCTGACCTCGTCCTCTCTGATACACATGGTACTTATTACAGTCCTCCCACGTGCATCCTATAATTCTCCAAATGTGTATATATAAAGAGGATTTTATCTGACACACGTCCTCTTAAAATGTCATGCCAAACTAGTGCCTACAACCATGGGTATGGCTAACATCTCATTTTTTGACTAGAAATAATATTCTTACCAATATCTTTTAAAATTAGGCATTTTTTATCAATGGACAAAATTGATATATAAGAAATATTAAATTTAGCCTAATAAATAATGGACTCTACATTGTTTGTAGGTACAAACCATAGACATATCTTAGAGCCATAAAGGAAGAAATTGGAAAGAATGTGAACTTTGATGAATTCTATGGTCTCGGGCTCAACTTTGTGGAGGTTCATGTTGTTTAAATGAATATATAGTACCTGATGATGACGCCGTTGCGTTGAAACCGGTAGTACGAATAAAAATTGTGTGGAAATTACAAAGTATTTTCATTTAAACAATGTGAACTTTATTAAGAGATGAAAAAGAATTGTTTAATGTTAAATTTCACTGATTTTACTGCATCTTTATCGTAATATATTACCTATAATCTCACCATATTTTATTTATTATTTTCATTCTGACAAGCATGCAGACTGAAGTATTGACAGCTAATGATTTGTTATTTAAATAATGGTTCCCTTTCTGAAAGTTGTAATTCTATGGAGCCACTCTAAAAAAATTAATTTCAACAAATTACACATTGTTCTCATTAAGGAATGTTTAACAAGGAATAGTTATACTAATGTGAATAGCAGGATTTACATGTCATGTATTTCATCAGTTTGATATGTACCTAACCCTATCACCCTGGCTATACCACTGATAAATATACAGCTGAAAAACAAAGTAATAATTTTCATACAAATTCAGACATAGAGAGGTGAGATAATGAAATAAGATTAAATAAAATATTGCTGTCAAATACTTATAACAGCAATTAAAGAAAAAAATTTAACCCAGAGGATGGAAATCATTTCCATTGATTAAGTATAAAATACACTCATCTATGCCTAACACTGCCACCCACCTCTATATTGATTGAAATTTAGCAGAATTTGCTCAGGTATATTCATAAACAGTTCAATAAAGCAAATATAATATTACTAATTTCTGAAGAGGATGACATAAGATTTGAAAAAAGTTTTTTTAACCTGCCAAAAGAAATCACTTGGGCGACATATAACTGAGAGAGCCATTCAATTTGGCTTTAAAGCTTGTTTCTAATGACTCTCAAATCAGGAATCATATAAATATATGTCAGGATATGAGGAAGGGTACACTAGGATTAATCATAAGACTAAGAGGAATCGTCATTTAGAACAAGAATGCTATTTATTTAAATGAATATGTATTTCAAATTTAAAGGAAAACAATGGAAGTATTAAATAATATCAAGATTGGCTCTTGTCTAGTGGTAACAGTAAGGGGCATGGATATGTTAATCATCAAGTTATGATATGTACATAAATGCCTGTTTACATATTCTTTGAATGCATTGACACAAAATATAGCAAACATTATCACTAGTCGGAATAAATGAACCACTCACAGAAGATGTGTTACAAGCAGTCCATAAATGCACTTCCATAATTGTTATCAATGAAATAATAAGCAACAGGTTTCATGGCATCAGTCTCCAACAAAACACTTAGCACCATTCATAATTACACATCATTTCATTAGTAATTATTGTTTTCTAACTGACAAGATCTCACAAACCAATTACTGGTTAGTTTTGTAAATAGAATCTTAAGATTGGGCAATATAAAATTTAAACAACTTTTCTAACAAAGACATTATTTGGCACACATATTCTAATCATCTTACCTAAATTTCCAGGTGAAAACATCTGTACATGGGAAAACATAGGCCTAAAACTGTGATGTTAATAACAAATTTACAATAAAAAAAATTAAAACATGAATATTAACTAAACAGTTAAGTAAAGATTAAAAATAATGAGATTTTAAATTTACACAATGAATGAAAAATAATGTACAAGAGATAAAACTTGAGCAAAATACTAATAAAACTCTGCAAATGAATCATTTGAGTTTGTGCCAGATGATAGAGCCACTGTTCATATGAAATATTAAAACAAATTGCTAAAATAACTATAGTCTGGCTATTTATCCTATCATTATAATTGGGTATAGTTAAGCCCACCTAGAACTCCTGGAGTTCTGACATGTGTATTACACTTTCTTTAATGATGACATGAAAATAATACAGCTAATCACAATGACTACCTATGCAAATAAAATAAATTAATCTATACCATCGTGCACAAAAAATCACATAGTGCTAGTCTATGTATATGTACATTAATTACTGCTGGTAGCCCTTTCAACATCAGGGTGGATCCAAAGTAACACATGAATTTGTTATAATACCTGCAATCCTTAATGATTCACCCTGACAAAGTTTTTCAGTTCCCTTACAGTGTGAAATATTATGCCAATCACAGAGTGGTCTCTTTCATGCTAACATGTGAGCATAACCCTTTAGATTTTAAGATTGCTGACATCCTCTTTTCTATATATCAATGTTTACTATAGTCAGAATGACAACCGACATGATTCAATTAGACATAATGCTGATGTTATATGTTAAGATTTCATGGTGAAATAAAATGCATCAAACCAAGCATGAATCATTCACATCCATTCAAGATATGTTCCGTACAATATGTGATCTACATTCTTGGTATTTCAGAGAAATAAAAAAGGTTGAAGATATAGAGAAAGAAAAGGATCTTCCTCAGGCATCAAAGTTTTCTAAACGTATACACTATTATTGGAAAATAGTTGATATATGCTCTATTCATAAAACACTTGATTTGTCTTTCTTATGCAATTGTCTTACTTTTCGCAGGTAATTTGACAGTGAGCATACTGGTCTGCATTTTAAGAACACCAAGAATATCCCCCACAAAATTTTCTATGCATAGAAAATATTGACAGTGCTCGAGTATTGTCAGCAAATATATTTATCAGAAATCACATTATGATAATTGAGCATGGACCTATTTCTCTGTCATAATATTATAATATAGAGAGCTGGTCATAGTTAAATTGCTTATGACTATCCACTGTAAATGCATAATTTATCTTATTAGTGTAGCCCTGTCACAAATAACCAATCCCAGACAAAAGACAGATATGCTTTCAATACATAAGAAGATGTCATTTATCAATACTGGTTTTTAAAAAAATCTTCTTACGGCGTTTTAAATAAAATTATCCTAAGTTTTATCAGTCACTACAAATAGGGGACTGTCATTTCATTAAATTTCAATTAATTGAATGAAAAATAGAGTAATTGGCCTATTACTTATACCATTTTGTATTGTTTGATGGTGACATTCCAGACTAATGCGACAACCAGGCACAGTTTAGGTATGATAAGTACATTTCCAGGTGTGATATCTTGTCCCCATTTATCGGGGGACAACTCTTAGGCTCCGAAGTAATGAAGCTAGGGCTCCAGCCAAACCCTCTGCTGCACATTCAATCGCCACAGTGTCACCAGTTTCACTGGATCCTCCAACCCAAACAGCCACCACTCGCACCGCCTCACCAAATGCAACAGTCACATCTGCAATTTTGCGGGCCACTTGCCACCCGGGACCTGATGAGGATGCCTCACACAGCTGGGTGAGACGGTTGAGAAGGAGCAAGCATTGGTTGAGGTGTAAGTCAAGAGAAGAGTGCAACTCCACCGAGTCTGCATGCTGCTGCAATGCAACAATCGGGGGGGCATGCAAGCTCGTTGGTGATGAAATCGGAGAAGCCACACCGGGCCATGGGTGCTTCCCCAGCGGCGAATGAGTTTGCCCTCCTCCAATGGCAAATGTGGCAGCACGGATCAGCATCTTGGACTCAGTCACGAGGCGACGAGCTTCCAGCGCCATTCGCCCCAACCCACCACCTGCATCAACCGCATCGAATTCAGCCGAGTGAGGCCCTCCTCTGACGGCTCCTGGAGAGCAAGCTTCCAATCTGACTAGTAATCCACAGAGCTCCGTCCACGCTCCAGAGAGCACCTCACCATCAGGGATGCCGCTGTCCGGACCACCTCTCTTCGTCAGAGGCTTGAGGAGGGGCTGATCCACCCCGTTCTCCTCCATCTGTAGCTGTCTCAAAGTGGTGGAGGCTTGGAGTTTGTGCCTATTCAATGCCACTTGCCTCAAGTCACTCATCTCATCCGAACAAATGATTGGGGCTTTGCTGGGAGAGTGGGGGGAACTGGATTCCTCATTCTCCAGGGATGCCTCGATTTTGGAGACTATCTTCTGGACAAGCTGGGACGAATTGGTCGGGAGCTTCTGCTTTGGCTCACTGGGAGCAGATTCATGCTGAAAGGGTGAAGCGGCGGGAGGACCTGAGCAGTCCATCTTCCTGAGGCTACCTGGGGTTAATACTTTGGAAAGAAGGGGTGAAGTGTTTGGAGTGAGGGATGGTTTTTTGGGAGATGCGGTCACTTCGGGCAGGTGGCAATGCTCATTGCCACTTTGTTCCATACAAGACTGAGCATTCAATCCAGATGAACCAGTGTTCATATCACAAGTGGCTTCAGCTGTTTTATCCTGAGTTTTTAAGAGCCCACCACTGCTGATACCTTTAGCCAAGTCATCACCAGCAGGAACATCACCAGCACTGACAGTTTTTTCTTTGTTGCCACTAGATGAACTCTCGAGAACATAAGGGGACTGTCTGGGTGATGGGACAGGTTTCTTAGGAGAGGAGACATTTTGAGGATCATCTTTCTTTGATGGTTGAGGTTTTGAAGGTCGATCCTGGCAATGACAAAAAATTAAAACCATTGCTTAACCTATCAAACAGTATCACAAATAAAAACAATACAAGTACTACCACTATATATATTATATTTGAAAACCCACAAATTCGAAAGACTAGACATTTTTCAAACATTTACTTCTCGCTATAGATCCCTTTATGGTTCCTCCAAAATTCTAAGCCTAAGTACAATTAATAACTTCTTGAATGAGCATATTTAAGAAAGATTATTCATTTAATCCCATCATCAATGTGATTAGGAAGTAGAAAAAGTCAATCCATAGAAGCTCAACAAATGCTTAAGTATACATCAAATGAAAAGATAAAAAGTTGCAGTCTTCATAAGAAAATAAACTTCAAAAAGTTTAATTTGGTGAAAAAGCTTTTGAAATGTGGTTAAAAACTCATCAGTCATTAAAATAAAAACAAACAAATGAATGATCAAATTGCCACCTGCATTTTTCTCTTAAAGTTGCTAGATTAATATCAACCTGAGAATTTTTCAAAAATGGCTTAATCCTTTAATACATATTTGATTAATTATTATTAATATTAGATTAATAAAATATTTACTGGAAGGGGTATTGTGTTCCACTAAATGGATTTAATAAATGGTTCCCATGGTGAATTTCGTGCTAATTTGCTGCTTCTCTAAAGTTTAGACACAATCCAGGAACATCTGCAAATATTATTAATTTCTTATCGATGCATAGGGAAATATGTTCTAAAATAACCCAAGTGAACACACAACTTTCTCAGGTAAATATAAAAATAAAATATATCAAGGAGACCTTACATATCAACAGAATGAAGATTGAAAAAAGCTACCACATGTGTACACAGAATTTTAGTAGAGGACAATATCATCTCTTTTACTTTGTGGCAACTAAAATTTGAGGGAAAAAATTCAATAAAGATGAGAAAAAAAATTGCATAGTTAGAAAAACGATGACAAGAAGGGACATGAGATTTCTGTGAAGGCTTTCATGGAATAGTTTTCATGAAGAGTTTTCATGAAGAGTCTTCACCCATGCATACTATTCATTAAAAACCGAAGTCTGCCATCATTTCAGTTGGCTTCTTCAGTGAAGTGTAATTCTTATACTCCATTTTATTATGTAGGCTTGAATGTGTTCTTATTGACCAATTTGTTTTCCCTCCCCAACTGTTGGCCAGCGTTAATTTTTCTCTTATAATTGTTAAAGACATTCCCAAGCAAAGGGAAAAGAGTCTTCCCGATTGAAATCAAGTAACCCTGTAATTCAAACGACCTTCCTCATCAGCCTGTAGAATACCAGATCCCTTCAGCTCTAACTCTTTCAAGTGTTTTCAAAATCAATGCCATGGCCCATCCCAATAGGGTGTCAATTCTAAGCTTTGTCTGTAATCAATAAAAGACAGAATTCCGCTATTCAGGGATTGCTCAAACTTACCTCATTATGGCAGACTACCTACAATTAATGCGCAGCGGGTTTGCCATGAGGGCATATTTTCACTGAGTAAGGTTTTCCTGCTCCATTCCAACCCTTATTCAATAAATAATGCTCACCTTATCTTCCCGAGAGCCAGAGGAAGATCGACTAAAAAGGGGTGATGATGGCGTGTCACTTGTCTGTTGGCGTTTCTTCCTTCTGCGACTGCCCTTGCCGCAGCAGTATAAGCTCGTTCCCTCAGCCGCCTCCTCCTCCTCTGTCCCTCCATCCTGCTCCTCTTCATCTTCCTCTTCAGCCCGCAGCGTGGTCTCCTTTCCCTCTAAACCCACTCCCTCCCTGTCTGCCCTCTCCTCCTTCCTCACCCCCTCCCCTTCCATGCTCCTCTTGCCTCCAGGGTGACACAGCCGAGAGTCGCAATGGGATGGCCCCTCACTCTTAAGGCGGATGTGAGGAAACATTCACGATTACACACAAAACAACTGCACAGTTCATTTCTAGCAATTACTTCTACTGGTAAATGATATCCCCAAGCATACTCTAGGTTAAGAGGAAGGAGTGTTCTGATACAGAACATTAAAGCGATTGAAAGGAAAATATGCTCCTATTTGTAAGTTAAACACTATTTACTTATCTCTTAAAGTTGTGAAAAGGGACATTAACAAAAGTCTTTAATACACTCATGACTTTTGCTCAACAAATGATGTTCAATTGCATTTTTTCAGGCATATCCCAAAATTTCTATTCAGTTTGCAGGCCAATTTGCAGGTCACACTCTGAGAGTTTTGCTTCATCTCCTGACAGCACAGTTTTTCTCAGTTTTTTCTCTGATAACCATTTTTAACGTAAGATAACTTGCTATTTTATTATCTTATACTTTGGCAGTACCTCTATCTTCAGGCAGCAATTTAGAAGATATACATATGTGTAACTTGATGGTAGATGGTAGCAAAATAATCTCACGTGAAAAAAGGCAAATATTTATAGTTTTGGCACTGTTAAATTAACATTAAACATTTGAAATTTTTTATGTTTTCCTAAATTTACGAAACAAAACAGTAGTCTCCCATCATACATTCAAGCCCCCTCAAAATCTCTCACATTACTGAAAATTCCCTATTTTTAAAACCACAGCTAAAAATACATTTTTAATAATTAGTAGCAGGCATGAAACTTTCATGTGTGACTAGTCCTAAAAAGCCATTATAAATTCATTCCATTGGAGATACATTATTTTAGATTTATTCATTAAGGAAAAGGGTACGCAGACAACGTTGCATTGCGCAAACATATGTGATAGTTATAGTATGCACCAAGGCCTCAATTCATAAACCCTTTCTTAACCTCACATTAAATAGGTTTCTTCATCAGTGATTTCTTATCATTAATTATTATCAGTAGAATTTCAAGGATAAGACTGCAAAAAGCATTTTACATCCCCAGCTACTACATAAAAAGTGATTTTACACAAGGCCTGAGTGCTGCTACCTGACATCTTTTGTATCCATATCAACTTTTCGTTTAAAATTAGGTAAATTTGATTTCATAAAAGTTTCGGTTCCCAAAAGAATTTTTAAAAGTTGGCACATTCCCCATCATGTTGCTGATCTTCACTTCTTGCTGGGATCAAGTTTGAGTTTTGAATAATTGCTGACTGGGGATTAAACAAATGTAGCAAACATATAATATCTCTCCTCACTAAAGACAGTCTTAATACATGAAAAACTTTCATCAGTGCAGTACATTCTCTGAATGAAAACCAATACCTATTCACGACAGTTGAACATTGATCTCAATTGCACATGCTTTAAAATAGGAATGAACATTAAGTACTCACGTCTCGCCTTATCCCTCCCCCACCATTGGAGAATGACGGAGAGGAGAGGGACGAAGTTGGAGTGGAGGATGGCGAAGCAAGGGAGGAGGCAGGTGGCGATGGTGGGGGTGGGGGGATGATGTACGAGAGAATCTCCTCGGGGGTGAGCTCTTCTACTGCACCCCCACCTCCACACCCTAGACCATTCGTGTCTCCTGAGCCCGGGGGAGGAGGCATTGTGGATCTCGCTATGAACCACTCCAAGTCCTCCTCTCCTTTATCATCCTCCATGGCTTCATACTCCTCCAAGCCGGTGCCATTTACCATCCAGGGAATGTCGCTTATCCCATTGCCATAGACATCTGAAGGCAAATGAACACAATCATGTAACAGGCACGCTTCAAATCTTAGTTTTATTTTTCCCAGATTTTCCAAATCAATTCTTGCATTTCCCCAGGGTGATTTCTCTCATATATGAAGTAGATTTTAGAGTGAAATATCTAAAGAAAATACAACTTTCATATGTGGAATGCAATGGAAAATAGAGTGAGAAAATTAAAATGTCTAAATTTCTTTTCTTCAAAAAGGAAAACAATCTCAAATGCAAGGGCGATAACGTTAGAGTAAGAAAATGAATATACCCTTCATAAAAGTGTTCTTTCATGGCCATAAAATTAAAAATAATGAAAACAAACTTAAATATAGAAAAACTGGGTAGGTAAAGCCTATTTCTCATTGGGAACTGGGAATCAAAGCATGGTGAAGTGAATACATGACTGATATGGGGCAATTAACACAATAAAAAGAAGTTAAACTCTCTCAACACTGTATCTCATCATTAACATGAGCTACCTCTTTCTGTGCATTTGAGAAGTTCACTCTTATTGGTGTGCAGTTTTCTTACTTTCAAAGCAGACACTTTTCTTTCTGCTATTGCCTCTCAAGGCCTTCTTAGCAGACTTTTTTGCTGCAGGAGCTTCTCCATATACCTTGGGCATATTCTTTCCTGAAGCTATGAATCAATTACTAATTGGACCTATCTCTACCATCCAACTTTATAGTCATGAATACAATACAGGCCAATCAAAGAGGTCTCTTCAAAATTATAAAAAGCCTAAACACATTATGCATATAATTTTCCAAGGTTTTTAACCAATTATCTTTAAATTCGAGGTTTTTCTGTCAGACAAAATTCCCTGAATTTTCCTGGCTTTCCATTTTCTAGGTTACTGGAAATCTTGGGCAACACTATGTGGGAATAGATATGGATATAAACCTTAGAGGAGACTCACTAATGACAGTTTCGTAGTGCAGGAAACTATTTTACAGTTTAAAGAAATAAATTCTCTTGATTTTTAAAAATAAAAATAGCAACAAAAACCATTACATTTATTCATTGATGTAAAAATATGAAAATAAAGTCCATAAAATTACTAGAGAGTAAGAAGTACCAAGCCAGATTGGGAAATGTTACCATGGGTCATTATTTAAATATTAATTGTCTATTAAGTTCAGTGGATAGAGCTCTGGGCGACTGTTCTGAGGACTCAGGTTCAATTACGGGTGGTGCCTCTGGGCACCATCAGCTTCACCCAAGCTGTCATTTTCCAGGTACCAGATCTTCCTGGGAAACCATAGATGGCACAGGGAAAGATACTGGCCCCTCTTATTACCCTGGTGCATGATTTTCACGCACCATAATGCTTAGTATTAAATGAGAACTACAAGGACACATTTCATCTCTGAATGATGCTGGAGCATCTCTAATGATGCTTGCATAAATCTGTCAGATATAGATATCTCCCACACTGCCAATTAACCACTACAAATATGGATATAGATGTCCTAGTTTTACAATATAAAGAGGTATCTCTAGCCATGCTGGATGTTTGCTTTAAAACACCAACCTTGATTGTCTGTGACTGGCCACTGCCCAATCCCATTTGATGTTGGCCAATGATTCCAGTATCCAGGAGAAATTCCATTGGACTGTCTCCTAAGAATTTCTCCTTCAAATGATGAGCGGTCGGCGAAAGGAGTGGGTGGGGAGCTGGGAGGCTGCGGGCCATTTCGATATTCAACCATGCCAAACCCATCCTGTGGAACAAATGAAGGTTATCATTTTTGCATACGTGAATACATGTACGACCTGTTTTTCTTAAAGTAGTAATGACTGATGTGAGCCTCAAAACCATGACATTAAAAACCACTTCCCTCATTAGAAACTGAATTGAAGTATCTGCATCTCACTAACTCATTCTAAATTTTTAACAGCTTTCCTTAAGGAGTTTACAATGAGAATCCATAATGTATTACGGTGACTACATTACAACATAGCAAAAAGCAGTACTGGAATTAGTCATCTCATGATTTTACTTGTCTTCCCACCCACCAAAAAAAATTAATGAAATTCATAAACAAATATGTTAAGAATGAGCTATGTATCATTTTTTGTAAGCATCATATGTTTTTACACACAATTTCAGACAAAAAGAATGTTGTGCGATGAATTACTTTAAAGAGCAAGACATTCATATTTTTAAAAAAATTCTTCAGGTATATATAGGTAATGTGCTTATTGGAAAATGATGAATATCAAAAAAGGAATAGTGATAGGATTGCAGAATCATGGCCATTAAACAGTATACAAACCTCATCGGGAGTAATGGGAGGTGGAATCATTGTTAAGTCAATAATGTCAGGGTCCAAATAAAGAGTCCCTTCAGCAAAATCATAAGGCAAGCACTTATCCTCTTGAAGTCTCTTCAATAGTTCCTGCAAAAAAATTGCATGGTGAACACTGAATCTCATTTGTTGTTTGAATGGTGGTAAAACTTTTCAACCTGCTAACACCAAACATAAACACGTAATGCTATGCATTTTTGTTTATCCTTAAAGTAAATTTTTATTATAGTCTGTTGAATTTTAAAGTTTATTAATCAGAGAAAGAAAAGGATATTCAGATATTTGTAAGGTAATTTAAAAACAAATTACAATCAAGGCAGTGATAAAAACAAGGAATTTGTACAAAGAGAACCTTAATCAATATTGGCAATAGAATTCTTTGGTTTCAAATAGAATTACCACTGTTGATTTTGCTGAACCCAAAACTGCTTTGCATCTGAATTATGCACAGTATTGAGGTAAAAATTGAATGCATAATTATTCTCAAAAATTGATTCTGAGGTCAGAGATATCAAAAATTTTACCATTGCACTTCAAATTAACTTTACCCATATATTTACCTGCAACTCATGATCTGTTGGTCTTGATCCAAGTGGCATTAAAGTGTCTGGACTATGAAGTCCAAAACTTGAGTCACTCTGTTTTATGTGAGCACTGTTTGGAGGTATTCCTGTACTGTTTACAGCTCCTGCTTGAGAAAAAAATGTAAAAATGAAAATACGAATATCTTCTGAGTGCCAAAATATAGTACCAACTTCCGATAGCAAAGGTATCAAATATGAAATCTCACCATTTCCGGGTCTTCGTGATGGACTGTTTGTTGGTGTGCTCATTGAATCTGTATCACTTTCTGAGGTTCCATACATATTTGTGTTTACTTCCTGAGAGCTCCCATCCTTGCCTTGTCCTCCCCCACTGGTCAGCTCCATACTCCTCACAGCCTCACTGAGCTCATCTGTATTCACTTGCTTCTGACCCTGCAGCAACAAGAGTAATAATGCATCTCAATTAAAGAGTAATAACTTCCATTCATACATCATTCATTTATTGACATTCAAATTTTACAGTAAAACATCTTCATTTTCAAGCTAAACATGTGAATTTTTGGATGGTGGCAAATGTCTGGGTGAATGCTAAAGTCATTATTTGAGACCCATCAGACTCATGTATTCAATTTATTAAATTTATGTAAACATATGTAAATGTAAACAATATTATTACATTAAACGAAGAATACAATGTATCTTTCCACTCACCTTCACGGACAGTGGAAAGATACATTGTATTCTTCATTTAATAAACATGAATTTCCACAAAGTTGAGCCAGGAACAATTGAATATTATTAGACTTTGAACAAAAAGTCACTAATAATATGTTTGAACATAAGATTAGAAAAATGTGTGATCACTAGTGATGATAAGATGCTAGTGGAAAGAGTGCTGGAGATAAACAGTAGTAGCAGATGCATAATGGGCCCAGAAATTCCTCTCTCCTCATCACTTGATATTCAAAAAGTAATTCCTTTAGTGAGTTGCTTTTGGGACCAATATTTTTGCTCGTTATACAGTTACTCACTTGTGTGAATTGATCGTTAAGCTAGGTTCCACTGTACTTGAAATTCCAATTATGGCTAATAAAATATTTTTCCTCCGATAATTTCTGCTTGGATATGATGCTAACATTTTAGTAGAATAAAATGATAAGGTTAAGATGGAAATACTTACAGCAATCACTAATTTAACCATATGCACACTAATAATAATGAATTATAAGCAGTAGACTCCAAAACCAACAAGTTATTACCCCAAGTGGCAATTCAGTTATCAACATGATAAGAGCATTCAACCTTGATGAATGAAATTATAATCTAACCTGGGTTAGGAGCAGGAGAGAATCACTGTGCTTCAGTTGGCCCATCTCTGGTGTGTGATGGTTCCAACCTGGTTTGTTATTCTGGCCCCCATTCTCTGAAGAGGACGACACCAAGGAACTCTCCGAGTCACTCTCACCCTCCTCCCAAGGAACCGGGGGAACTGGCTGGGGTGCCGGCATGCAGCAGGGGCCTTGGCATGGAGCCTCCATGCAACAGTCGCCATCACAACAACCTTCCCCTTGCTCTGCCAATAAGTACCTCTCTGAACTCTCAACCAATGCTTGCATTTCAGCAACACGCCTAATAACCTGAAACATGAAAAATAAAAATTGCAAAACTAAAGGAAAGACAACACCAAGTATGTATATTACTCACTTATTTAAATTAAATTTTTTTTTCAACATTTGTAGAGACTATACATCAATAATTTAAAAAGTATTAACTTTTCAAATGAATAATGATAAATGGAACACAAATGGAGGACATTTTGATGGTTGAAAATGATGGCATTCAGAGAAAGTTATTGTAAATTTTGATAGGGAAAGAGAAAGAAAAAAACTTAAAATATATTAAATAAATTAATGTACTTATATTTAAGGAAAACCAAGAAGGAATAAAGTCAAGTGCTTTTATCCAGTACCTATTTCCACAGTTAGCATCAGAGGTGGGACATGAAATGATGAAATACATTCATCATTAGAAAAATATGTCATCATCAGGAAATTCGAAAGTGAAAAACTCAGAAAAATACTCCTAAAGTCTTATTTGAAGGAAGAATACTAAGGGGGTCAGGTTATTAAACTAAATATACTATGTAATGTAAGAAACACTTTATGGTGTCTAGAAAATAAACACATCAGATTTCCGTGAGGGATATTAACTCAGGGTCCTCTAGTAAATAGCTGAACACTACAACTAGGAAAAGTAAAAAAAAAGTCTTAACGCCTTTTTATATTGATAATTTTCTCTATAATAGTACAGTAAGTTCTCACTACTGCCAATAGAATATGTAATATATTGTATCATTTAAATTTATAATCAAATCAGGCACTTGTTTGAGATACACTGATCAGTTATGGCACCAGAGAAATGAACATTTAGGAAGGAAAAATATGTTCTTGCTGTGTGAATCATTTCAATGGTTCTGGTACTAAAGAGTAAGTATATACAAGTTTGCAAAGTCCATGTGTTTGGCAAAGAGCACAAAAACCTCAAAGGGGGTGAGGTAATAGGACTATTTCACTCTGATCCATGTGAAATAAGTATAGAATTGAGGTCATGACATGGGGAAATATACAAGACCACTTTGATGCACGATATTTCAGGGAGGATATACATTTATTTCATAACAATAAAACGGAAGACAAACAGAAAGCAACTGATTTCTTAAATCTAGCAGAAAATGCCACTGACAGGAAATGGTGACTTTTTTCCATTCTGATAATAAAACAGAGTTCTAACATGATAAATCTAAGGTTTTTCTAATGTGCGAAGGCATTATACATCAGGAAAAACATTAAATACTCCCCAACATAATTGTTTTGCCGGGAGAGGTTTAACTGCACTGAGAATTTTCCCCACTATCCCATCAAAATTTACCTCTCTCATGTAAAACGAATATAATAACAAAAATGAGTAAAATCGGTCCATTTTAGAACAAAAAGGTAGGAAAAGAGATTTTTTGGGGAAAATTTGATGAGCAGTGAGAGGGAAGGAGAATGATGATCCAATGAATAGGCCGAAAATAAATCAAGCAACGAATTTCTAATGTAACATTGTAAAAACTTATAACGATAAAAAAATACTTGCCTCACTCCAATATATAAAATTTAAAAATAGGGCAAACAAAACAAATAGCCTTACTTCTTTATTCCTTGCTTCAAGCATGGCAGTGTCCCTTTCTAAGAGTTCAACCGCTCTTCTGGTTCTTGCCTCTCCATCACACACATTGCGATTGGCATCCCTATGATGGCTTCCTTCTCTGGAGTCAATACTACCATTCCTCTCCTTTTCATGGCCCGACCTTTTAAGGAAGACAAGAATGTATATGGCTGAGTTAATTTAATTTGCACTTTGAAAGTACTATAACTTAGCAAATGCAGTATTTAAACTTTGGACACATAATAGACGCACAGAACTTACGTGAATACTTAAGGAGATACATGGATTTTTTTATTAAGTAATTTTTCTCCATATTGTAGATCAGCAGGGTAGGAAGTTAACTAGCTACAAGTAATACAATACTGTAACTGCTATTTTATTTGCAGGAATTCTAGCTATAGTATGCATTGTTTATTTCATAATAACTTTTTGTGTAGCAGCTACAAAACGTTCTGTAACTTTTAGCTATTTCCATTAGTACTTGCCCACTACTTTTATGTAGCAGAACATAAATCAAAAACATTACTTAAGAATGTCTACATACTACCATCGAAAGAAGTCTTACATGTTATTCATGTTGTTGTCAAGGTGCTGATTGATAGCAGAGCCATTCGACTTTGAAGGATCAGGATACAAGGGTAATGCAGTGCCATTAACAGAGGAATATATTTCACCCCCAGGAATGTGACCATTTGGTTTACCCTGAAAAATTGGAAAACAATCAGAGTTAAACATTTGGCTCTAAATATACCGATTCAAAAACAGAAGAACATATGATATGAAAACACTTTTTTGATCAATAGAAATATTCCCTCATCATATCTAAATCTTATTCATGCTGAAAGTGAAGCCGTATGGAGATGAGAGGCATAAACAAAGAATTTTCCATTGCCATTGGAACATCGTGCAACATATTACAAAGAGAATGAGATTAGGGTATGAGCGAAATCACCCATTAATTCAAGAATAAATTCTCTCTACACCAGACAAGTTTCAGCGGAAAAGGTTGATGCATAATAGTACAGTTCACTCAATTAAGTTTTAAGTCTAATTAAGTATCAAATCTATACATATTTCATACGATTTGGCCTTGCCATTCATCTACTCTCGTTCTATTTCTTCCACAGCCTTCCTAATCTCCTTTTTCCTGCCTGGTAAATTATCACTATAGGTCTAAATATTTTTTACTCTTTTCATACTGTCCATTTTATCTATGAGACGTCAATCTCTTCTTCTGTGTAACAACCACTGTCTAATTTCTTCAATTTTACATCCCTGTCTTACATGTCTTATCATTTCCTTTGCTGTTTTGCTGTATTTTTCCTCTGATGATTTTTCTCAAACCCTTCTTTATGTGTAAAATAAGCCTTAGATGTTTGCTGATCCATATACCATACATTAGGCCAGCTGGTTAATCTACCAGCTCTTTTGGCTTGTCCTACAGGCTCTTTTGGCTTGTCCTGTATTATTTCCAGTTGGAACATTCTGAGAGCAGCATAACTTATCACTGTTGTGGTTAGTATTTAAATGTCATTACTTGTTCTATAATCTCAACATCTACTTCTGAATTGCATTTCAAGAGAGCACGAAAACAATTTTGCACATTTGGTTTAACCTTAAGATACTGTGTCCTAACATTTTGCACATTTTATTAACCAAGAATATAAAGCATTGGAGACCATTTTTTTACCCTACACAATTAGTACTGCATCACCTATATAGCATCTGATGTTGATATTATGTTTACCCAGTTGATATCTTTCTAATTACTCTGCTGCTGTTGAATAGCAATGGAATGAAAGAATCTCCTGGACATTTTAATTTATGCTAATTTCCTTGGAAAGTTTTTCTGGGTGTTTTCTTTGATTTAATTTCAGTATACCAACATGCTTACTGTTAATATGATCAATAAATATGGTACTCCCTTTTCATCAAGTTTTATAGTTATATCAATCAACTGTACACAAACAAATTATTTTTGCATTACTATGAAACATAACATGCAGGTAATTTTAGTGATTTTTTAAAACTTGTCCAATAATGCAGATCACTGCAGCCTTGCACACCTCGCTACCTACACACTTAATTATTCAGGTTACATATTCATCAACATTATTAAGCAGGTACCTTTAATGATAACCAAGGGCTTACGTACATAAATTTAAAAAAAGTAATTATGCTTTGCTTATATGTAATAGTAGTGTTTAGGGTAGGCGACAGACAGGTGAGGTCATTTGCGCCATTAGGGATGGACAGGAAAGGACGAAGGGTAGACAGAAACCTGGCGTCGGCATTAGCCTGCTCTTTACAAAAGGCACTAAGGGGTCCGCAGCTTAATGTCCCATCCGACGGATGGCGTGCTCACTCAAAGTGCCCTCCACAAAGCACTTCGAGTAGGGATCGAGATACCTCTGAAAAATATTCAACACTGCTGGGATTTGAACCCGGGCCTTCTGGATGGGAAGCCAGTATGATAGCCACCACACCATCTCATCCCCGCTTTGCTTATTTTTACATAATAATGATTGATAAATAATTACTTTAAAATCCTATGAAAGTGAAAGTCAGATAATTTTTGAAAGCAAATATAGACTTCGAGGAATATAAACATATTGAAATTTGCTCTTAGGGAAAAATGCATGCATCTCGCATTCAATACTTACAAGACCAATATCTAAAGCATTAGGCCCAGCCAAAGGTTGATATGGAGGCAAAGCAGCAAAGTTAACCATGTGGGTGGTTGATGCAGCACCAGAGACGTAACTCCAGCTAGATGGTCGTACATGATGCTGGGTATGATATGGCGGAGCTAGAAAAAGCATAATGGCATATAATGGTTTATTTTCAACCCAAAAATTAGATATAAATTGAATAATGTAAGGAATGATTGAAAAAAGCTGTACATAGCACAACAATATAGAAATATCAAAAAACACTCTAACCTCGACAATAGTTCACTGAATTGGGAAGCAAATTTAATGATAAAGCACCGCTAGAGTAATTTTCAAACATTTTTCAGCTGAGATGGAAAAAAGTAAGCAAATTCAAGATTTCAAAAGTGTATCACCAAAAAGATGAGGAATATGAAATAAAAGCAAGAAGCAGAGATTTTGAAAAGTCTACACTACAGCATCGATTTCAGTAAATGGCATTTGCATTTAACATCCTTTTTCAAGGGTCTCACCAGAGAAATGATTTTGAGGGGCCAAGTCCAGATGCAGACCTATACACACATGAATAACACATTTGGTAAAATATATTCCCACACATTGTGCATGTATAGCATCAGGAATATGAGATTCATGAGCATATTCAATAGCCACAGGGGATCGTGAGATTTCACATTTATCATCAGTCATAAATAAGTCTCCAGAAGGTCATGGAAGCTTAAGCATTAGTTTGCGGGGCATTCGGCAACTCACCCAAGTCCTCCCTCAGCCATGCCTGATTGGCACGTTCTTTGGTAGAGTTTGTCGCATTACTTGAAAGACGTTGAAGGTTTATGGAAAGTGGCAACTCCAGGCCAGTCAGAGATTTGAAATACCCCTGCAATACTAGTACGAGTTCCTCAGCATCTCTCTCTTCCAGGCTCAGCACAAGCTCCTGGAAATGAACAAGCAGCCACATAGAATTCAATAAGGCTGAATGATTTCATGCACCTATACGAGGGTCGTCCAGGAAGTAGCACCCATTTGACCTTGCCATGTAAGTAGCCCCAGCTAAATCTTAAAATGCCTTCAGTCATTTGCCTACTCACTGTGTGTGAAGTTTTTCAGGAATTTCATTAGTTTTGTTGTTTCTGAAAGTGTTTGTCAATGTTTTTAAAGTTTAAAAAGTAGGATGTTTAGTTAGAATGTTAGGAATTGAACAATAAACTTGGGGATTTAGAGCTGAAAACAGATTTATTAATGCAAGAAATGTGTGACCATAAGATATTCACCATCAATTAAGAGAGATTTATTTATTGATGAGTCATCTATTAGGTGCGGGCATCAAAACTTCTATTTAAGTGGGGAGAAAATCTATGATGATGAGCATTTGAGGTGCCCATCAGCCATGAAGAACGAACTGTTGAGTTCAGTCGACGAACTCATAAAGAAGGACCAGCATATTACAGCTTGTACACTTGATGACATCACTGAACAGCTCCATAATGTTTCATGCACAATTATCCATGAAATCAAAGACAATCTGAAGCGTGGGAACATTTTTGCATGGTGGGTCAAAAAGTGATGAAGAACTGAAAGAAGGGGGTGACTACTTTTCTCAATGGATTGGCAGCATAGGAACATGAAGTTGGAATACAAAACGTCACATGTTATGACAAATGTATAAATTTTCAAGGGAATGTGCAGAAATAGTTTTTAAAGTTTTTAGTTAATAAATAAAATGTTTTTTTTCAGGAAAATGTATTTTATTTTTTAATTTTAAAATGCATACTAACCTGACGGCCCTCAGAATTATGTTAAATGTGGCTTTCTATCTCTTACTGGCATCACCATGAGCCTAAACAGTTCTTATTTTGAAATATAACCACTAAATTACCTTTTGATCAGCTGAACCTGGTAAAGTAATAGCCACTCTACGAGATATTTCATCTTCTCTGGATACTGTCACATGACCCATTTGCTCAAGTGGAGCCAAAGGAACTGGCTGTATGAGAGAATTAAGAAAAAAACATCAATCATCAATACAACAGAGTTAAATACAGTACTTTCAAGCTACTCTAGATAGCTATGACTTTCAAGTAGTCAAAATTTCATTGCAAACACAACCAAAAAGAGGTTTACTGATCACACACTAAAAGAATCAGCTTAAAACTTACCACACTATTACGGACACCAACAATCTGGCTGATTCCAAACTTTGGACTCACAAGCACCACAGTTTCCATGTTGGAATCCTTCAATAGATGAAAAATATACACATCAGTTATGTGCACGGAAAACTTCTTCTCATAATTTTAGATCCAGCAACCAACTGTACAACCCAGTCCATACTGAATGAAGTTCATACCTGTAAGTTTGTAGGGAAACATTTGGCACCGTACGATGGTAATTCTGCTATAGTTGAGAGATAGAGCAACTTTGCTTGCAGCGGAGTGGTCACAGTTTGACTGAGGGGGGCTCTTCCTCCATTCCCAGATTGACCTCCACCCTTAAGGAAGTGGCCAATAAGTTTCCTTAGCTCTTTGCGCTTCATTGTTTCAACCAAAGATACTGGAACAAATCGTTCAAGGCCAAACTCTCGCCTGAATGGATTAGAAAGAATTGATTAAAAAAATGTGATTCAAACACAGTAAAATAACTTTATTCATTTGTGGATATATAATTCTAGCAAAACTAGATTCATTTTAAAATTTTGAAAACTATATTCGCAGAGAAGAGGACAATCTGGACCATTAAAAAATACATTAAATTGAGGATTATGTAGACTCGGGATGTGTAAATTATTATCTGATCTTATTTAACTGGACCCACCTCAAATGGCTGGTTAACAATGATTTATATTTACATTAATATTATACTGTGCATTTTTAAGTTCTTCAGATTCACAAGAGTAATAATTTTTTTGGATGACACTTGGGAGTTTACAGCACCATTTTTACAGTAATAAGAAAACAACTTAATTAATCAAAAAATTCCCAGCAAATATATTGGATATAAAAATACTATACCATACATATATGCTATTGAAACTTAATGTAGCTCCTGGATAGATATCTTCGGCCGGCAACAATTTATCACTTAGTTTAGCTAAGCAAGTGTCACCCAATTTTATCCCATCCTCAGGCAAAGAAAGCATTAGTTTTTGCTCTCTAAAATATTTCATTGGATTTTCAATTGAACAAAGTTTGTTTTTAAGTAATAAATGTGTTTTTGAGAGTGTAACAGATTTACATGCATTCATAAATAAGATTCTCCTGATATTTCAGGAGAATCATGTAATTCATAATTAGATAAATTTGGAATGATTTAATGCTCAAAGCTTGGTTTTAAAAATATTTTTCTCGATGATTATGCCATTTAAAATGGCAAATGATGACTTTTAGATATTTCACACACATAATTAGCCTGCTTTACATTACCAGATTCCGCAATAATCAAAATGAATCTTTTCAGAGAGACTACCACTATATGCACATTATAATGGGGGCATATATTTAATGCCTTAAAGAAAAACTCACTCGATTGTTTTAAGAGACACCTTAGGAGTGGACAGATTATGGGAAAGAGCATGTTGGTGAATGTGGAGAGCTGCAAGACGGAGAGCTACTTCGTATTTCAATTCCGGAGCAAATCGCTCTTGGACCACATCATTACAGCACTGGAAGAAAAATTTAAACAATGCATTAATAAATTTAAATCACCCATAAGTAAAACCTACCACAAGATGATGGCACAAGAAATTACGTGATTGATATTTCCAGGATTTATCATATTGGACATGTTCAATGGATATGATTATTTTTTTAATGAAAAATGAAAAAAATACAAATATTGTATGACGAATTAGTACAAAGCTTGTAGGTAAATTGTAAGTACTGCTATTGGATCACTTTCCTATAAAAACTTAAAACTTTGAAAAATAAGTCTAGTATTTTGCAGAGAAGGCACTCGGAATCATCAAATAAATTATTAAAAAAATTAATAATCAAGAAAAATGTTTAATTGCCCATTATCAAATAATATTTACCCCACTAAAATGTTGACCTTTATCTCACTGACCTAACCTCATCACTGATAATGATTAATTCGAGAAAAATCAGGATGGAGCACTAAATATAAATTAAATGTATTTAATTTGAGATACAGAAACAGGTAACAAGGACAATGAATTTGGAAGAGTTACTTACAAACTTAAATAAACCATCAATCAACTCTAACTATAAGAGTGGATGATATTTTATGGATATATTTCAAAGGAAAAAATGCATCAATCAAGAACAAAATACATACAGTCATTGAATTCAAATAAGAGAGTTTTTTACAATGGCAAGAGTTGTTTACACATTAAGTAATTCTGAGCCTGAACCAAACTAGCTAGAAAAATTTTGATCTGAAATTTTCTCTCTATCTATCAGAGATTCAGAAGCAAATTCTTCATACAAAAAATAGGAACGTAAAAGAAAGTTTCTGTCAGTCTCTGCCTTCTGCTTTCATGAAGTGCTTATTTTAGAATAAAGTGATGACCAAGCATTTTTTTAAGGTAATTTACCGGTTAAGGTAGGTTTTTGATGGACACAACTACCAAATAACTATCGTCTAACAGAACACATTACAATATCCTACTCTACAACAAGTCCCTCTTCATCTCTGAGTACTTCCTTCTTCCCTTCATCCTATCCAACATCCCTATCCTGTTATTGCCCTTACCTTGTTTGCCTAACATTCTCCCCACAATTCTCTCTCCTTGCCCACCATACCTAGTACTTCCTCATCTGTTTCCTTTTGGTCCATTTTACCTTCTCCATACCCACATTTCAAAATCCTTCAATGCATGTCTATCCTGCTTCAGTGACCATTTTTCCGTGCCATACCTAACTATGCTCCACATCAAAGTAGTTTTCACGAGCCTTTTCTAAACATCCTTATTCAACGTCCCTGTCATCAACACCTTCTGAAAGCCTCTTTGCCTAGCGCAATTCTTCTCCTAATGTCCCAACTACTTTGACCGTGTTGGTCCAAAATGCTTTTGAGATACGAAAACTGTTCTACCTGCTCTAGTTTTTGCCCTCCTATTTTAATGTTTAGCTTAGATTTTCTCTTTCTGAAAAATCGCATAATCTTTGTTTTATTTATATTGATTCTCACCCCGTATTTATCGCACTGGATTTCCAATCCACTCAGCAATGCTTGCAACCCATTGGCTGACTGACAAATTAGAGCTTGGTCATCAGGAAATCTAATTGATTTTACAAATTCCACTTTGACTTTCAATCCTACCTCCAGTTCTTTCCAAGCCTCTTCAATCATTTCCTCCACATATATGTTGAACAGCACTGGTGATAATGGAAAACCCTGCCTTACACCTCTTCCTAACACTGCCCATCCGGACTCTCCATTCCCACTCGCACCTGAGCAGTCTGAAACATGTACAGGTTTTGGAGTAGCCTCCTATCTCTCCAATCTATCCCAATTTTCTACAATATACTAATTAGTGTTTCCCAACTCACTCTATCAAATGCCTTTTTGAAATCTACGAAGCAGGCAAATACGGCCTGATTGTATTCTATATTCCTCTTGATTAGGGATCTCATTACTGAAATGGAATCATGCATGCCTCTCCCCTTCCTAACCCAAACTGATAATCCCCTAAGTAATCATTTGTCCTATTCTCTATCCTTTTGCTTATGATCCTGAGAACAACTTTAGCTTCATGGGAAATCAAACTTATTGTTCTGTAGTCCTCACATGATGTAGCTTTTACATCTTTTGGAATAGGAACTAACACATCTCACAAAGTCTTCCGGCCAGATTCCTTCCTCATAGATACTACGAATCAGTCCATATGGTCTTCTCCTACCACATTTTCCTAAATCTTTTAATAGTGTCACAGGAATTTTGTCTACCCCATGGCTTTATTTGATTTCACCTCCCTTAATGCCCTTCCTATCTCATTGTCGAGTATACCTGGACCTAAGCTATCTTAACTCCCTTTCTATACCTAACCTTGTTGGCCTAAGTTCTTTACCATACAGTTCTTCTATATATTCATTCCATCTCTCTTGGATCTTTTCTATTTCAACTATTATCTTATCTGACTTATCTCTGACTGTTAAGACATATCTTCCCTTCTTAATTCCCATTAGTATTTTAATCTCCTTGTATATTTTGCCAATTCCACCCTTCCTCTGCAAACTTTCCATATCCTCACACTGTGTCTTCTGACATGCTTCTTGTGCTTTATTTGTTGCCCATCTCATATTATTGTTTAACTCTTTGTACTTACTTTTGCCTAACTCTGTGTTCACATTCTTCTATTTTCTTCTCTCATCTATCTTTCTAATCATCTCACCTGTGATCATCTCATCCATGATTTCACTAAGCATTACAATCCTGATATTTACATCCTTGATAGGTTTCCATATCAGGTTTCACCATAATATTCCCATGAAACCAAATATAACCGAGTAAAGAACACCTAAGTGGAAATGATCAAGCACAAACCTGCATATAGAGGTAATCAAATGCAAGAGGATCACTTTGAGCAAGTACTGATGCATCTCGTGGAACAAAAGCAACTCGGAAAAGGCAACGTAGATTGTGCGAACCAGGACGTGCAGCTATCTGTAATAGAATTGGATTCATTAACAAGTAAGAATTTATTAAAATTGAAAAGGTCAATAATTAATTTGATCATCACATATATAAATTGATTTTTTCAAAATTTCATCCAAAATTAGCATTCAACATTTAAGTGATAAAAAGTAAAATATCCAAATATTGATTAAGTTAAAAAATTAAGTTACCCTGGCAATTGATTCCTCTGGGTGTAGAAGTGTGAGTTTATTTCTCCTTAATCCTTTAACATGCTCCACAACAAGGGAAAACATGTGTTCTGACCCAGTTGGTGGAGGCCCACTGAAAAAAAATAAGAATCTGCTAAGAACACAAAGCCAACCAACACAGTGACAGTGTTACCTCAAGTATGTCCATTAGTCTCATTAATGATCAAACAGCAGACAACACTGCTCAAAAGGATACAAAAATTTGTCTCCTTTGAGCGAAATAGAGGTTTTACTTAAGGATGATCATTTGCTCATCAGGATCTGAGCATAAACCTCTCCCAGATGAAAGAATCATTTAAAATGTAAGAGCCCACTGTATGTTACCCAATGGAGTGAAAATGTACTTACGGGACAAGGCCAAGTTTTTGAACAAGCGAAGCTGCAACATCTGCCACCCTTGTGCAGGCATCATATTTGAAAGACTTTGTCTGTCCATTTTCGAGAAAGACTTTGAGCACATTCGGTAAGAAAGGGACTGCCAATTGAGGCATGACCTCTCTTGCGCCATTTCTTGGTCCAGTGCTAGGCCCCTGGTTTGGAGGGGGTGGTACCCCTGAAACCCTTTGACCACCTCCCCAAATGTTAGCATCTCCCATTGAGAAGGCCGATGGCTTCAAATGAGAATAAATATTTTCAATTCAATGTACATTTAGGACAACAAGAAATAATTATTATTATTATAATCATTATTTAGAAGACTACCTCTATCAGTATCAAGTATTTGATGGAGACATGAAAACTAATGCAGAATATCATAATTCTCATTACAGCTAAGAATTTCTAAGTCCCTTTAACATTACACCGAACACCTTAACTGCAGCAATTACAATATGTCAGAGAAATAAAATAGTTCATAAAATCATTTTAGGACAGCTTTGGCTTCATCAAAATGTTCAATATATGAATTAGAGCATTTAACATTGACCAGTGTATAAAAATATATAAGTAAAAACTACATTACATTATTGTTTGACACATTAATTTGATACATAAATGTTGAATTATTTCAGGATGAAAATAATAAAATGTAATGGTAAAAATACCACTGAAGAAGTCGATACTCGCTTTAACATATTTTAAGAAAACTTTGAAGCATATTAATAATAACAAAACTTTAAATTATAAATATATCTAATTACAGAAAAGATTACAGATCAGTCACCCATTTTTTCCACAGTTTATTACTTGGTGTGAATTGTAATTGAAAACAAGCAAGTCTCATTAATTGAGCAAGTATTTCATTTCCTAAAGCTTTCAAGCCACACAAAAGGATTTTTACTCTTAAGCCATTAGGAAATTGTTAAATTTTGCACATTTCCAACATTTTATCTCAAATGTTGCAGATTACATTTTAAACTCATTAATACGTACAACAAAAAACACATCCACTAAATCTACACCTGACTATCTTCAATATGTTAACGTACCGGAAACAGGGGAGCTCCATTAACCACAACACCTTCTGCAAACCTGACTCTTGGGGGATGTGAGCGAAGTCGTGCTTTCTTAGCTGCACTAAGTAAAGCAGATTTTCTTGTGGACTGAAAAATTATAGAAAAGTTAACATATTACTGTATTGAATTTCCACAGGGACCTACAACTAAAATGCCAATCCTCACTCAAATGCATAATCCTCACAATATATGAATGTTGAACATTATATCACTGATTTGCATATATTTAATCATATATGTATTATGCCATCCATAAAAACTTCTATTTTGTGGCACTGTTATGTAATGGCATGAGATTGAAAAATGACTCAAAAGATCAATCAACTAAAAATGACTTGGGTAAATGTCGAAAAACCACGACAAAAAGTCAGTTGCCTAACTTATTACATCAAAAGGCTGCTGACTACACATTTCAAACACTTTCTTGATACTGATACTTAACATGAGAAAATAGTTTCCATTAATTGTAACATGCAAATTATGAAATGTAATAATATCAAATTTGGCAATAAACAATAAATAGAAAAAAATTTCAGTTGGTAATTAGAATCTCAAGATTTCAATGAAAAAAGATTCATCAAGCAAATCTACAACAAGGCCATAACATGAATACAGACAAATGAATTAAATTTGAAATTAAATTTAATAAAGTGTACATCTGCAACAACCTAAGTACCTATCATATGAGACTCTGGTTAAATTAAATACACAGTAGATTACAAGCATACATGTATGTAATGACTTCATTGGTGAGGAGTTTAATTACAAACTAAAATTTAGTCCATGTGATAGTGTGATGAACATAGCAAAACTTATGCTTATCTTATTTATTGGATATTTTTGAGTATTCAAATGTTCCTTACATTGTCAAGAGGAGGCTGACACACACACAGGGTCACTGTGTGTCGGCTGGAGCGGACCAACTGAATAACATACTCCCTTGGGGCCTCCCTCACCTCCTGGCCCCCAATACTGAGGATTTGGTCCCCAGGCTGGAGTTTCCCATCACTAGGTCCACCTTCCGTGACAAACCTTAAAGATGAAAAGAAAATCATTATGCATTAACAAATGAGTAGTATTGATATAATGAATTTATTCAATTTCAAATTAATGAAATAAAAAAATTTTAGATTTCACAAATTTTATTATATACTATATATATATATATATATATATATATATATATATATATATATATATATATATATACACACACACACACACACACACACACACAGCCATAAAAATGAGGGGCGGGGGGGAGTGAATCACTTAATGAGGCCAACTGTTCAATAAAAACAGTAATTTTAAACTTTATAATAAAATCAATCAAATAAATAACGTTTTCATTTCACATGAGTGTTAGATTTTGCAAAGGTGATCCTGACACATCAAATCAATTCAAAATTCACCACCAATTTGCAAATATTTTCCCCAGAAAATTCAGCAAATTATTCCCCAATTTCCAAGATTAATGGTATAAAAGCTGTCTATTCTCACCTCACTATCACCGGTTTTTCACTGCCAGCCACAAAACCGAATCCAAGCTCCGGGTGCCTTGTGAGTGTCACCACTCTTGGCGAAGGAGCCGCCTCATCATCTTCATCATCCTCCAGCACCTCCTCCACATCCTCCTCCCCGCCATCCTTCTCGCCCTCACCCCCACCGCCCCTCAACCTCCCCCCTTTCCCCTCCCCCAAGATACTTGCCTGCCCCTCACCTTCACCTGCTTTGGTCCTCTTAACCCTCCCTCTTAAGCGCCTTGGATCCTCGTATGTTGTTGTTTTATTCACATGGCTGCAATTGTCAAGTCAAAGGGTAGGCCGTATTTAGCTGCCATCATCATCACATCATTTCATTTCATTTACCAACATACACATGAAAACACAGCACATCAGAGCTTCTCATTGAGCTAGTATAACATCTACTGTCATACATGTGGAGGAATCTTTTTAATTGGAGTTATACTACGAGGGTCATCCGGAAAGTAGTACCCGTTCGTGAAATAAAGACACAAAAGTAAATATTAACAAACATAAAAAATTTTATTTGAAAGAGGATACTTTAAACTACTTCTTAACATAATCTCCAAGCAAATTAAGGCATTTGTCATAACGTGTGACAAGTTTCTGTATTCCTGCTGCATAGTCCTTCGCCGCCAGCTCATTGAGATACGCGAGGGACCCATCTTGCACAAATTTTTGCATAATGCAGATGGTGTTTAACAATTTCATGAACAATTGTTCGAGAAACATTGGGAAAATGCTCACAGATGTCATCAATTGTGACGCGCCGATCGTTCCTCACGAATTCGTCAACTGAGCTCACCAGTTGGTCTGTAATGACAGACGGTCTCCCCGAACGCTCATCGTCGTGTGTGTTCCCCCTCCCCATGTTGAAGTTGCGACACCACCGCCGAACAGACGACTCGTCCATTACATTGTCTCCATACACCTCCTTTAATTGGCGATGAATATCACATGGGCGAACGTTTCTTGCATTGAGGAATTTAATCACTGCCCTCACTTCACAACTGGCGGCGTTCTCAATTTTTTTAAACATTGTAAACAATCACAGAAACAACACAGGCAATGCTAGCGTCACGCAACTTGGCTCAGAGAAGGCAGACAAGCCACTGAAGCTATCTGACCTCGTCCAGCGGCTACTCGCGTCGTCAGCACTTCATGCGGCACGAACGGGTACTACTTTCCGGATGACCCTCGTAGATTCAAGACAAACATATACAGATGTCATGATCAATACTAAATTGTTTGGCCATATTTAAACTGCTCATGCAATCGTGCTTGACTCACTCAAATTCTAAACATTTTCCCATGCCACAATTTAAGTTGCCATTCTACTGTTATGACTATGAGAAGGATTTTTCACATACAAATTTTAATGTCGTCCATGCTCCTACATGTTGTAAATGCATTTTTGCAATTTATTTATAGTATATGCTGACATCATTTATTATATTTCTTAATTGATGGTTACCAAAATAGCTGGATTTAGTTGGCAATAAGTAAGTGATAATTACTGGACACAAAAATGGCACGGTGAAACACAAATGGATATTATGAAGAACAACACACTCAATGACGTACTTGATAAAATAAGATTTTCCTTGATGGTCAATGGCTTCTTCCCAACCAAATGGCAGAGGGGCTTGTCGCCCTGAGCCCTTGCAATTCCCCCCACTGCCACCTCTTCTCTTCCATGGCCAATTCTCTACTGGAGGGATCCATGAAGTCACTCTTGTCATGTGACTGTGGAAGAAAAATATAATTATTCCAAAATTGTTGAACCAGCTGGATTATGCATGAATAAACTAATTCTATTAACCCACACTCATACATAAATCAAACCATTAAAACACTAGACTACTGGCACAAATTATGAGTACTAGCACAAAGATCTTGATGTAAAACCTGGAAGAGAGTGCATTGCTACTTCTTAACCTCAACAAAATTGAAGAAGGTCAAAGTGATGTTATTATTCTCACAGCCAATGTAATTGGTTGCCAAAAATTTAGCATGCCTGTTGACTATTTTATTACAGATCACTCTGCCAGTTACATCAGAGCTAAAAAGGCTTAAGTGGCACAATAAACAAAAGAAGTATTCTTTGCTGCCTAAAATTGTTATTCACTTGAATATTTTTATCTGTATCATTCAATACTAATTTATATCCGCTTACATACGGCGGATACCTACTCACTTGACAAATGGAATGATGGCGAATTATGATATGGTTCCATTATATCCTTTGTATGGGTATTTCCTTTCCATAAATTATTAATGAACCTTAATTCTACCTAACACAGAAGATATTAAATCAATGATGACAGGTGTCACTTTGTGTAATCATTTCACATTAAAATATGGAAAGCAGTGTTATTTTAATACATAATTTTGGTCAACGATGCTTGCATGACAGCTGTCAACAGATCAAAACATACCAAATTTTCATTTTGTACTTAAAATAAACATTTTATTTCTATAAATAGCAATCTCAAGCATCCCATTATTTTTTGGAGGTAATTTTATTCATATCAACAGAAAAAATGATAAGATTGACTTTTATTCGAAGAGCAATTTGAAGAACAACAGCTTTAAAATTTATATTACATCAACTTCAGTAATATACGTTGAACACCAAATACATCATCTTCCCAGCTAATCTACCCACATCATCTTCATTGCTAAATAGACCGTTGCATTCATCTACAACAGAAATTGCATGAATCAAACCTTTTCAAATGATATTTTATTAATAGATAATGAAATAATGCATCAGTATTCACATACGAGTATGAACCAAAATTGATTTAAATATCAAATAGAGCATTACAATATTATGTAATTACAATATTCAATAGATTCTGAAAAGCGTACACTGTGTGGTACCATTGAAAAGTTAAAAATCATGGAGATTACCAGACAGCTGATCATATTTGACTGGACTAATTTCAGTCTCCCTTCATCGAAACAACATCATCACCGCCTCTTGCATCTGTGCAGAGTAAAACCAAAGATATTGGCACGATCCAACGCCAATTTGCCGAGTGCCAAACCAGATGGTATATTTTTTTCAGCTATCTACATCAGGCACCTCAAAAAACTATTTCACATCAAAAGGATTTTTTGCGTAGTCAAGCTCATTATACAATCTTCAAAAAGTAAAAGTGCCGACCCGCCCAAAACTCATACAATTAATGATACGACCGAGGAAAAGGAAAACGTGCGCAGAATGGTTCCGGTTCACCCATCCGCACCGCCGGGCCTGGTTAATTTGCATTTTGCACCGACCCCAACATCTACTTAGCTTGAATTTGTCAGCTGTGGGGATCGTGGGGACTTCCACTTCAAATACACACGTGATCGTAAGCTGCCTGTGGTGTTGGGATATCGTTTTAAGTTTAGTAATTGAAAGGAAATTAAAAGCCTGCTGTAAAATTAAACAGAATTTCGTCATCTGAAAAAAAAGAGCGACTGCCCTTGACATAACTGCCTGTCACTCCCTTAAAATTTAGCCGACACCGGTGGCGGAGGAGTACCGTCTCCGCCTGCCAACCCAGAGGTCGCGGATTCGTTTGCCGCCTAGGAGGGGGGTTTCTCTCCGCCTAGGGCTTGGATGTCGATTATTGCCTTTGCTGTTATTTGCAAGTTTAAAACTCTGATGCAAAGGCCAAATATAGCAGTCTTCAGATAAACATAAAAAATACACATTATCGATGCGGGTCAGTTACCGTCCGTTACTTCGCATACTTCGAGGCGAAACAAATGTACGACTTCCTTCTTTCGCATTGCCGGTAATCATCTGGCGCCAACCAAACGCGAAGATAAGGTCAGCGAAATGACAGAATTTCCCTTCTGAAACCAACTAATAATTTTAAACCATTATTTACGAGTGATTAAATATGGATTATATTAAAGTTTCTTGAGGGTTGCGGGCAAGAACTGTGACCAAGGATGAAAACGCAAAAGGTGTAAACCCGCTGGAGGCAATGAGTCGTGGCTGGCACTAAGCCTGCCGGATAAACTGTAAAGAATTCTAAAATAAAAACTTTTAAAAAAATATATAAAGTTTCGTGGTGGAATGGGCTAATTAGGGAGGAACGCGACCTTCCGATCACTCGATCGTATCAGATATTTCTGCGCACGAGGACGTCCAATGAATTTTTAGAATGTGGACTTTTCAACCTCGCTGGTGTGGAGAGGATAGTGTTATTTTTTCCGCGCACAACTCTTAATGATATAAGAATGTTACTCACTCTGAACGTTGAAGCATGGTATACATATACCGATTTAAAAAATTCTAATCTGAGAGATTCAAACTCTTGCAAAAGAGAGGAGCTAGAAGGCAGGGTGGAGGGCACTGGGGTAATATTTAGAGTATCAAAGCCAGGTAAACGCCAGTAAGAGAGGGAAGTGGCTTCAATGCGAATCACGCACTACGAGATTTTCAACAGGAAAATAAGTATGATGGGGATTGAGATGGTGCGGTGGCTAACGTACTGGGTTCCCACCCTGAGGGCCCGGGTTCATATCCCGGCGGTGTTGAATATTTTTCAGAGGTATCTCGATCCCTACTTGAGGTGCTTTGTGGAGGGCACTTTGAGTGAGTACGCCGTCCGTCGGATGGGACGTTAAGCCGCGGACCCCTTGGCGCCTTTCGTAAAGAGTAGGCTAATGCCGACGCCGGGTTTCTCTCCACCCTTCATCCTTTCCTGTCCTTCCCCTATGGCGCAAATGACCTTAGCTGTCGGTCGCCTCCCCTAAAAACTACTACTACTAAGAAGTATGATGGGCTTATGTGGAGTAATTGTCACAATACTGAGGGTACACTCCTTGGTGTTCCAAAGAAATTTCATGATTCATGTTCGCGGTTTATATATATATATATATATATATATATATATATATATATATATATATATATATATATATATATATATATATACTACCTTGATCAAAAATTTCCCGGAATTTATTCAGAAAATTAAAAATACAAGTTTATTCATCTAAATCTATATTGTCCCCTTCAAAGTAATCCCCATCGACTGCAACACACTTATGCCAGCGCTTGATCCAATCCTCGAAACATTTTTTATATTCGGTTTTCGGTATGTCCATCAGTGCTTCCTGCGATTTTTCCATTACTTCCTCTCGGCTGCTAAAACGCGTTCCCCGTAATGGTTTTTTAACTCGATTGAACAGAAAGAAGTCACAGGGAGCCAAATCAGGTGAATTCGGTGGCTGTTGGATGGTATTTGTTGCATTTTTCGTCAAAAAATTACGAATAATGATAGCACTGTGCGACGGTGCGTTATCATGGTGCAAAATCCACGAGTTTTCTGCCCACATTTCTGGTCTCTTTCGGCGAATTGCTTCACGCAAACGTCTCATAACGCCCAAATAATACTCTTTGTTTACTGTCTGGCCTTCTGGCAAAAATTCATGATGCACTACACCGTTGTAATCCATGAAAACCGTCAGCATTGCCTTCTTTTTTGACTGAAAACGACGTGGTTTTTTTGGTCTCGGCTCATTTGGTGAACGCCATTCACTTGCCTGATGTCTGGATTGCGTGTCGTACTCATAAACCCACGTCTCGTCTCCAGTAATGATCCTTTTGATGAATGTGGGATCGGATTCAGCCTCGCAAATCATGTCTTTTGCGACGTCAACACGGTCTCTTTTTTGCATGAAATTGAGGTCTTTTGGCACCAACGTTGCTGCTACACGACGGAAACCCAAATCATTAACCACAATGTCTTGGGCGGATCCATAGGCAATGTTCAAGTCCTCCGCTATTTCTCTGATGGTTAATTTGCGGTTATTGACCAACATTTCTTTTACTTTATCAATTTTTTCACCGACTTTCGATGTCGATGGTCTGCTACTGCGTTCATCATCTTCGATTGACTCACGACCACTTCTGAACCGCTCGTGCCACTGGTAAACGACCGTTTTTTTTAGAGAATCGTTGCCGAAACACTTTTCCAACATTTCCAACGTCCGTGCGCCACTAAATCCGTTTTTTACGCAAAATTTAATACAAGTTCGTTGTTGCAAATTTAAATCCATTTCTGAAATTGTAAAAAATCGCCAACACACACAGAGATAGATGTACTCTTGGCTACGTAACTTTTGCAAATGTCAAGTTATGACACTAAGATTTAAAGGGAATATCAACAACAGATGTACCAATTTAACAAAAAAAACAGAACTCAAATCGGAACGATGGGAGCGCCACACGGTGGTTATTCCGGGAACTTTTTGATCAAGGTAGTATATATATATATCTGTCCTGGAATCTATCTCCCTTAGTTTATCTTTGTGGTCTGATCTACCTAAGTAGTGCGGGGCCATTATAATTCCTTCAGTGTCATAGTTAAACTCGTTTGCTCTGAACCTTTCTAAAAGTCTAAGCCTCGCTTGTTCTCTCCGCACTTCAAGTGGTTCCCAGCCTAAATCCCCTAAGAGATCTGCCACACTTGTGTTCTTATCATAACAATTTTTAACGAATCTAGCGGATTTTCTCTGGACTTTATCTAATTCTTTTTGCCAAATTTTCTCCCAAGGTCCCAAATACTTGCGGCATATTCCAAATGAGGTCTAACTAGAGCAAAATAACACCTGTCTTTAACTTTTTCATTACATTTCCCCACCACCCGTTTTATGAAGCAAAGTTTCTTTAAAGCCGATCCGCATATTGTCCTGATATGTGCTCCCCATGAAAGGTGTGGTGTTAGAACAACCCCCAAATATTTAACTTGATTTGCCGTAGTCAATACTGAACCCTCTATTTTGTAGTTTATATCCTGTTCCTCGCTTCCTTTGTTCCAAAATTTCATAACTGCGCCTTTATCTATATTAAGTGTTAATCCCCATTTATTGCACCATTCCGAGATATTGTCGAAGTCTCTAGAGAGTAGCTCGCGATCTAGTTGGCTCCTTATTTCCCTGTACACCACCGTGTCGTCAGCAAAAAACCTCAGATTGCTACCAACGTGTGTGCTTAAGTCGTTAATGTATATTAAGAACAGAGGAGGCCCTATTACACTTCCCTGGGGGACGCCCGAAGTTAAATCTCTATCCGTTGAGTACAACCCATTTATGACTACTATTTGTTTTCAATTTGACAAGAAACCTCTAATCCAATTCATTATTTTCTCATTGGTTCCATAGTATTTATGTTTATGTAAGAGTTTATTGTGTAGGACTTTGCCGAAGGTTTTTTGAAATCTAGGAATACTGCATCGACTTGTGTGTTGTTTTCTCCCTATCTAAGTATATCGTGAATGAAGAGACCAAGTTGTGTTTCGCAAGATCTGCTTTTCCTAAATCCGTGCTGGTTGTGGATTAGTATTTTCCTACTATCAAGAAATCTCATAATGTTAGTGACAATAATGTGTTCCAATATTGTACAAGAGATCGATGTTAAAGAAATGGGTCGGTAATTGGTTGGTTTATCCCTATCGCCGCCTTTATAGATGGGAGTTATATGGGCTAGCTTCCAGTCGCGAGGCACTGAGCCTTCTTCTATTGATTTTAGAAAAACAATATGTAAAAATGGAGCAATGTCTTCAGCTAATTCCTTTAATATTTTAGCAGGTATTTCTTCCGGACCAGGTGCCTTGTGTGCTTTGATACTACGGAGCAGATGTACTATTCCCTGCTTGGTCAGTGTAAGATCGCTCATGTGTTCCCCGGGTGGGTGTGGAGGATCGTTTGGTGCGTTTGTGTTTTTATTGTATACGCTCTGGAAAAAATGGTTTAAAATATTTGCCTTTTTCACGCTATCTGTAATGATTTCTCCATTTTCCGTCTTCAATGTCAGTGTCCTTTTAAGTGTTATCTATTTTATTTTGTGTTCTATTGTGCCGTCGAAATGTTATATTGCTCTCGTGAGTGCTTATGCATCATCGATATATATATATATATATATATATATATATATATATATATATATATATATATATATATATATATAATGAAATCAAAGCGCCTATCCAATATCCATCCGTAATCCTCGATCTCCCTCGGGGCCTTTAGGTGTAAGTATTCATGTATGTGTTCGTGTGTATATGTATATTATATATATGTACGAATGTTTCATGTTCGCGGTTAAAATATACACACAATATATATACTATATATAATATACTACACAATATATATATACTATATAAATAAATATATATATACTACACAATATATACTATATATATTGTGTGTATATTTTAACCGCGAACATGAAACATTCGTACATATATATAATATACATATACACACGAACACATACATGAATACTTACACCTAAAAGTCCCGAGGGAGATCGAGGATTACGGATGGATATTGGATAGGCGCTTGGATTTCATTGCGTACTACCACCCAATTTTTCATTTAATATATAATGTGTAAAACATAATTATCGTAATTTTGGTGTAGCACTAGGTGAAATCACGAATTACGTCTTGAACGCATTATAAATAAATGTCTCAAAATCCATTTCATAAACAAAATCTCCTCGCTGTGAGACTTCATATTACTTTACTTTTCCCCAGCTTGAAAAACTGGCTGCTAGTATGTACAATTAAGTCTCCAATTTACACCCGTAATCCTCGATCTCCCTCGGGGCCTTTAAATGTTTCTGCTGAAAAAGAGGACTAGTACGCCTACGCGGTTCTGAATGTGCATAATAGGCTTCCTTTCGCTGAATTTAGCACTATAAACCAAATTAATTTTTGTGGCGAGTCTAGACTCATTAGAAAATATGGTTTGTTGCTTCATACTTGAGGATTAGCCTTAATAACGTCGGAAATTGATTCGCTAAGTGTGAGGTTCATGACTAAACAAAGAATACTTAACCAGAAATATGCTCAATTAGGTCCTAAAAGTCTTCACTTTTCAGGAAAGGTGGGAAGCGAAAAAGTCTCGTAAAAAATGCTTTAACAATTCGCAATAATTGCTTCACCCTGTAGGTCAAGAAAAGCATTACATAACGCTATCCTAATCATGTTTAATGACGGGCACCAAAAAAAGAGTTGAAAACATGAACACAGTGAACTATCTATCCGACTAGTAAATCTATTCGATTTAAATAAGCGCTGCTTCATTAACCAATCAATTCCAACAGGGCAAGAAATGAGAAGGGCCTCGGAACGATCAATATTTCCGCAAATTAAATGGAGCACCTCGTTAATAAAAGAACATATCTAGGCGATAGCCCTACGTGGGGCAAGGGTCTCTGTGAATAAGGGTGGTCAAAAGCATTAATTTTATACAGATTTAAAAATTAACGGATTCTCACTTGTTGCATGCCTGATGTTGAATCAACCCCTGCCATTCACCTTCATGGCGATGGTCAGCAGGATATCATGTGGATAAAAGGAAAGGGTATGTGCAAGTGGGGAGGGGGGAGTTTAAATAGTCCTCCTAGCGTAGCGTTTTCCTAGTAGGAAATATTGGAAAAATTCTGGAATGGCAGGAGACAGAAATGATAAAAAAAACCGCGAACCGTAATTAATGGATGAACTGACATTTGCCCTATTATTTACGCCTTGGGTGATGAATAAACGTTCGCAGAAATGGTCGCGTAACATAGGCAATATGGCGCTCGTTTCGATAAAAGTGATCAAAGTTGCAGCTCACATTACAAGCGCACAGTTAGATTTTATATTATTTATCATTAATACAGTATATACAAGTCGACCATTTGGTTGGGTGGTTAGCACGACGTGACAGAAAATAAGCGATACATATATATTACTTGTTTAGGGAATAAAAAGCATATACCGAGACATACACAACACATTCTCACAAAAAAATGAAGCAATTTCTTCTCAGCCTAGTCATAAACGTCTCAACGTTACTTGGGAAGGGCTCCAGGATACTTCTGGGTAGAGCATTCCAATCCTCTATCCCGCAGCTTAGGAAGGAATGTTTTCCTATATTAGAAAAATGCCATGGTCTTTCCTCCCCAGATAATAGGCCTTTTTCAATCTTTCTGAAATATCTTTCCAGGCAGTATCCCCAATGTAATTGGTGAATGCACTTCAGACGTACCTTCTTTCTCCTCGAGTCAAACGATTCCCTGCCCAATTTTTCAAAATTTCACGAAGCCTAGCCTTTCTAATGAAATTCCCTGTAACAAATCTTGCGGCTAGTCGTTGAACTTTGCCCAATTTTTTAATCTCCGCGACAAGATAAGGAAACCATACAACTTTGAATACGTTCGCATTAATGATTTCCCCTCTCTTAACTCAATTGATATTCCGTGTTCATACCAAAATTTAAAACTTACTTTAAAAAAATTATAATTTTTATCAAGCTAACTTGTAATTGCTACTAAATAAAGAGTTTGCAAATGCTCCGATATTGTTTTCCCGCGACCGACAGACACAATGAAGGTCGATAAACTTTTGATATTTCACTTTTTACACAACGTTTGCCTTTTAATTTAATTTCAAACTTTTAAAAATTAAATTTAAAATACATACACTTCAACGATCAAATGTGACAAAAGGGACATTATTAAAAAAAAAATTCAGAAACGCTTTGAGTTCCGCGCCCTTGATCACATTCCGTCTCGATGGCTAGGACACGACTGGTATGGTTCTCCTCTGCTACAAACATGCCTGCTCGCAAGCGAAAGCGTGAAAGTGTGAAAGCCCATTCAAAGGGAACAGGGGGACAAGGGATAGGGAAGTGGGGAAGAGAACACTCCCTCGGTGGCTGAGACTAGGGGATTATAATTTCTGCTCGTGCCTTCCTAAGGACATGATTTTCCACATTTACTGTACGTGTTTGGTTTCCAAAATTGTACTTCTAAAATATATCCGAAATGATTCCATGCACTTGATTATTTTAACAGGGGTCATAATTGAAAGGGGGGAACGATCCTTTGAAAAAGTAGAAATTATTAGCAGAGGATGTTGAGGATGAGAGAAAAGAGGACCGACATACTAAACCAGTAGAGAGGAACGCATTGTTCGCGTCATCAAAATCATCTAAATCCACAAGTGACTTGAAAAGAAAACAAAAAAATGATGAAAATTCTCAAAAAAGGGATTGGGGTAAAAATGTCAAAACATGTAAAATACTCGGGTGTTACACTGACATCAAACCTTTCATGGGTAACACACATTAGAAAAATGTCCGAGTCATTCTTGAAGAAGCTAGATTTTATAAGATCGGTGGCAGGAAAATGCAACGAAAAGGTTAATGAGAGGTGTTACTTCGACTTAGGCCACATTTGTAGTGCGTGCCATGTATCTGGGATCCACGAGAGACAATGTCAATTCCGGCATTGGAAAACATTCCGGAAAAATCCGCCAGATTTGTTAAAAATTGCTACGCTACGTGAGTAAGCGCGGAGTGTACGTTGGAGAAATTAAGTAGTCATTCAAGTACTTGTTCTTCCCTCGAACGATGAGCAATCATTAGATAAATCTAACACAAGCACCGGAATTTCCACCCAAAGTTACGGAATTTGATCGAATGTGGTGTCAAGGTTTTCCTTCTCTAGGCAGCTCACGACTTGGTATGGAGTACGATAGGTTATGATAAAATAAGAAAAAAAAATTTAGCTGAGCTATATTGCTAAGTTACAGCAATATATAACAATACAAATTACAGACAGCTAAACGATACAGAGAGGGGAAATAACAGATTGAGAAAAAAACGATTGCATCGGTTTATGTATCCGAAATTTTTTTAACGACGTTTAAATCACTTAAAAAACTATTAATGATGAAATTATAAGATATTATCGTGAAGGAAAAAACGATTAATTGATCTATGGCTTAAAATGTTTACCTCTTCATGCTTTCACGCGCATGTTTAACGGCTTGAGCGAAATGAAAATGATAAAAGACTATCTCTCTCATCTTCATTTCGCAAGCTTCACGCTTCGTTCGCCTCTGGACTTGAGCATTTTTTTTAAATGAGTGAATCACTTAATTTTTAAAACGCAATTAAATTTAATAAAGGCATTACACAAAAGAAACACGAAAGGTCATGAAAGAAAACAATTGTATTTCCAAAGACCTGTTCCAGGACAGACAATCAGACGTCGACACCTCCCCACTCTTAATTCCGTGCACTGCCGATTAGACGCCGCAATCTTAATTTGAAGTCATGGCATCAGAGCCCCTGTAATCATTGTGAGCACCCATTTTCCAGATTCCCGACTATTCCCTATTTCTCCCGAAGTACACTTTACCTTAGTCCCGATTTTACCTGGGAGTTTTTGGAATTTGGTAATGCAGTTTTTTTGGTGGAACATCTCTCATCGCTTAGCGTGACACTAATATCACCGAAGTCGGAGCTACTATAGTTGTACTATTAACCACAGTTATCAACCAAAAGGTCGGTTAAATAGGTAGGTTAGAGGTCACCTAGTACTGAGCCTTGCATGGCGCGTGAAATTCACACATCAGGGTAGGGGGCCTTTCAGTTCCTTTCGCTGTGTTGCCTGTGGTTTCCTCAAAAGGATCTGGTACCAGAAAAAATCACACAGCTCAGGTGAAGATGAGCCTAGAATCGAACTCAGGCCCTCCGGTCAGTAGTCAAACGTTCTACCTACTGAACTATCACGCCCTCACTTAGAATACCATAAACCATAAACACAGTAATCAACCCGAAGGGGTTGAGTCCTCCGATTAGTAGGTGATGGTAGAGATCACCCAGTACTAAGCCCTATACGGCGTGTGAAAATTCGCACATCAGGGTAAGGGGGCCAGTTCCTTTCCCTGTGCCGGTTATGGTTTCCCAGGAAAACCTGGTACCCGAAAATCACTTTAGCTTGGGTGGAGCTGCAGGTGCCCAGAGTGCCTTGCCCGGGAATCGAACCCGGGACCCTCCGGTCAGCAGTCCAACGCTCTACCCACTGGACTACCGCGACCCATACTTAGAATACATATTAGCTCATATACAAAAACACTCGTACATATATATACATGTCTATCAACATACTTATCGTATCCTTGGCCTTTAAAAAATCCTCCCTCTCCCTTTCCCCTCGTCCCACCTGGTACTTGCCCCCCCTGCCACGCACCTTTATGGTGGATCGAGTGGGATTTGAGTAGTTGTATGTGTAATTTTTGTCATGGACTGCACGCTCGATGGCCTACGCCTAGCACGAACTGATCTCACAATTGAAAGTTACTTCGACCTCCTTGGGGACTCCCGATCCACGCATCATATTATCTACTTTTTCAAAAAGCCCATCCCTTTTCTCCATTTATTCCCGACCAAATTAAAAAAACTATTATTTTCGGTCTTTTCTCAAGGATCGAAACAATTCCGAAACCAATAGAAGACGATAGATTACTGGAGCGGTCCCCGAAGGCATTACGGAGTCGTCCGTCAAAGAGTTGAAATGCGAGACTGTACACACAAGAAGCGGGACACCCTTCTACCTTCCGAAAGAAAGCACGGAAGGAATGTCCGACTCGCACGCCCAAGGACGAGTTACCGCGGACACCGTCGACATCATCCGACGTAATTTTGAAACAAGAAGCGCTGAGTTATTTGGGACTGTGAGAACTTGTAAAGCGTGCGTAACAGCGGCTGAGAGAGAGATAGAGAAATGGAGAGTGGGAGGATGAGAGATGAGTCGAGGGTAGGGCACACACGGCGGAACGAGACAAAAGGTTTAACAAGAGTGAAGACGCAACGGAATGTGGCAGACGAATTCTTCCCACAGGAACGAGATCGCCGTCGCCTTCCTCTCTCCTGGAGGGAAGATGAGGTAAAAAAAAAGAAAGTTACCGGGAGTGGGGGATGTGTGGGATTAGTCTTCTGTCCGCCCGCCCCACCACAACACTGCCCCCATCCCCCAATCCCACTCCTCTCCAATTCTCCGTCCCTCACAGGCCTTCTGACCAACCGAGGTTAAAAAGAAGGGAAAGAGAAAGCTTCCCCCCCCCCCTACCTCCCTCGGCCGCTTCGTCTCATCCGTAGGAGAGTGAGGCGGAGGTTGGAGGATATGGTCGATTAGGTTGAGGTAGACGAGGTTCATTCGGGCAGAATGGGATTACCCGGAGGGACGGAGTGAAAGCCTCCCCCTTCCCCCACAAGCCCGCTTCTTCTCCCAAGCAGGCAATTCGGAGGAAATGAGAGACCGGGAAGGGGGGCGGGGCGGAGTGGCTAGGAGTAGGAGGGATCGAGGGAGCCTGTGAATGGCACTGCCCACGCCCATTGCGTATCATCGCATCGGAGACCTACGGGCCGCGGTGTTTTGAAAACCTGTCGGCGGTTTTTCGATCGACTGAACTAAGCGAAGAATGACTGCAACGTTCTCCAATTGGCGGTCGAGAATTTTCCAAATTGCCATCGAATCTTTGCGGAAAGCGTCGGCGATGGCTAAAAAAAAATGGGTGACCTTAAAGCAAAAGTGTCCCTGCAGTTTTCTAAATCGACATCTAGGCAATGCCCCGATATCCGCCGCAAGGGTGTGTGGCGGAGAATGATAGGACAAAGCTATGCATGCATAACTACGATTAGTTCATTCATGCATTTGAATATAGTATATCCACAGATATCAAATTAATCGTTTCTGGTGTGACTTAATGGAATCGTTTCATGATGACCGACGTCAAAGTTGAACTTTGTGTAATTCCAAATAGAATGTAATTTCAATGTGGAATTACTAAGTACTAACTTGACTTTATCCATCACAGTTATCAATGCGTTGTATCGTCCTAATGCGTAAAATTCACACATGAAGGCGGCGATAAGGGAATACTTCTGGGCTCTTAAATCTACATACGAAGCACGCCACGATCCACCAAACAGGTGCGTGGCAGGGGGTGCATGCACCAGGTGGGATGGGTTAGGGATAAGGGAGTGGAAGGGTGTTGTTTAAAGGGTTGGGAAAAGGGGAAAAGAACATTCACTGAAAATCCCCGAAAAGATGAATCCTACGAGACATACTAGCGGAAAACGGATTTACAAACAACGGTTAATTTAACTCACTGTCGCAGTTCTCGGGTATACTAAAATGGGGGAGATAAAAATGAACAAAAACTATGTACTTATACGATAGACCACCACCATTAAAAGACAGGTCATGCAGAACTGTTAAGCAAAAGGAGGGAAATTCTATTAATCCATGTTCCTTATTCCCTGTACCGCCTATGGTTTCCCAGAAAGATCTGGTATCATAAAAAATCGCACAGCTGGGGTGAACTGAGGATGCCCAGAGGCGTCCCCGGGAATCGAACCTGGGGACGATTGAAATTATGAATTAATGCAGGCAAGGGGGAAAATTTGTATACTTTGTATGACAGGCGGTAATATTGGCTGCCATTTTTGCCGCGACGAAAAATCTACGGATGGACAGTCTATAGTACACATCACATGATAATTCGGATCAGTAAAGCTAGCGTGCTTCTATTAAGATACCACAGCAGTTTATACTAATAAATTCATGATTATATTTACAAAAAATAATCGCGACAAAATAGTTATTTCATGGGTCAAAGGCAAACATCACTAGAAGACAATTTAAAAAGAATGTTAACTCCGATTCAAACAATTATTCCATACAAGATACATTATAAAATATTCTGTACCTATTCTAAAGATATTTATCTGAGAGTAACTTATATTGCATCAATATTTATGCCTTCCATTGAGCGATTTTATTATTTCAACTCTCGAAGTGGAAGATTTATTGCCAACCCGAGTGAACATTCATACGTAGCATTCGGAGGGGATCCCGTTATGACACGTCAACGTTACATCACACATTAACAGATGCTTAACCAAAACCACGAAAACACATACAAAGCTGTTGAGCGAAATGCTTAATTAGCTGAAGCATAATAAAATAAAAAAGGTGGGAAAGAAACTGCACGATTTGCTCTCGTTTTTTCCTTCAGAAAGTGGGTATCTTTTATGAAATTGCAGAGTCGACGGCTACGCAGTCAAACAGCGCTTATACTATCTGTGAAAAGGGGAAAGCAAAAATCACTTTCTTCGAAACGCGTTTAACGGTCTTGTGCTTCGGGTTTTGGTCCGTTTGCCATGCTGAACACTTCTCTTCCCTCAGAGAACAATTGTTCCTTTCCTCCAACAGAAACTCCATTTATTTTATCTCAATGTACTAAGGTATTAATTTAGTGAACTATAAGACTTAAAATGAGAAGATATTTTCAATTTTGCTATCTTAGATCGGCGATAAAATGTTATAAAAAATCATTAGTAGTAAAAGTACAAGAATGTTTTTGTATCAAGTACCCTACCTCTAGTACCAGAACAACTTGATTAACGATGCCATTTTACACCTTAGCTAAACTCAGTCAAAAATATGTATTTCTGGTAACAAAACCGATGAATCCGTCCGTCACCAGGGCGTATGGCGGGGGTGTTAGGCCACCACCGATAAACTAGAATAAAACTACATGCAAAACCAAATCATGTTACCTCTACAAAAATATTAGTTTGTTCACGCACTCGATAAAGCTTAATCACACGAAATAAAGTAATTACATGCAAAATATTTGATAACATGATACGTACTTTCAAATCATGTTGTACAACTGTTAAAAAGATGAGTCTATTAAATAAAATGAATGACATGCAGGAAGAAACATGTAAGATATCGACAAATGTATAATCTACCAATTCTAACTATCTCCTGCGCGATTGCTGTCATATATTTTATGATCTCTAATGATTCGAAGAAAAAACGACATTTTAAATCTATCCGTTCCACAATAAATCTCCCTGATTTTACGATGGTTATCTGATCTACCATCGTAAGTGGGGGCTAGTAATATGCCCTTAACATCCTCAGATAAGTAACCTGCCTCAAATGTGTGCAATAAAATTAACCTGTATTTAAGGTCAAGTAGTGGCTTGCATCCTAACTATTACACACTGACATGACATACTCGTACATATGAAAGCTTTAATATGAGTTTCATGCATTCACCTGTATCCACATTTTACTCCGCAAGGATGTGGGGAGGGTCTGCCATGTAACAAGTCAGTAGGGCAATTGCTGATTATTAACATTCCATATTATTTTACTATCGGGTAGTAGAATATTTGCATGGGATGTTGCGGTCACAAACTGCGCGACAGAAAGAAATAATCAGTGACTTATCACCATCGATGTGATGTCGAAAATTGCTACCCTTACGCGTTTACCAGTTTTATGCCAATAGACTCAATATTAGGCGACAAAAAGATGGTAAATGTTTCAATAATTGTCAATCAATACTGTAGATAAGCCTTAATCAAATTACTAAGAGTGAATGAAACTCCACGCGTATCCAGGGATGAATCAAAGAATACGAACATTTTGACGCCTACTATTAAGGAGCATTCAAATCGTCTTACACTATAAATTTAGACAATATTCCAATGTTTCGTGCAAATAGACGCGCTTTAATCGCGAAGGCTTGGTACTTTTTAACTTTCCTGGATTGAGACATTAAAAAGTACAAACTTTTATGCTTCATGACTTTTTAGGATAAAGGTCAAGCCCATTTCACGGTTTAATTAGAAGCATCATCATCATCATCACGGAATTGAGCAAACACCTTGAAACACAATGGATCAGTTAAGAACATCCAGCACCAAGTAATCAACCTGAAGGTTGGTTTTGGGATGGGCGAGAGCTCACTCGTAACTAAGACCTAACGTGTGTGAAATTCACACGGGGCAAGGGAGGTCAGTTACTTTCCCTGCGCCACCAAACGGTATCAAACAAAATTTCTAACGAAATCACACCGCTTAAATTTCAGATGTATTAGTTCAAAGGCATCATCCAAGATGTTGCCCGCTGCCAACAGCGGGGTGTCACGTTTCCTGCCCGTGACTTCAGGGATAGTTTGGACGATGAGTTGCATGGCCATGAATCAACAGCACTTCCCCTTCTTACTTTCCAGTTCTGCATGACCTGTCTTGGTATTGTGGAGGTCAATCGTATAAGTGGTGGTGGTTATTATTTGTCCAGGTTCTAATTATTTTAGTATACCAGAGAAATATTATAGTGGGTGACATTAACACTTGTTTTGAACTAAGTTTGCCGCCAGCATTTATGTAAATTTACACATTTTTTCGAGTGTTTTCAGTGAATGTTTTTTTTCTCTTTTACCTTCATCCTCCTTATCCTCCCTTCTACCTTACCCATCCCACCTGGCGCATGCACTCCCTGCTAAACACCTTTCTGGTGGATCGCGAGGTATTTATGTAGATGTAGAAACATGGACCGGTGTCAATGAATTTTACAGTATTTTCAATTGAAATTTACAGCAGCTTGAGTTGAAATTTACAGCAATTTACAATTGGAGTGATCTGAATATACAGAACTGAAAACAATAATTAGAGGAGAGTCGAAATTTCGGACTAGCAGGTAGTGAGGAACAGCGAAGACTCACTACCCCGCGGCCGTTTGTATTCATTCAAGGTACTATTATTAACTACTAATGATGTACGTATCTGGTCGGTCTCTAAAGACCATTTTCTTCCCCATATCGCGAGAGCTTCTTCTTGATTGCCCCATATTATTTCCTTCTTCATTCCTTCGCTAACTGTTGTCTGCCTTTAATGATGTCTAAAAATGCTGTCTCTCTTCCTTTCTCTCTATTGCTCATAATTTAAAAACATTTTCCCTTCTATCGCGGCCTTTCGACATTTCCTTTCGATTTTTCTCCTCCCAATTTTTTGTCCTTCCCGCCTATTATGCATGAGAAAGAAATCATAATAACCAATGTTTTGCTGTCACTCGGGCAGCCAAAATACTACCTCGATGGGATCTTTCATTGTCACTTGAAGTCGCTCAGACCTAAATTACGAGGCCGTGGTGTACTGAGAATCTCTCCGGGAGGGGGACTAAAAGATAGGGAGCAATGAAGGTTGAGATAAAAGAATACACCTGCATTAAAGGGGGCGTCTTCTTGGAAAATGCGGGTGAGGCGTGTCGGAGGGAGAGTGCTGAGGGTGGGTGAAGTCGGAGGGAGGTCGGGGGAAGAGGGCGAGAGGAAGTGGATAGGCGAGAGGGGGACCTGGGAGCTCCGACTTGGTATGCCGTTGGCACCACCACCCATACCCTTCTCTCTCTCTCCCCCCCTTCCCCACGGTGACTACATCCCCGCGTCGTGGAATGGCTCTCGTCAACCTCGACAGCAACCGCTAGCAGCACAGTGAGAGAGACAAAGACGAGCACAGGCCTGCACGAAAATTTCCTAATTCCCATTTCCCTTACATCCTCTCTCCAGAGTGAGCGGAGCATAGGGGTGCGGCCCCCCTCCCGAAGGCCTGGCCCCGCAGGATCGGTCAAAAGTGGTAGATGGGCGTGGGAGAGGTGGGGGAGGGAGGTGGGAGAAGCGGAAGGAAGAGGAAATGGAAATGCCTAAAGGGCCCCCCCCCTTGCGCGAGTCCCCGTGCACCAGACCGAACCAAATCAACGTCTCGCTCTTCGCCATTTCCTTCGCCTTCCGTTCCGACAACCTTCCGGACGATTCGGAGATTTCCAATTCACCCCTTTTTTACATTTCCTGTGGTCCCCCGCGCCGCCTGGGGCTCTCCCCCCCCCTTAATCTCTCTCTAGCGGCGGTTCGCTCCCCAGGGTGGAGAACGAGATTTTGATTTCCGAGGCCGATCGGTATCAATCATTTTTTTTCGATCGGGCGTCGAATTCGTCCCAAGTGACGTCATTAGGGAGGGAACACACTGATATGGGGGGTGTGATTAGTTACACTTACGGGCATTAAGTAGCGTACCAGACCAATCATCGCACTCACTTCGCTCAAAAATCGAGCGGATTTCGTGAGTTTTCCTTCATTCACGTCATTAACGATCTTTATTAAAGATAACAAAGTCTGACGGTGTTCCCTACGCTGGGTACCTGGCTGGTTGATGCGTACTTTCACAGTTTCAGTTCTGCATGACCTGCCTTGGTATGCCTACGTACATCTAGTTCATAATGGCCCGCAAGCCGCCGTAAGGGCGTTTGGCGAGAGCTGTCAGGTCACCAGCCATGCACGCACAAACACAATCATTACAACTCTACGCAAATATCAGTTCGATCGTGCGCTCGATCATGCACTAACAAAGTCAATCACACGAAAGATATTACATAGATGCAAGAATGTTCATTTAAAGGATACATACAAATCATGTGTGGACAATGTTACAAATATGGGTGTATGTAAAATTCATGCAGGATATCGACAAAATATGTTTGTACACTACCGATACTAATTACCCCCTTTTCCCCCTGACATCGTATTTATTTGGATCTTGAAGGGTAAGAGGTTTTTCCTTTTTACGATTGGTGACTCAACACCCCCCGCCACACGCCCTTGCGCCGGCTTGCGGGGTATTATGTAGATGTAGAAGAGTAAAAAAACAACATTTTAAATATGTCCGTTCTACAATCTCCCTGATTTTAGGTACGTGATATCTGATCCATCAAAGTAAGCCGCGGCCTGTAATATGTCTTACACATTCTTAGATAAGTGACCTACGCTCATATCGAACTGGGCACCGAACCATTTGACAATGACGGCTTTGAATTCCTCGTCGTCTCCAAACCGTTGTCCACGAAGTCCACTGTTTCAAGTGCAAGGGGAGGGAATAGTCGCTAGGCGGGAGGTCAAGTCATCTCCGTCTTGTTGATAGCGGTCCAAAAACGCTCGTCCACCCAACATGCTCTGTGCGCTGGTAAGCATTTTCGGTACCTACCTTGCGAAGAATGTGTGATATCCGAGCTTTTCCGGGACAATCGTGTAAATAGTGGCGCGTCCCAACAAGAGGAAATTTATCAGCCGGAACACTAATCGTACATTCCACCGGAATTTCAATAGCCCGACAATTCTCACGAAAGAAAGGCCGGGCTTTAAGGGATCGTTTGGAACCGTCTAGAGAGGTCGAATGTCGACGGAGGCGAGGTATTTTCAATTACACCACTCTCAACATTGTGTGAGGAGAGCAAGTGCTTATTGGCGAAAAAGTATAATGCAGTGCGACATTCGTGGCATGAAATATTAAACATTTAGTACCTCGAGATGCCTTTCTTTCAGACAAGAGCACCGGTGCCCTCCATCTTTCACCGATTTCCACGTCTCCGCAATCACTCCCTTTTTTCCTAAATAGGACAGACAAAACAGCCTTGGATTCCCTCATCTTTCCCGAAAATAATGCGGTCTTTCTCGGACGACTTAGACATTTTTCAATATTAAAAACAAAATCGGAATAGTGCGGTGGTGGACTCCCAAACGAAAATTTCTCTTCGATATTAAAAAAAAACTGACATTGGGTGGATGACGCGGTTGAAATAATGAATTGCTTGGGGGCATTTGAGGAAGCGTTTAGTTTTTCTATTCGCTCCGCTCGGCCGACCCACATTTAAATACTTGCGCACGCCGCGATAAAATAAACTCTCTTCCGTAAAGCCGTCATCCGGCTGGAAGCTCGTCGACGGGCACATGCGACGGAAAAGAAGAGACAAAATACGCCAGTAATATAAATTCGAAATTGATCCGAAAGATACAGATCGGTCTGCGTGAAAGCACCATTGACGGGGGCATACGTTCATTGTTCGATTAAAAAATATAACGGTGGGTGAGGAGGACGGGCGTTCGAGAGCACGTCACCGCGACGCGATCGTGCCGAGTTGAATTTCCATCGAGTGACACCCAAAAGCGAGATGGGTACTCTTAATGTGATCGGAGCTGCACCTGACCGACGGCTTACGAGAGGTTTCCGGAGCGGCGGGAACAAACGCCCGGTCCCAATGACAAGAATTGCCGAGAGATCCGAGAATGGAGTGGAATAAGTCCGGATGCAGTGCCCGTGCAAAGCTCCAGAAACGTACGGTTCGCGTGCTATACATGCCTGCGGATTCGCTGATGATGCTTCAAAACGCAAGCTCATGAAGAAGATTAGGAACCACTGACCTACATTAACAACAATAGCTTGAGTTGACGAAAAATACGCAGGAGTAATGAGGGGATTACAATTTTTTTTCCTTTCTTTCTTTTACGGAAGCGGAGATGAATCGATACGGAAAAAAATTCCATTTTTCTAAATTTGCAAGTGCACTCACTACCCCGCATTATAGTATGTTTTCGAGAGGTTGTGATGTCAAGTAGGGCATGAATTATTCTCTAAAGGACATGTATGTGTGGCCATAAGTACATAGTGAGCGCCCACGAAACGACGAAGCCGCCTCTTTGTCCACCGCTGCTTATTTGTGCTTTGAATTAAAAAAAAACAGAAACAAGAATCTGAACTTTATTACGGAATATCAAGGGTGAAAATAAATCTTTTCCCTAATAATTTTACCCCACTTTTCTCAATGCGCAGAAAATTTGTGAGCTCAAGGAAGACGAATATGAGAAATGTTTTTCGCTACCTCGCAATAATGGAAACATGAAAAAAAAGATCATTAAAAGTGGTTATTTACTCAAAACCATCGCTAATTATTAGAGAGAGGAAACCTTTTACAGGGAAAGTTTTCTTTTTTAATACGACACTTTTTATATTGCTATAGTGATTGTATTTGGCCAGTATTTAGGATGAAAATAGGTTTCGTAGCCGAAGAAAAAGCGACTTTGAGATATTTTGGTGGTCCCAGCCACCTCCATCTGTTAGTGAGTAAGAGGAGTTACTCTGAGGGTATTAGATTAGATGCCCCCAACAGTAAATCCTCTCATACTGATGAATGCGGCAGGGACCACGGAAATACCTTTTAGGGGATCGTTTATTTAAAAGTTCCTTTTCGGTGCCTGTATATTTTTAAGTTTATGTTACATACATAAATAAATAAATATTTACATGCATACACCCACACACACACGGAAAAGACAAAGTACTCTTTCTTAAAGCCGGAGGAAAATTTCATCAGTGCGGTATCATGTACTAATGGACAAGGGTACTGGCATCTCAATGCGAAGGAAATATTTTAGACACTAGAGTTCTAAAATATAATGCATATTCATAGGAAATAATTATCTAATAACGCAATACGAATGTGTCTAATAAGAAAGAAACCTTGATTTGTAACTACTGACAGTTGAAATTTCATGGAATGTGCACCATCAATGAAGTAAACGTCAATTGATCGAAAATACTTGTTGGAATGTTTATCATGCTTCGCTACTACATAAATGTGACGAGTAAGAGAGGAAAAATCAACCATTTATATGACCTTAAAATTTGCCTTACTTTTTACATAGTACGTATTCGGTACATAATTTGTAGTCAGATACAAGACCAGCAGTTATAAAATATAATGTATTATTACAAGATTAATAATAGTAAAT